>NC_090273.1:88495311-88815906 GCF_040414725.1 Anabrus simplex | reverse complement strand
GGCGCGTTTGTCGTCAATGCGAAAAAAATATGCCTCTAGGGATGTCAACTGCATATGATAAGCCGCGGTGTTACGCGATATTTCCAGTCTGGGTTTCTAGACCTTCCATTCACCACCTGCATCTGATCTTCAATGCACGACATTTTTACACGATATCGATTCTATCAACGAAATTTCAGATTATTTGCGATGTGATGTGACTGAAGTTTCGCTTGTAAGACTGTTTACAAACCGCATGATCGCATTAAGGCTCTTTTGATAAAGAATTCGATGTTGAAGACATCTACCAGGTCAAGGTCCGACTCGTCGGCTAAATGGTCAGTGTACTGGCCTTCGGTTCAGAGGGTCCCGGGTTCGATTCCCGGCCGGGTCGGGGATTTTAACCTTCATTGGTTAATTCCAGTTGCCCGGGGGCTGGGTGTTTGTGCTGTCCCCAACATCCCTGCAACTCACACACCACGCATAATACTATCCTCCACCATAATAACACGCAGTTACCTACACATGGCAAATGCCGCCCACCCTCATCAGAGGGTCTGCCTTACAAGGGCTGCACTCGGCTAGAAATAGCCACACGAAATTATTATTACCAGGTCAAGAGTGCATTACTTCGAATCTACAGGATAATACCCCAGAGCGCTGTATCAGCCATTGAAGAATCGACTCTATTTTGCAGTTGTACTTATTATAGTTGCTGTCTTGCTTCATGTAAAGGATTTGGAAATCACGGTGGGCAGTCCTGTGTATTTAAACAGAGAGAAGTTTGTCTGATAAACTATACGCCAGTCGAGCCTGCATCTCATTGTGGCTAGTATTGGGAAGGAAGAAATCGGGGTCTATATGTGTTACTCCTCAGCAATTTTGTGTGCGTTTGCTGAGACGGAATGTAAGCCGATATAACCCTAAACTTGTGAGAAAGTCACATGTGGTAACCTTAAGTTTATCGAACTTTAACAATAACCATACAATTAAGCTACTGTGTATCTCTCATTTTAAGAATACGCTCATAGTAATATGTTTATCAAATTGAAGGCAAAATATATACACATATATAAAATGAAACTCACTGATAACGCGCGCGAGAGAATGGGTCTGTTTTTCCTTAATTCCTCATTGAGCCTGGAAACTAACTTGATTATGAATATCATGATTTCATATAGCAGTATGAAGGACATGCTACATCGAAAATTCCGTGAATAATATACTCAGGTAATCTCCTTTATTGTTGAAGTTAGTTTTAGTAATGTTTGGTGATTTTAATATGTAACCAGTCAAGTTGGCAGCAATGACTACTCTTACTTAGCGCAGCTACATTTGCCATTAAGGGACCAACTTAAAATTATTACCAGTATACTTCGTCTTTAAAAAAAAAAAACATAGTGTCAATTTTCCCTTTGGGGACATCAAATGATCGCAAATATCTCTTTCAATCAATGAAACTCAATATGATGATGATTAACTTATTTGCATCTAACGAGTCGCTTTCGACAGACATTTGTATGGAATATGGAGTCTAAGAGCGTAGGATTCAGCGCATCAAATGGGTGAAACTGCCACGAATAACATCTACATGTCTCTCTGTCATGGTTATACTTCAACATCACAGTCTGCACAGTTGCTAAATTGATATCGCTAATTTCGTGACGAAAATTTTCAGATGAAATGAATTGGCGTATGGCTTTTAGTGCCGGGAGTGTCCAAGGACATGTTCGGCTCACCAGGTGCAGGTCTTTCGATTTGACACCCTGAAGACGACATATACACCCAGCCCCCGTGCCAGAAAAATTAACCAATGATGGTTAAAATTCCCGGCAAAAAACCAGCACCCCTGTGGCCAAAGGCCAACACGCTGACCATTTAGCCATGGAGCCGGTCAATTTTCAGATCACCCCTAGCCATATGACATACTTATATCAACAGTAAACAACAACATTAGTACCACCACCACCACCACCACCACCACGCAACGAAGAGAATCTCCAAGAATCTTCCCTGTCGAAAATATAAAAAATACAAATAAGGTCAAGATTAATTTCTATTAACACCTGCCTCTGCTGATAAAAGACTGCAAGAAGCCATGACCTTTAGACCAAAGCGGTTATCTTGTCCCGAACACTCCTAAACAACGGCCAAGGAGAGATAACATATTGGAGCTGATGATCGCGGTATTTGATTCTTATCTATAGGCCTATTATTAAATCATTCAATAGAGATAGCATATCTCTCATAAATGCATGAGGGAAATCTGGAAAACAAATCAAGGGCAGCAAGTTCATAGTTCATTGTTTTAAACCGAAGCAGGAAAACCTGCAACTAGAGATGAAATATTGCAATGACTAGCTCATGGGTCTAATGAACAATCCAGTATAAGAATATAGGAACTTAACCAATCAACAGCTGTCTATCACCACAGTATTATCGTTTGTGTATTATCACTTTAGTATTATATGGCCTACACTTCTTAGTATATAGGCGTCTCCAAAAAGCATAAAAATGTAGTTAGAGGGACGTAAGAACAATAATATTATCTATATATTAATAAAAATGAGGTTGTGTTTGTTCTGAATAAGGTCGAAAAGTACAGGACGAATCGAACTGAAATTTGGTAAGGATACACGAGAGACATCCATAAATGAAGTTTCCATATTTCATTTCTTGCAAAGTAAACTTATTTGACCGGGAAATATGAGCATGCGCGACAGGTCTACGACGTAGCAATCATATACCGGCCGGACAAGACCCGCCTGGTGTCAGCAGCGCAGCAGCAGTGGCTCGAGATGGCGGCTCGTATTCTTTCACCCGCCGCCTGCGAGGTTCGGTCTGTGACTGCGATGGGCCATTCAAAATAAGAGGCGTGGAATGATGAGCGCAGGTGTTGTGCTGATCCATGGCAATGCTCTCCTACATACGGCTCGGCGTTCAGCAACTGTTCTGTAGCTGGGCTGGGAGGTGTTTGATCATCCACCGTACAGTTCTGATCTTGATCCCAGTGATTCTCATATTTTCTTGCACCTAAGAAATACCTGTCTTCCTATGAACATTTTCACACGGACGAAGAGCTGAAGACTAATGTCATACGCTGCTTGTATTCACAATCAGAAAACTTCTACGATACCGACAAACAAAAGTTGATCCCACGATATGACAAGTGTCTCAATTCTGGTGATGATTATGTCTAAAAATAGCTCCAATATTTCTGTATCAGGTGCCAATAAAGTATTTTTTTACAATCTGCTTTACGTCGCACCGTCTTATGGCGACGATTCAATAAAGATTTTCATGAAACTATGTTGTCTTTTTTTTTATAATACCGAAACAATTTCTGGAAATTTCTGAAATCCCAGGTCACTCAAGGGATACTTTTGATTTTTATATACTTCACCGTTTCAAACTGGTGGTTTTTCTTACAGTGCCCAAATTTGGGCAATTTTTGCCCTACATCAACAATTTTTTTTTTTTTTGCTAGTTGTTTTACGTCGCACCGACACAGATAGGTCTTACGGCGGCGATGGGACAGGAAAGGGCTAGGAGTGGGAAGGAAGCGGCCGTGGCCTTAAGGTACAGCCCCAGCATTTGCCTGGTGTGAAAATGAGAAACCACGGAAAACCATTTTCAGGGCTTCCGACAGCGGGGTTCGAACCTACCATCTCCCGAATACTGGATACTGGCCGCACTTAAGCGACTGCAGCTATCGAGCTCGGTCAACTAAAATAACGGGAAATCGGGACGTTATTGGGAAATGAAGGGTATCTTTTGGCCTTGAAATTACATTTTCCACAAGAAAAGTTATTCATTTTTCTTCACAAGAAAATTCAGATTCCTTGTGTCTGAGGCTGTGGTCGCCTTTACTAATGAACAGGCTGCTTATTTCGCGCGTTAAGTAGTGGTCACGTGAAACCACAGTCGTCATCGTTCGTGTAAAGTCGTTCGTTTGTTTGTTACGAGGCCAGCTGAAGAAGAAGCGCGCTATTCTGCAGAAAGCGTTTGAATTATACAGTTCTATTATTGAGAATGCTAAGCGTGTTCACTCATATTTGAGAACTTCTGCGGGCTTTAGTTTATTTATTCAGCCATTATCATTATCGTCATCGTATTATATTTATTGTACTCCGTGTTTCCGTGTGTACACTGGTTTGGGATTCATATTTCGTGAGTTTATAATTCACATTTCATTTTTCATCATTGATCACTTTAAGCCTTGCTCATAAATACCTATTATGAGTGCAAATATCCCGCAAACATCCCCATCCATGGACAGAAGATCGATCCCAGAATTTATCGTCCAACAGTGGGATTCTTTTGGACTCCACTACATAAGACTTCATGACATTGCTATCGCCGCAATACGAGGTTCACTAACCGTACTCCGAAATCATTTGTGTAACATTTGATACAGTGAACTTGACGTCATAACGTATTTGCTTATTTGAGAACCATTTGAATTTTTTAAAATCATAGATCATTTTCAACAAAGACTTTCAAAGACATTTTTGTAATAATAATAATAATAATAATAATAATAATAATAATAATAATAATAATGTTATTTGTTTTACGTCCCACCATACATTTACGGTCTTCGGAGACGCCTAGGTGCCGGAATTTAGTCCCGCAGGAGTTCTTTTACGTGCCAGTAAATCTACCAACACGAGGCTGTCGTATTTGAGCACCTTAAAATACCACCGGACTGAGCCAGGATCGAACCTGCCAAGTTGGGGTTAGAAGGCCAGCGCCTTAACCGTCTGAGCCACTCAGCCCGGCGACATTTTTGTAACTGATACTTGTTTTCCTTGTGGTAGCCTCCTTAAGGGGGAATTATATTAATGAAATAATACAAAATGGAGAACTCCAGTTTAGTCCTCAGTCTAGGATTGCGTACAGCCTCCGTGGCTCAGGTGGCAGCGCGCCGGCCTCTCATCCCTAGGTTCCATGGTTCCAACCCCGGTAACTCCATGCGAGATTTGTGCAGAGCGGGGACGGGACAGGTTTTTTTTTTCTGGGGGAGTTTTCCTTGTCATATTTCACTCCAGCAACACCCTCCAATATCATTTAATTTCATCTGTCAGTCATTAATCATTGCCCCAAAGGAGTGCGACAGGTTTCGGCAGCTGGCACAATTCCTATTCTGGCCGCTAGATTATTATTTTTATTATTTTATGCCTTTATTTCCATGACGTGACTCAGGATAAGAAATCTGCTATTGTGCCAGACCATTTCTTGCAATGTACGTACAGTTCACAATCTATTACACATATTACACGCACAAACACACACTATAGGCCTAATACTAAACTGTACACATGGTTATAAAAAGTTAAAGGAAAGAAAAAGAAACGTTATCTAAAATAATCCAGAATAAATAAAATTGTCCTAATGCATCAATAAAAACAAATTTAGTAGAACTTAGTGACAAACTGAATGGAATAATAAAACGGGAAAGTATAATTCATGTATTTTCACCCAACTTGATCCGTCCAAGTATTATCCGAGCACTTTTTAGCCATATATTTACACCCTAGTGCTGAATAGGTCGACTTCGGTTATCTTCGAGATTCGTACTGGCAACCATTGAACACAAACTATGAATAGCTTATCGCTGTGCGACATCTGGCGTACACTTTAAATACTCGTACTGTTGTTGTTTACACAGCAAAGCCAAACTATAGAATTCATGCTAGGAACACGTTTCGCATCGGGAAATGTTATATAGTATTATATATTGTGTGTGTGTGACACAGTTGTTGGCGTAAGATAACAAAGGTTTAGAAAATTCATATCGATCGATCATATTATCGATTGAATTCAGATTTCATTTCCATTCAGTTGGCAGTATTTACCGGAACCGGCAGTGCTCCCTTCTTACTCCTCAACCGAGTACAAAAATCTATGACTAAAGAGTGCGCGTACAATACAAGGGTCCTAAAATTCTCCTTTGTCTTCTTTGTTAACTACCTCTTCTTCCCTTTTTCGCCTTAAGGAAGGTTGGAGGACTAGGAGGGAAAACGTACAGGGGGGGTCTTAAAATTTTTCCTGCCTCCTGCTCCTCTTCTACTTCTTTGTTAACGTCTTCTTAAGGAAGATTGGAGAACAAGAAGAGAAAATATACAGGAGGGAAAACTTTCCTTCCTCCTTGCCGTTTTCTCTTCTTCTACTACTTTCTCGTTATCATATTAATTTTTAGGAAGATTGGAGAAAAAGAAAATATACAGGAGGGTCTTAAAATTCTGTTTCCTTTTTGTCTTTCTCTTCTTCTTCGTACCACTTAAACATTTCTTTCTAAATACCGGTTCAGATAGGATGTCCCTTAGGTCATTGGGCAACGAATTCCGTGTTCGAATTATACTGACAAGAAAATAATTATTGTAGAAGGTGGATCTCTGATTTGGTATTTTGAGGGTTACGTTAACTGCAGCTCTGGCCGGGATGTTATGAATGGTTGACAGCAACTGGAATCTGTTAGATAACAGGGTGTCTGCTTGTGTATTTTGTGGAGTAGAAGCAACGAATGATAGCTAGGACGCTGGTTTAGTTTAAGCCAATTCAACTCCTGGAATGCAGCAGTTATACGGTGAAATTTTGGAATGTTCATTATAAAGCGGATACAAGCATCCTGAGCTCTCTGAAGTCTATTAGATGGGTGGGATCTTCATTTATTCCATTCCTGACCCGCTCGAATGACGGGAAACAGGCTGTGAATTTTCATTTCTACGATTGTGATCCTTGGCCCAGCCAGGAATCGAATGTGCGGCCTCCGAATAAGAATCAGGTATGCTACTCCTATGGAGCAGGGTATTGGCATGTCAATTGTAAATCTCCCCCGAATTAAAGACGTGACATGTCCTTTCTTAATCGCATCGCCCTAGTCTCTTAAAGGAGTATGCCTGCTATCTCTGAAACTAATGGTCACATAACAGCACTGAAATGCGCAATGAGGTTTACGGAGAGAAAGTGAAAGGGAACATTAAAGAAACCTATTGTTCGTGCACTCGATGGTACATTACCTCACTAACAGTCTCATGAAATACATCCTTGTAACAAGCCACTTGCTTGTTGTGTTCTCATTAAATGGTAAGATTATTGTTTCGTCTTTGAGATATAGCAAATCGTTGGCCATGCTTCTTACTGTGTCGAGAAATTCTTTCTTTTGTCCTTATTCCCAATTTATTGGGGTTGACACTTGAGGACATGATCCATTTTTAAGGTCGGATGGCCTTCCTGATAGCAACATTTTGTGGAGGAATGTGTTCACAAGTACGTGTTTTTGTGGTAGTTTGTAGTGTGATGTTTTCTGCAATGACGAGGAGTGTGTGGGGACTAACACCCAGTTCCCGAATCAGAAGAATGAACCAATGCTATTAAATCCTTTACCCGGTCGGGAATCGAAACCAGGACCTCCTGTGCCACTCAGCCAAGAAACCAAACCAAACTAGGTCAACACTAAAATCTCTAAATTAGAAAAATCTTTTGACATGTACGAGTTAAACGTGTGAAAATAAAATATTTTTATTTTATTTATAATCTGCTTTACGCCACGCCGACACAGATAGGTCTTATGGCGATGATGGGATAGGATAGGCCTAGGAGTGGGAGGGAAGCGGCCGTAGCATTATTATTATTATTATTATTATTATTATTAGCGTATAGTACAGTACACAAAACAACATACATAAACAGCAAGCACTAACATATATATATATATATATATATATATATATATATATATATATATATATACATTGTAAGTACAAAATATACAGGTAACAGCTGACGCAATCATGCTAGCAAAAGAGTACTGTATTCAAAGATTTAGATCTAAATTTTCTAGCCATCGTATGGCCTCAGCAGAAGCCATCACGAAGTCCCGTGTTGATCCAACGAATGCCCTGCCAACACATTTGATAGTCTGCTTAACTGCACCACAGTCACAGGCCGGGGAAGATCTCATACCTCACACAAACATCATTGCGGAGCAAATGAGCGCCAGCTGGAAGATACTTAAAGTTGAACAATGTCTGCCATCGAGTCGGAACTACACTGTTCCACTCTTGTTGCCAAACAGTTTTTGGATTGTAATTCCTGCTAACAAGTCCCTGTGCTGTTCGAATAGAAGGAAACCTTGATTTGAGACGTCTGAATCTGATGTTAACATCTTCATAAATGTGGAGATCAGGATTGGCCAATATCTTGTTGTATTCTGTAACCAAGTTATTCAGTCTTCTAATTCTAGGTGGCTCTATGTGGCTGAGCACAAGCAACCAGAAAAGAGGAGTAGATTTTACTGTGCCACTAATAACACGCATTATTTCATTCAGGACCGTGCCCACCTTTTTTAACATAAGAGCTGTTTATCCAATTAAGGTAAATTTGTCTGGTCTAAAATGGGAAACCACGGAAAACCATCTTCAGAGCTGTCGACAGTGGGGTTCGAACCCACTATCTCCCGAATTCATGCTCACAGCTGCGCGACCCTAACCGCACGGCCAACTCGCTCGGTAATAAGAGATTTCTTTGACCCTCCAGACGTAAGAGAAGAAGAGTTGACCAGTCGGGCAGGAAGAGAGAAAGTCAAGAAGTTTGCACAAGCAGGTGAAAGCATTGCTGTTTTTTTTTTAACACTAAACAAGATTGGATTTGGACGTGAATGTTCAAATCGTAATTATCATAATACAGTCGACATCAAATAAGTAATTTAGAAAAAAACTGAATCGCTGGTGCAGGTGACTCAATCTAAACTTATATAGTGTTACGCGGAAGCAGAATATTGTTTCTTCCTAACCTTGAAAAAAAAGGTAAATATAAGATGAAGACAAAGCAAATGTAAGACTATTATGTCAGGGCTGTTACGTTTTGTTGCATCAGCAGGACGGGATATGCCAATATTGTCATTCTGAAGGCTGACTGCCAAGTGTAAACGATAGCTCGTAATGACCAGTTCTGAGGGTTGATTCCTACAGGCCCTCATCTTGGGAGCGTGGGTTACTTCCACTTCCTATCCGACCTCCCTTAGTTAACTCCTATGCTTTTCCAACCCCGACGGTATTAGGTTTTCGAGGCCTAGGAGAGTCTTTCAGTGTTACATTCTTCCTGTCTTTCCCTTTCTTTTCCCAGTAACTTCCTTTTTTCTCTTCTGGTTAATGTTAAGGTAGAATGGTTGCCCATATTTTCTCTTAAAGCAATGATCATCACCGTGTCACTAGCTGTCAGCTGTAAGGCTGTATATTTGTAGTTATTTCAGAGCGAGAATTAAAATCGTGGTCTGTTATAATTTAATATCACAGCATTTGCCTGGAGTGTACAGAAAATTGCGGGGAAGAACTGCTCTAAGTGGTGGTGGTGGTGGTGGTGGTGGTGGTGGTGATTGTTTTAAGAGGAAGTACAAGTAGGCAACCATCCTTTATACAACACCATTGAGAGAGAGAAAATGGAAGGGGTCCGTGCAAATTTGCTGAAGTATAGTCTATAATGCAAACGGTTGTGTTATGAGTTTTGCATAAACTTTAGGGGTAAAGCCCATCAGCGCGGACTAGACACCTCCTAATAACCAAATTAGTTTGCATTCTAAGCTATCGCTGCGAGAGACTCCGTGGCTCAGGCGGCAGTGCGCCGGTCTCTCACCGCTGGGTTCCGTGGTTCAAATCCCGGTCACTCCATGTGAGATTTGTGCTGGACAAAGCGGAGGTGAGACAGGTTTTTCTCCAGGTACTCCGTTTTCCCTGTTATCTTTCATTCCAGCAACACTCTCCAATATCATTTCATTTCATTTCATCTGTCAGCAAATCATTGCCCCAGAGGAGTGCGACAGGCTTCGGCAGTCGGCACAGTTCCTATCCTCGCCGCTAGATGGGGGCTTCATTCATCCCATTCCTGACGCGGTAGAATGACTGGAAACAGGCTGTGGATTTTCATTTCTTAACCTATCGCTGCCTAAAAATTCGGAGTCTTTCATTCAATATGCGGTATCATCACGGGGCAGTGGCTTTCCGTAAGGATCTCTAGAAAGCAGGGTTGATTCCTCCTACGTAGAATGGAACAATTTAACTATTACGTTTTACAGATATGAAAGCATGTTTTCTCAATCTACCCCCATAACAAGGCACGTTAAGACGCGTACCGTGACAGGACAGGGGAGCGGGGTTCAACTCCGATTCACCACAACCTTCGGGGCCTATTATCAAAGCAGTTCTCCCCCTGTGGGTGGGAGCGGTAGAATAACACCCACTGTATCCTCTGCCTGTCGTAAGAGGTGACTAAAAGGGGCCCAGGGGATCAACTTGGGAGCGTGGGTTGGCGATCACGGGGCCCTCAGCTGAGTCCCCACACTGCTTCAACTTACTGTGCCAGTCTCCTCACTTTCGTCCATCCTATTCGATCTCCCTTGATCAACTCTTGTTCTTTTCCGACCCCAACCGTATTAGAGCACTCGAGGCCTAGGGAGTCTCATTTTCACACCCTTCGTGGCCCTTGTCTTCCTTTGGCCGATATCTTCATTTTTCGAAGTGTCGGACTCCATCCATTTTTTCTCTCTGATTAGTGTTATATTGAGGATGGTTGCCTAGTTGTACTTCCTCTTAAAACAATCACCACCACTCAAAGCAGTTCTTCCCCGTGATTTTCTGTGCACTCCAGGCAATTTCCGAGATATTAAATTAATACTAACTACTATTTTAATCCTCGCTTTGAAATAATTACAAATGATGATGATGATGCTTGTTGTTTAAAGGTGTAATACCGTCTTGTTAACTATTATATGTAGAAAGAAGTTACAGGTAGGTTTGTGAAAGACAGAGTTACTTGATTTATTCCTATTAAGCCAAGAATGAATCAAAGAGTTCCCAATATATAAAATAATGGTGTCATCAAGAAATTGCCATAAGCTAACACGCTTTAAAATATTCAATCCAGGGTGCAAAATAAGAAAAATGGTGGGGGTGGAAAGGATCATAGGGCTTAACTACTAGTGTTTATTTCAGGCAGTACCCGGCGGTGGAGGGTGTATATAATTCCCCTGTAAGTAAATTACCCCTCCCCCCAGAAAAATGTAAATTTTCTCCGTTTGATTTTTTTACACGTTGCTTTACGTCGCACAGACACAGATAGGTCTTATGGTAACGATGGGACGGGAAGGGGCTAGGAGTGGGAAGGAAGCGGCCGTGGCCATAAATAAGATACAGCCCCAGCATTTGCCTGGTGTGAAAATGGTAAACTACGGAAAACCATTTTCACGACTGCCGAAAGTGGGGTTCGAACCCACTATCTCCCGAATACCGTGTTTGAATTCCGTTGTTAAAACAAGAATGATGAACATTGGAAAGTTATTCCTGGGTTTCAGATGAACTTGCCAGAGTGGAACATGAAATATGTGCGGAGTTGAGCCGCATGTGCTTTACTGCTCAAGTCTGGCAGTCATTCTATTATTTCTATATTCTGTGTATTATTGCTGATGTTTTTATGAAAATATGCACAGTAAAAACATTAATTTCGTAAATATATATGTTCTACATTTTCCTTAATTTTTTATAATGAAAGAATTTTAGTTGGGAGGAACCTTTGAGATAAACTCGTCGCGATTTCGCACCGTGATTCAATTACTGCATTATTAAAGTGGTCCTGTCTTTTAATCTCTACTGAATTTCAACTTCAGCGTCGACCAACCGCTAGTGTATTAGCAGACGGCTGGAAAAGAACCAACTCCTTACGCTGGAGGCAGAAGAACTGATGGTAAGTAAGGACAAGCATTGAGGCCACACAGACCATGACCCCGAGAGTCTTGACTGGTTGTTTCGTAAACGTTGCTGCCATGGCGCACGTCACTCGAAAAAAAGAAATAAATTAAAAAGTATCGTAGCTAGCCATGCGTCAACGTAAAGAGAAAAGAAGAATATATTAACCCAAAGAGAGCCTCTATGACCACCACTAGTTCTTGCAACCAATCATTAAGCCTTTCCCAACACAGAAAACTGAGGAATACCTACTGAATGATAGTTTCACTTCTATGAGAGATTGATCCTATCGCTGCTTAGTTCAAAACCTACACTGTTCATGCTGTAAACAGTCATATGATAAACTAACTGTTGTGTGCCCGTCGTTGATGGGTTGAGTAGTAATGCCATTTAGCGGAGATGAATGGCGGCAGAAGAGACGAATGACACCTCAACCAATAACAGTGAATGTGATATCGCTGTTGAGAAGCTTTAGAAGCTTGGGACATTGTTAAGAATTATTGTGCTTCTCTAAACGTTACTTATTATGCGGTGCGGCTTTGATGTTCCTTGCCTTGTACCGCGCCAATGACGGCTTCAATAGACTAGAGGGAAATATTCTCTGACTCAAGCCGCACCAGTGAGAGCCCTGCTGTATCCAATGAAAACATGAGAATGACGTTTTTGTCACCTCCGCGTGGAGTGGCGCGCTGCGTTGCGATATTATTTATAGCCCCACACGCACTGTAAAAAAAAAAAAAAAAAAAAAAAAAGAACAAACGATCGGACATTATATTTTGCACTACTTTTATTATGTCGTCCTCCTCCTCCTCCTCCTCCTCGGCGTCGGGATGTACAGATTTTCGATACAGCTAGTATTAACGAAGAAACTTTACAAATTTCCTATTTTGGCCTCGTTAATATTGCTAAGCCACTGCATACCAATAAAATAATGTACAGCCCAGTGCATGAACCAATTATCTCTGAATTACAGCCATTTTCCCGCGATGCCATAACCAACCAAACAAAAATTGTATCGAAACTTCTTTCGACTGTTGCATTCCTAAAAAAAACGAACTGAGGGGAAAATCTGAAATACACAGATAAAATTATAATTTTAATTATATAGATTTTATATCAAGAATTATGTAAAGAAAACCAGTGACAGAGGGAATCGATACGGAAACGAAGACAAATTCTATGGAGATCTGTTCAAAGAAGTTTCAGATAAGTGGTTTCAGGTCAGAACGGACTTCAACAGGGTTGGCTGGACTGAAGTAGGAAGACATCTCAAATCGAGCACGCTACAGTTCACAAATTAACAACTTCCAAAGGTTTCCATAAAGAATACAAGCAGAATACTGATAGAAAAGACAGGCTGCCAGAGAATGCAGCTGTTCTGGGCTGCAGAAAAAGCTTCCAGAAATGTATTGCCATGATTTCTAATGGCCCTAAAAATAATTTAAAAATGGTGTCAAATTTCCGATAGGGAAAATCAAATGATCATAAATATCTTTCAAAAAATTAAATTCAAATTTATAATGATTGATTTATTTGCATCAAACGAATCGTTTTCGAGACGCATCAGTATAGAATCTTGAGGTGTCTTTTCTCTTACAAGTTGCTTTATGTCACGCCGACACAGACAGGTCTTATGGCAACAATGGGGTAGGAAAAGCCTAGGATTGGTAAAGAATCGGTCATGGCTTTAAGGTACAGCCAGAGCATTTGCCTGGTGTGAAAATGGGAAACCACAGAAAACATTCTTCAGGGCTGTCGACAGTGGGGCTCGAACCCACTATCTCCCAGACGCAAGCAATCACGGTATTATTATTATTTCGTTATGTCCATTCATGCCGGCCCCGTGGTGTAGGGGTAGCATGCCTGCCTCTTACCCGGAGGCCCCGGGTTCGATTCCCGGCCAGGTCAGGGATTTTTACCTGGACCTGAGGGCTGGTTCGAGGTCCACTCAGCCTATGTGATTATAATTGAGGAGCTATCTGACGGTGAGATAGCGGCCCCGGTCTAGAAAGCCAAGAATAACGGCCGAGAGGATTCGTCGTGCTGACCACACGACACCTTGTAATCTGCATGCCTTTGGGCTGAGCAGCGGTCGCTTGGTAGGCCAAGGCCCTTCAAGGGGTGTAGTGCCATGGGGTTTGGTTTTATGCCCATTCATAGAGGCCGCTGGAACTTGTTCACTGGCTTGATGACTTTCGCCTTCCTATTCTTCCAAAATCTCTTCATGAACTCACTGCGTTGCCTCTTCCGTTCTTTTGACCATTTTCAACCGGTCCTGCTGCTAGATTTCACCATTTGCTTTTATTTACTGAGGTCCTGAGACTTCGCGATTTCTCATTATGTCTTCCACGACGTTCAATTCTTCCAGGTCCCCCTCTTGTTTCCTCCAATCAATTTATTCTTCTAGTATGAGAATTTATTACACTGAATAATCTCCTTGCGAGTCTATTATTCATCCCAAAATGCTCAAAATGTTTCAAACGTCTCTTCTAAATAGTTTATTATTATTATTATTATTATTATTATTATTATTATTATTATTATTATGTGTGCTGTTGCTTCGTTACGGGACTAAATGTAACGAGACCGGACTCGAAATACTAACCTTGCTGAAGCGTAACCCAACACGCATTCTTTCTATTTTAGTAAGTTAATATCATCATGTTATATCAGAGAATATTCTTTAAGACAACAAAGCCTTCTCACTACCGCTAGATGGGCACAAGGAAGCCCTACAATAACCAGGGTACAGCGTGCCCCCAAGCTATCAATGTAACTACGGAAGAGTTGGTGAGAAAGGTGAAAGAGCTATATCATCAGCCAACAGAACATCTCGCGAGATAATCGCAGAGACAAAAAAAACTAACCATTCTCATGTTTTAAGCTAAGAGTTAAGGTAAGAGTTGTACCAATCTCAGTTTTATCGCCCCCCCCCCCCCCCCGCCTTCATGAAGATTAGCAGATACAAAGAGGCCACTCCGTTCAAATCTGGTATTAGTGAAAAACATTTCTGAAAACAGACAACCTCCACTGGGATCAAGAGTCTGACATTATATGCGATTTCCTACTAAACCGTCCAATTTCTTACTGGCAGCGTATTTTTGGTAAGTATTTAGCCCGGAGGTCGGTTGAATCCCCATATAGCATCATACATTATGCATACAGGAAAACCGCAAACCAATGATGGCACCATAATAAGGGGTCCAACACATTCTGAGGTGTGAGGTAGTTTGTCATTACTTGACTAACTGGGCCAGAAAGTGCTATTACAGTACTATCGCCCTAAGAGTAGGACCTTTAATAATACCCAGACTAAACTAGTGCTCCGAATGTCTTCACACCTTTTAAAAGAAGCAATTTAGCTTTTTACACACGAATGATTTTTATGGCCAAAAGGCATGAACCTGAGCTTCAAATCAAAATAATTTACTTTCAGGAATTTCGTATAATTTAGAATTCCAAAATCAAACCCCATGGTGCTACAGCACTGATGGGGCTTGGTTTACCAAGCGTCCGTTGCTAAGCCCGAAGCGTGGTCAGCGCGACACACCCTTTCGGTCGTTATTCTTAGCTTTCTAGACCGGGGCCGCTATGTCACCATCAGATAGCTTCTTAATTATTCTCACTAAGCTGAGTGCATCTGCAACTAGCTCCGAGATCCAGGTAAAAATCCCTCACCTGGCCAAAAACCGAATTCGAAGCCACGCTAACCCTAGACAGTGGGGCCGACTTTTTTAATAGTCTTTATAGTTCAGCTATTATTGTTTATGATGAGGCCTGCTAGGAAGCACATGTCAATTTCAACGTATCCTTCCTTGTTTTCTCTTCCGTTCTTTCCAGTATTCCTTCGCCACTGCACTATGTTTTATTCTTCTTTCCTCAGACCACTTTGGACCAGGTTTCATTTCCATTCTTCCTCGCAATCCTATCATTATTAAAATTATCTTTTAAAAATATCTTTCTCTAGTTTCCTCTTATTTTATTTATTTCTAAACCTTTCTTGACCTCGTGTATCCAGATCGCTGTTGATTTTTTCTCCCAAAGGTACTTTAATATCTGTTTTTCAATCTGTCAATCGATTCAATATATATATGCCCAAAAAGCATTCTTCTTATTCCATGCTTATAATTTAGCTTTTTACTACTATATCTTCACTGTTACTGTCAAACAAACCATTTGGAATATATATATCAATAGGGTTGTATGTTGAGTATTCAGCTCGAAGGCTGGTCTGATCCTGAACAGCACCTATATCAACTGCTGTAGAATAGCCTAGGCGTCACTGAAGAGGTATACAAGGGAAATATGGAGAGTTAGGCAGTTTCTCATCGGTTTTCCCGCCGAGCCAGAAGTTGCTGTTACATATCAACCTGCCAAGCCATCGAGCCTATGAGCGATAGTTTCACATCATTCATAACAGGGATTGGCTGCATAAGGAATGATATTACTAGCATCACTCATTTCTCACTCATTTCCACGTTATCAAAGCCAGACAGGTCAATGAAAGTAACAGATTTGTTCTTGCCCACGCCAGAAGACATAGTGCCCTGTAAACACAAGATCTCCTCAGGGTAGATGAGGGAAATTTCACCAATGTGATGAGAGTTTCAACTAAATACCTAGCAACACTGGTCTGTGCTGCTGAAGCTTGCTTGAATTTTCTCTTCTTCATGCTTGTTAATCTGTTCAATAAGTAAATGTGAATATTTGCTGCTTCAGCCGGACAATAGGGCCATATCGTCGCTGCGCCTAGAAAAACCGCTATGTGATAATATTTCAGCTTAGAACTCTGTCCGGAAAGTTCTTTCAGCTAAGGTTTAATACTGTATGAACTAAATCAACGAATACTCATTGTTATACATGTGCTGCGGGTCACTATTTCTCCCCTGAACATTGTCACATAGCGGTACTTCGAGCCACAAAGGCGATATATTAATTAGCATGGCGTAACAAAGGCTTTCAGAATTTAATGGTTGAGAGGTAAGTATGAAATGTAAATAATGAAATAATGCTATCTTGTGCTTGTAATACACTATCCGCTGATTGTTTCTCCATTGGGACGAATGAAAAGACTTCCTGAATATTTCAGTGTTTATCGTATGGACACAAGCTCTTTATTTGAAACTAAAGGCCGATTCCCACTTATCGGAAGCGACACATTGAGAATAGAGCCGACGAGCATTTGGAAGAGCCGACTTATCGGAAGGGAAGGAAGGAGAAACGAAGTGAACAAAATCGATCTCTTAATAGCTTTAATACGCGCTGACCATTCGAGCCCCTGTGGTTGAGAGCGGTAGAATAACACCCACGGTATCCTCTGCCTGTCGTAAGAAGCGACTAAAAGGGACCCAAGGGCCTCAACTTGGGAACGTGGCTTGGCGATTACGGGGCCCTTAGCTCTTTTTTTTTTGCTAGTGGCTTTAAGTTGCACCTACACAGATAGGTCTTATGGCGATGATGGAATAGGAAAGGCCTAGGAGTTGGAAGGAAGCGGCCGTGGTCTTAAGTAAGGTACAACGCCAGCATTTGCCTGGTGTGAAAATGGGAAACCACGGAAAACCATATTCAGAGCTGCCGACAGTGGGATTCGAACCCACTATCTCCCGGATGCAAGCTCACAGTCGCGCGCTCCTAACTGCACGGCCAACTCCCCGGTGGCCCTTAGCTCAGTCCTGATATTGCTTCCACTTGCTTGTGCCAGGCTCCTCAACTTCCAACTATCCTATCCGACTTCGTTTGGCCAACTCTTGCTATTTTCCAATCCCGACGGTATTAGAGCACTTGTCTGTCTTTGATTGATACCTTCATTTTTCGAACTACTGGACCCCTTCTATTTTTTTGTCTGAATGATGTTAATAGAGGAAGGTTGCCCAGTTGTACTTCCTCTTAAAACAATAATCACCACCACCACTCTGTCGGGTTTGAAGCCGCAATCTTGGGATCCGAATACCGACACTCCCACTGATCCACAGAAGGATCAAATTCAATACTGTAATAGAGTAGCTAGGTAAATTTGTACCTTCTTTATTCTTGACACCTACTTAATTAGAAGGATACCTGTTTCATACACCTTGATGCACTACTATCTCATCATCATCATCATCATCAGAGGTAAGTTAATAATGAAGCTACTGGGTGGAATGCCATCCAATTTTATTCTTGCTCCTTTTAAGATGCTTCAATTTTCATTAAATGAAAAATAGGCATTAAAGCTTTTAAATGCCGTAAATAAGTATTATTTCATGATTCATTTAAGGTTGTACCTTCGTTCTGAATCTTTCTCTCGAATCTAGGTATATTTCCGTGACTGTTGCTCGAACCTTAAGTACTAATGATGACTATGAACAATAATGTTTATTAGTACTTCTTTTCACGTTCCATTACGTCAAGGCATTTTCTCCTCTTATTTTGTTCGCCATTAATAATAATGTGCCTGAGGTTAGTTCCCTGTCAAGGAGAACTTGTCATACAATTACAGTCATTATTAACAGTGAGCTTGGCATGTTTTGCTTACAGCTATGTAGTTCACGCGACGTATGCGTGAAATGATCCTCACAGACGCGTGTGTTAGTCATGGACTTTCAGAGGACCTGAGAGTTCAACGGTTCGACCACGCGATAACTGAAGATACTGTTTAAATCACTTTTGCCTCATACTCTAATTCACCTGAATATTGAGGTGCTATTCCTCTAAAACACGCAGAAGAATTATTTATGATAGACCTAAACGACTACGGACTCTCTCGCCAAATATTCAAGATGTGCAGCGCTGTAGCAAGGCCGCACTAAAGAACTAGTGAAAGAAATAACTAGCCAAACTGAAAATCTATCAGATGCTGTCAGGAAGAGAATAATTTCTTTTTATGGTCGTGTGGTCCGAATGAATCCGGAAAGATTTACTAAAAATATTTGAACATTTTGACAAAAAAATTAATAACACAATTAAGTTAGTTCATCGAAGTGAAAAATGATTTTGTAGAAATTCTAGACCGAATATCAAGGAAGGAGACAAAAACATGAGGAATTTATTTTACATGGTTCACTGATGGTCAAAATCCAAGAATTATTATTATTATTATTATTATTATTATTATTATTATTATTATTATTATTATTATTATTATTATTGTACCGGGCGGTACACCTCCACGCCGCTAATTCAAAAGGTGCGCCAGTTGAAACTCCTCTGCTGGAGGAAGTCTGAACTTTATTGACGGTATTAATTTTCTACTTTCTCAGAAGATGTCACTACCTGTAAATTTTGGAGTTTTAGAACTGTGTCATTTTTGATGTGTTTTTGTTTTGCTTGAAGTAAGAAGTGTGAACTTCTCTTCTAGAGGACACTACTGAAGAACTACAATAGTGCACCCTAGTGCGAAGAAAAAGAACTGTTCTTTGGAGAAAATTTAATTTCAAAAGTTTGTTCCTTGCTAAATTTCTTTCAGTCATTGTTTAAGTTGGCAATATTAACCCTTTCTTTCCCCTTGTTTTAAATCTAGCCAATCCCGAATTTCTTAACTTAATTTTCCACCAATAATGTGTTTCTTCTTCATCTTGTGTAGGGGTTTCTCTTTATTCTCCAATAAAGTGATTGTGGGCGGGTGTTCTCATTCCCCTAACGCCTAGAACCTTCCGCGAGAGTATATAAACTGCTGATTTTAGGGTCTCTGGGCCACTTCTGTTCCATCTTTCAGTGTGTATAGTACATAGCAGGGGGCGGGAAGCGCCTCTTTCTTCGGCAGCGGTCAACAACAAGGTAATGGCCAATTAATAACTTCTTTCTTTGCTAGCTCAGCAGTTTAACTCTCGGGGCGGGTCCGAAGCTTTTCCATTATGTAACCTTCCTTAAAAATGTAAAGAAACTTGTATCTATTTCATCTTTTGAACTGCATATCGGGATAGAGAGTGCTTAACCCTCTCGAGCTCCCAATCATAATGTTTTGAGGTGAACTTATTTTTCTCAACCTATTCTTCGTTAATATAATGTAAATTGTTCTTTTCTGAAGTCACCTCTGTAGTATGGGATTAGCCCTTGCATTAATGGCCTAGTGCCAAGTAGGTTTTAAAAACAAAGTGTATTAGGAGTGCGGATCGCCTCCTCTCAATTGTTATTTTGGAGGTCATGTAATTACCCCTTTTCATTTAATAGACCTCAGTAGGTTGGGTATTTTACCCCTGTGTCTATGTCCAGTGAGGACAACTTGAAGGTGGAGTTTGGTGTGGACTTTGAGAGGCTTAGAGTTGAGAGCGAGTGGCTCTTTTTGAAAATTGAGTGTTGTATGCCTCGTGGAGGCTTTTCAGTGTAATTTGGAGCAAGGGCTCCTAGGCATGAATGGGGTTTTCTGCCCCTCTGTTGAAACTTGTGTTTGGGGTAAAACTGAGCTGATTGTCCAAGCATTGTGAAGTCAGGGCGCGAAGCCCAAATACTGTAAATATTGTAACTACCCTTTTGACTTGCTACTTTGTACCTGCCATGCTTGTTATCTCCTTATTTTGAAAAGAAAATATAACCTTGTTAAATTTTAAATTAATTTTACTTTCGTAGCTTGAGACCCGTTCACACCCGCACCTTCTTTCACCTCTACCTACCACTAAAACACGGTAACAATTATTATTGAAAATGAAAACCTACAACCTGTTTTCCAGTCATTGACCGGGTCAGGGATGTAATGAATGAAACATATATATAGGCTGTTATTACAATGGGGTCGCCACTCCCAAGATAATTTATTAATGAGTGATAAATGCTATGAAATGATGATGGAGAGTGTTGCTGGAATGAAAGATGACAGGGAAAACCGGAGTACCCGGAGAAAAGCCTGTCCCGCCTCCGCTTTGTCCAGCACAAATCTCACATGGAGTGACCGGGATTTGAACCACGGTATCCAGCGGTGAGAGGCCGATGCGCTGCCGTCTGAGCCACGGAGGCTCTCATTATTATTATTATTATTATTATTATTATTATTATTATTATTATTATTATTAAGAAGAAGATAGGAAGGAATATTACTGTAAAAAACCATCTACTAATTTCTGCAGTTCTGCAGCTTTATTTTTACTTCCTTTAAAATGTCTATCTAGTTGGCCTTGGCTGTAGTCTGGGGCGTATGCTCCTGGGGCCGTAGCCAAGGGGGTGTTACTGGTGCTTAGATCCCCCCCCCCCAATTGAATGTTTACAAAAGGAAATGAACAGAAAGGGTTGGCTCTTTTGAACACTCACAGTGACATCATTGTAAAACCAACACATCTCTTGGATCTATTTTCTAAGAAGCCTCGAAAGGTGTACTTCAGATTGTAATCTGAACATACCATTCGCTGTAACTGTTGACCTTTATCATATTTATCTTGTTCTGTATTTTAATGTAAGATTTTGCAAGTGTACTGCAATCTGAATATTAATATAATTCACTTGTATCAGCCTCCTTGGCTCAGGCGGCAGCGCGCCGGACTCTCACCTGCGGGTTCCGTGGTTCAAATCCCGGTCATTCCCTGTAAGAATTGTGCTGGTCAAAGCGGAGGGGGGACAGGTTTTCCTCCGGGTACTCCTGTCATCTTTCATTCCAGCAACACTCTCCAATATCATTTCATTTCATTAATCATTGCCTCAGAGGAGTGGGACAGGCTTCGGCAGCCGGCACAATTCCTATCCTCGCCGCTAGACTGGGGCTTCATTCATTCCATTCCTGACACAGTCAAACGACTGGGAACAGGCTGTGGATTTTCATTTTCACTTGTATCAGCGTCTTTATAATAACACTCACGCATGCGCGCACCACACACGCACCAGCAACTTCATTATATTCTGTCATTTTGTAACTATAATCCTACCCCCCATCGGTCCATCATGGCTACACTAACAAATTCCAGATGCAAGATCAGCCTGACGTTTAAAATGAGTGCGTTACAATTATTTATAACAAATTTTCCTCAATCTGGAATAAATTAGGCATATAGAAGACATTTTATGATGACAACGAAGAAATCCATAATTGAATGTACTAGTTTGAAAGTACTAATTTGCTTACACATGCACTCTCAGCTACTTTGTTTAATCTGGCAATTAACCAAGTCCTTGAAAAAATAATGGATACCGGAAATATTGTATATAAATCTAAACAAATTTGTGCGTATGCAGATGATGTAGTGATAATGGCCAGGAATGATAGATATTTGAAGGAAATGTTTCTTGAAATGGAGGAAGCAGGAAAACGGATGGGATTGGAGGTGAATGACAGTAAATCGAAGTATATGCATGTGACTGTTATAGAGGGCAGAAGGAGTCAAGATAATTTGACAATAAATGGGCATAATTTTGAGAATGTACGAAGTTTTGAGTATTTGGGAACCATGTTGACAAACAATAATAGAATAAGTGAGAAGATACATCGTAGAATAATAGCTGGAAACAGGGCCTATTATGCAAATCTTACATTATTTAAATCTTGTCTATTGTCTAAACCTACAAAATTCAAAATATATAAGACCCTTATTAACCCTGTAGTGACATATGGCTCAGAAGCCTGGAACCTTTTAGTTGATGACGCAAATAAATTAAGAATATTTGAAAGAAAGATTATTGGACGAATATATGGCCCAATTCAAGACCAGAATGGTTGGAGGATAAGGACGAATGCTGAAATACAGAACATATTAGACCAGGAAGACTGCGATGGCTTGGCCATGTGGAAAGAATGGAGGAAGATCGAATGCCAAGAAAAGTAGTTAAATCCCGAGTAGATAAAAGACGGCGACAAGGAAGGCCCCGTAACAGACGGAGCGATGAAGTTGAAGCCGACTTGAGGGCAATGAACATCCGCCCATGGAGACCAGCCGCTCAGGATCGAAGTACACTGACTGACAGAGCAAATGCAACACCAAGGAGGAGTGGTTCGAAAGGGATGAAAGTTGGAGAAAAAACAGAGACGGCACGAACGAATAATTGATGTTTATTTCAAACCGATATGCAGGTTACACAATGCGCACGGCATCGACTCAGTAGGATGTAGGACCACCGCGAGCGGCGATGCACGCAGAAACACGTCGAGGTACAGAGTCAATAAGAGTGCGGATGGTGTCCTGAGGGATGGTTCTCCATTCTCTGTCAACCATTTGCCACAGCTGGTCGTCCGTACGAGGCTGGGGCAGAGTTTGCAAACGGCGTCCAATGAGATCCCACACGTGTTCGATTGGTGAGAGATCCGGAGAGTACGCTGGCCACGGAAGCATCTGTCCACCTCGTAGAGCCTGTTGGGAGATGCGAGCAGTGTGTGGGCGGGCATTATCCTGCTGAAACAGAGCATTGGGCAGCCCCTGAAGGTACGGGAGTGCCACCGGCCGCAGCACATGCTGCACGTAGCGGTGGGCATTTAACGTGCCTTGAATACGCACTAGAGGTGACGTGGAATCATACGCAATAGCGCCCCAAACCATGATGCCGCGTTGTCTAGCGGTAGGGCGCACCACAGTTACTGCCGAATTTGACCTTTCTCCACGCCGACGCCACACTCGTCTGCGGTGACTATCACTGACAGAACAGAAGCGTGACTCATCGGAGAACACGACGTTCCGCCATTCCCTCATCCAAGTCGCTCTAGCCCGGCACCATGCCAGGCGTGCACGTCTATGCTGTGGAGTCAATGGTAGTCTTCTGAGCGGACGCCGGGAGTGCAGGCCTCCTTCAACCAATCGACGGGAAATTGTTCTGGTCGATATTGGAACAGCCAGGGTGTCTTGCACATGCTGAAGAATGGCGGTTGACGTGGCGTGCGGGGCTGCCACCGCTTGGCGGCGGATGCGCCGATCCTCGCGTGCTGACGTCACTCGGGCTGCGCCTGGACCTTTCGCACGTGCCACAAGTCCCTGCGCCAACCATCTTCGCCACAGGCGCTGCACCGTGGACACATCCCTATGGGTATCGGCTGCGATTTGACGAAGCGACCAACCTGCCCTTCTCAGCCCGATCACCATACCCCTCGTAAAGTCGTCTGTCTGCTGGAAATGTCTCCGTTGACGGCGGCCTGGCATTCTTAGCTATACACGTGTCCTGTGGCACACGACAACACGTTCTACAATGACTGTCGGCTGAGAAATCACGGTACGAAGTGGGCCATTCGCCAACGCCGTGTCCCATTTATCGTTCGCTACGTGCGCAGCACAGCGGCGCATTTCACATCATGAGCATACCTCAGTGACGTCAGTCTACCCTGCAATTGGCATAAAGTTCTGACCACTCCTTCTTGGTGTTGCATTTGCTCTGTCAGTCAGTGTAGATGGCGGACTATCGTAGAAGAGGCCAAGGCTCGCATAGGGCTGTAGCGCCGGATAAGTAAGTAAGTAAGTAAGTAATTTGCTTACACAGTAGTTTGCTAATGGACCTACTTCCAGCTATTTATTAAAAACCAATCGCAAGGTTTTTCTTAAGATCACACCTTTTCACTCCAACAAACTCTTGAATTGGTGCATGTTGCAGTACGGCGGTTTTGTACATTTCTCAGGCTTGAATCGGTCAACTGGTGAGACTTTTGAATGTATCATACGGCTGGAGACATCAGCAACGAACAGTGATATTCTTAAATAAGTGATGTCTACTAATATTATTTATCAAGATGAACCTTCGATGTTCACGCGCGTAGCTGGAGAGTTACAAGTAACTGACAATAATATCGCAGTCGAATCTCGACATCTCGAACCTCCATTACTCGAATTTTCAGTATCTCGAAGAAAATTAAATTTCCCGGCCGTTTGTCCTATTCTTCGGTTATTCGGTTACACGAATTTCTCGAAGAAAACATTTCCTCCCTTGAAGCAAATTACGTTCTGTAACTCGAATTTCGTGCAACACTAACTGTGCAATACGGCATTTATGGTTTGTGAGGAACAAGTAAAGAAAGGGTTGCACTGGTGCTGGGAACTAATATGACGGGAACCGAAAAACTATCGGAAAATCGGCAAAGCCTCGCTGTTTCTCGGGTGTGAATTAATTACCGGACACGTACGAAAGCAGCCCCCGAAGTCGCGGATGACAAGCTTCATTAACTAATCTCGGCTGCGTGGTATTGACGAGAAGTTTCAACGTGAAGGGAGGAAAGGTTAACAGTAACAGACAGAAGAGAATTACGGATTTTTTCCGAAGGTGTTAACGGAGGTATGTTTATTGTTTCACTACTGTATGTACTGTATCCTGCCTTCTAAAAAGTTACTATAATAAGGGTTATAATTATAGTGATGCCCTAAATTAGAGTACGTTTGTATATTTTTAAATACTGTAGAAAATAGTGTAGCCAGTATAAGTCCGTAGATACATATGATTCAATTATGTGTTACGCGCACTCAAAAACTGTTCTCTATATCTCGAAATTTGGATAACTCGAAATAAAATTTATTTCTCTACGTAATTCGAGATATCGAGGTTCCAATTTAATGATAATAATAATAATAATAATAATAATAATAATAATAATAATAATAATAATAATAATAATAATAATAATAATAATAACGTTAACATTGATACTTTGACGGCCCGTACTTGTAGACATGATATAGGCTTTTGGGCTTATGCCGTGTCAAGAAAACAAGGTGAAATTCTTCGCAAACAATTTAAATAACGAAAAAAGATTTTCCTCGGTTTGGGAGGTTAGATCCTGGCTCAGTCCGGTGGTATTTGAATGTTGTCAAATACGTCAGCTTCGTGTCGGTAGATTTACTGGCATATTGAAGAACTCCTGCGGGACTAAATTCCGGGCCTCGGCGTCTTCGAAAAACACAAAGAAGAGTTTCACCTTGTTTTCTTGATACGACATAAGCCCAAAAGCCCATATTATTACAATAATAATAATAATAATAATAATAATAATAATAATAATAATAATAATAATAATAATAATAATAATAATGAGTGGAGTTAACCAGAGGGCATACGGTGTGTACCCTCGATTACAGCCCTGCAAGGTACAGATACAGATTCGGTGACATTAACGTGAGTAAGGGGCTTTGCTGTGACCTAGACGAAACGCCAGATGATGATGATGATGCTTGTTGTTTAAAGAGGCCTAACATCTAGGTCATCGCCCCCTAATGGTACGAAATGAGACGAAATGGAATGACAAATTGAAAGTCCAAAATCTTCCACTGGCCAGAATTCAAAACGTGAGGACGAAGAATGAATGGATGGATATAAATTTAAAACAATCAGTGGATCCGACCCGCAATGTCTCGCATTCACAGAAACTGACGTGAAGCAACAGTATTACTGACCAAGGGACTGCGTCTAATAGCATAATACTGAATCGATGATGCTTTTAGTCTAAAGGGGTCCATAATCCAAGTCATCGGCCCCTCATAATGGTACTTATCGCTAGGAAAGTAGAACCATGGTATTTGTCATGTTGCGATACTAATCAAAAGTAGCGTAGACTCGCCGCATTTCACACAGTATGGTACTACTCACAGGTAATGAAATTCGCACATGGAATACAGGCCTATGGTGTTTCGCACATTGCGGCGCCATTTACAGGCAACGCAAACCTATGGTGTGCATCACATAGGTGTACCAACCACAGGGACCCGCACTATCTCGTGGTGTTCCTCAGATAGTGGGTACTAATCATAGGCAAGCCAAAACCATGGTGTTGCTTCTAAAGTGGTACTAATCACAGGTAGTGTAAAAGCCGGCAACGTTCTCTGTTGCTACTAATCACAAACCTATTGTGTACCTAACATAGCGGTACTATGCGCAAGTAAAAGCGACCCATGGTGTTCCCCGCGTGGTCGTACTTGTCACTAGTAGTTTCATGGTTCTAATACAATCATCCCTTGGTCGCCCCTTTTAGTCGCCTCTTACGACAGGCAGAGGATACCGTGGGTATATTTTTCGTCTGCGTCCCCCACCCACAGTGGGTAAACGCCAGTTGAATATAGTGGAAACTCGTTTAAAACACGGCGCTATTTGTACCCACTGCAAACAGAAGTCAAGAGTTCCGGCACACGGTAATAATGTGAAGAAGAAGAAGAACACTGGTTGCCTGGTTACCTCGGTGTCGGTTTTGTGTCCCGCCTAAATTGACGCCAGGGTGAGGGATAATTTACTCGCCCTGATGACACTAATTCCAGATATATCCCCAGCCCAAAAAAATATTATGAAAATCTGTTGGCAGTAAGGGAGCCCTCGAAGTACTGTAAGATGTCTGACGCAGCGACTGTTCACTCTGAACGACGTCAAGTAGAATGGAAGAAAAATAAACAAAGAAGACTGAATAAAATATTATGCCACCACCATGACATGTTATTTAGATTCGCTCAGCCTTAACTTTAAATTATACACCAGAGAAAGAAAGAAAAACGAAGTATCATGAATAATGTACGTACGCTGTCATTACCTTGGGAACAGTTAATGACATCCCAGCAAATATAATGGAATGAGAATGGTTACATGTTTCTATAATAGCCTTGGAATTTCATGCTTAGTATTCGTTCGCCAAGTAACCGCTAGAAATGCAGTACGAGGTTTTGCTCTGTGCTCTGAACAGTGTAAATACAAACTGTCTCAATAGGGTTGCCAACGTCAGTAATTCTCCACTAGAGTGGAGGCTTTTTTTGACAGCCCGTGGTGGGGAAAAATCTTTGTGTCACTTGTAAGTGGAAAAGTTTAAGTTTTTAAATGTTGGTGAAAAAACTGTGATTTTTAACTTACTGACCTTAAGATAACAGATGTCGCAAATATGACTAGAGCTACATACACTTCGGCTGTTGATCCAGACAGTGGTGGTGGTTACAGCAATGAAGACCAACATGAAGGTACCCCGTTAATGTATTAAAAGA
Source organism: Anabrus simplex (assembly GCF_040414725.1). Taxonomy (NCBI): domain Eukaryota; kingdom Metazoa; phylum Arthropoda; class Insecta; order Orthoptera; family Tettigoniidae; genus Anabrus; species Anabrus simplex. The sequence continues at coordinate 88,788,368 of NC_090273.1, read as the reverse complement.
AAGCCTACGTTTATGATTTGTAAATTGCTCCACTGTTAAATTTCTGTTGTGAAAATGACTCAGTATTTCAGCTGCTATTGGAATGTTAACAGTACTTTCAAGGAGAAACTCTCTGTAAATAATGTTATTCTTTTTACGTCCCACTAACTACTTTTGCGGTTTTCGGAGACGCCGAGGTGCCGAATTTAGTCCCGCAGGAGTTCTCTAATATGCCAGTAAATCTACCAACACGAGGCTGACGTATTTGAGCACCTTCAAATACCAATGGACTGAACCAGGATCGAACATGCCAAGCTGAGGAAATTCTTTTTTATTTAAATTCAAATAGTTTCTACTGAAGTGTACACAATATATATTGCAGCTACAAACAATATTTACAGAAAAAAAGTTGCCTACTTGTACTACCTCTTAAAAACATGATCTTCCACCACCACCACCACCACCACCACCACCACCAAAAAATGTCTTTTAGAACTAACATCGGTGGCATTTATTGAAAGCGCTATTTTCAATTTCGTTGGTTTTGGGTGGGATTTTACTCTCAATTTAGAGGTTTCCACAATGAAGTCATTTGCAAGTCTACTCTCATAATCAGATGAACTGATTCGCTCCATAAATAGGGCAGAACATCTTCACCAAGCTGCGATCACACTGGTGAAAGGCAGACCGTTCAGATCATCAGATTTGTCCAATGAGAACATTTCCTGGTGATTGACAGTTCTAGATGGTGATGGTGATACGTCAACTGACAGAATGCTTGATCTACTGGATAGACTATATCAGTGTTTTCATTCCCCACACTGATGGGATGGGGCGGGCCACCTACAGGGCAAAACAAAAAAAGCACACACACACTCTCTCGCCAACAGATGCGGGCGGGTTGAGATGTGTTGGAGAAGGGACTATCAAGCATTCCCAACATGGTGCTCTTTAAATGGCATTTGGTGTTCTCGTCATGTGAGTAAAAATATTCTCCCGACCACGCACGCTCCTGAGGTTCTTGGTCGAGTGAACGAAAAGCAATTTGTGAAATGAAAGAGATTATAATTGTTTCTAGTACGGTTATACTTAAAGAGGGTCCTTTTTGCAGCAGTGGAAATGCACACACACACACACACACGCGCGCGCGCGTCTGTCCTAAAACCTCTTTATATTCAATACGGAGTTCATCAGAAAAACCAAAATTATTCATGGATGCTCGTGTGGAACTTAAATTAATAGCTCTCCAGTCCTCTATAGCGCTGAAATATTTGTTCAATAAGGAGAAATTCATATCCTTTTGGGGAACAGAAGATATACCAATATGATTAAAATATGGCGGAGCGTTTCTCTCAAATGTCTGGGTAAGTTTGGGACGGCCTTCCAATGCAAGAATGCAAAAAAAACTTTCTTGCTTTATGAAACACCAAAAGGAAAATGTACGATTAAGTGATTCCCGTCTGTAGGACTGTTTACGTAGAGTGGAGCTTTTAAAAGTAGGAAAGATCATAATACGAAGATAAAATTGGAATTCAAAAGGACAGATTGGGACAAATATTTATTTATATGGCGAGGAGTAAGAGATTGGAATAAGTTATCAAGGGCAATGTTCGATAAATTTCAAAGTTTGTTGAAAGTATTCAAGAAAAAGGTAGGTAAACAATGATAGGGATTCTGCCACCTGGGCGTCAGTCCTAAATGAAGATCACTGACGATTGATTGATTGATTGATTGATTGATTGATACGTGTAGCTACAAGCGACTTCTCCCTGGACATGACTGAAATTCTGAGAAATATCCAAGCTCAAGTATCACATACACCTGGTTACTGTTTTTAAAAATAATGAATGACATTAATAGCTATTCGATTTCATGGTGCTCGCATAATTAGACTGCATGTGGTAAGTGTTCCCACCTTTAAAAAAGAGTGAGAACCCTCGCTGCAGATAACAGTTTGTATGCTCTTTCTTAAAACCTAAAATTGTATTGAACAATAAAGTGGTCATTTTCGGCAAATAGTTTTAAAGTAGTCTATGTTGTATATTCCGTGATTTATGATCATTCCCTACAGCTTATTCCATTTACTTAGCGGTCCCTCGAGCTATCTGGTTCACCGACTTCTAGGTCTTTGGTTTTGAGGTCGGATAAGCATAACCATTATTGTATTTGTCTTTCTCCACTTCTCTTATCTTCCACCATCGAACTTATTCTCTTAGGTACAGACTTCAATCTTCCTTCATCCGTGGCTTGTGGTGTGAGTTCCATTTATCACGTAAGGTGCTGGCCTCTCTTACATATAACACAGCGAGATTTGTCGCTCGACCCCATTAGGGTTGTAGCACCATGGGATAGATTTGTTTGTTTGTTTGGAAGTGAATGAGGTATGAACAATTCTGTTCCTTATGCAGCCTGTCCCTGTGATTAATGGTTTCGCTCACAGTATCGGCTGGTGTATGCATTTCAGAGGGCTTTGCAAAATGATGTGTGACAGCACCTTCAGGCTCGGCGACGAATGCAACGGGAAGCTATCTCACTCTTCATTTTCCTAGTACGCTTATTTAGTAATACTTAGGCTATCTATGACAGCTGAAGGTGGTTCCAATGAGGAACCAACCAGTCTTTGGTGTGAGTACTCTACACTACATCATCATTTTAGCCTTTTACACTAATCCTGATTCATGAGTACACAGCACCTGTTTTAGATTGGTCTAGGTGGCACGACCCTTTCAGTGGCGACATTATTACGATGAACATCGTGAAGGACAGGAGTACGCCAAGGCAACCACTGCTGCCTACGTAACACGGTAGCTAGCAGCTACTGTAAGGTCACACACACCATCTTGAAAACGATGATCAAAGAGAAAGAAACCTACATTTCGTCACAACCGATGGTTATCTAACTCTGCGTGTACAAGCCATACAGCTAGCAGCGATGGATATGACGTTGAGCACCAAAACACATGCTCGCTGCTTCTTTTATTACACCTAGCTTCCCAAGAAAAGAATTTTACGTAACGTTACAATGTAATACAGCCAAGATTTGTACTCTAAGTGATGTGCAGGCTGGTCGGAAACAATGTGAACTGGGTATATGAGGTTAGGGGGTTGGTCATGCTGATAAATAATTTGAAAGAAAATAATAATTTGATATCTCACGCCGTCGTCATTTTATCAGCTGCTGAAGTTAGCCATTCAGATCACTTCATGGGCGAATTCAAATGGACTTTGCGAGGCGGAGTTGCTAAAACTGCACGTGGCTTACGACCGGCTTTAGAGCCATGCCGATAAATAATTATCAGACACAAACAGAACGTGCGTTTCAGCCGGTGTCACCGTTGCGATCCTGTTAGCTCGAAGGACCTTGTTTAAATCTTTCCCCTGTCCAAGTTCTTTTTTTCTTGGAGCGGCGAGCTCAAGCCGATCCTACCCACAGATTTAGCAACACTTCCTCGCAAAGCCCATTTGAATTTGCCCAGGAAGCGATCTGATTGGCTAACTTCAGCAGATGATAAAATGAGAACACAGCGAGATGTCTTATTTTTTTTTTCAAATTATTTATCAATCTGACCAACCTCTAACGCTCATATACCTTGTTCACGTTGTGATGATGATGATGCTTGTTGTTTAAAGAGGCCTAACATCTAGGTCATCGGCCCCTAATGGTACGAAATGAGACGAAATGGAATGACAAATTAGAAGTCCAAAATCCTCCACTGACCAGAATTAAAAACATGAGGAAGAATGAATGGATGCATATGAATTTAAAACAATCAGTGGATCCGATCCGCAATGTCTCGCATTCACAGAAACTGACGTGAAACAATAATATTACTGACCAAGGGACAGCGTCTATAGCATAATATTGAACTGATGATGCTTTTAGTGTAAAGGGGTCCAAAATCCAAGTCATCGGCTCCCCTCAGAATGGTACTTATCGCTAGGAAAGTAAAAACATGGTGTCTGTCATGTTGCGGTACTAATCAAAAGTAGCGTAGACTCGCGGCATTCCACACAGTATGATACTACTCACAGATAATGAAATTCGCACATAAAATACAGACCTATGGTGTTTTGTACACTGCGACGCCATTCACAGGCAACGCAAACCTATGACGTTCCTCACAAAAGTGGACTAACCACAGGGACCCGCACTATCCCGGGGTATACCTCATATAGTGGGTACTAAGCATAGGCAAGGCAGAACCATGGTGTCGCTAATCCCATGGTGTTGCTCACTTAGGGGTACGAATCACAGGTACTGTAGAAGCCGGCACCATACTCTATTGCTACTAATCACAAACCTATTTGGTACCTAATACAGTGGTACTACGCGCAAGTAAAAGCGACAAATGGTGTTCCCAGCGTGATGGAACTAGTCACAAGGAGTCTCATGGTTCTAATTTGATCATCCCTTGGTCGCCCCTTTTTTCTCGCCTCTTACGACAGGCAGTGGATAGCGTCGGTGTATTCTTCGTCTGTGTCCCCCACCCACAGGGGGTTGTGTGTTCGGTCCGCGAGAGGTGTTTTATTTCCCTCAAGTCCGTCGGCAAGCCGGTCAGGACGCCACTATCCGCCACCTGGGACGCGCCATGTGGGAGTATCACTTCTCCCCCTCAGCGTAGTAGGTTCGTGGTGTTCACGTTGTTTCCGACTACTCTAAATCTCGGGGACGGGAAGATATGTCAGAGGGAAAGGGCGATTTTATAAACCATATCACTACCTGTTGTACCGGTTATTTTTATTATTTACAATTGCAACCATTTGGTGGATACAAATATTATCAGAAGACCACATATTAGTTTAACACGTCAGATATTAATGATGTTTTTGTTTTGTTTTGCAGGAGTTGTTTAGTCAACGTACTAGTAAATTTACAGACATGAAGCTGGCGTATTTGAGCTCCTGGAAATACTACGAAACTGAGATGGGATTGACGAAAGTGCAATCCGAGCAACCGTGAAGGCTGTGATGTAAGGTATGGATGGCCAGACAATGTTACCTAGCAACCGTCTTATGGCTGGGTCGTCATCTGAAATTAGCAGCCGTTCATGGATGGCCATGACCGAGAGACAAACAGGGCGAACCGAAATTCGCACATTCGGACGTCGCAGCGCGACTCCTCACATGCCAGCAATAAAAAAATGTATGCCACAAAAGTTCGTCCTGCGAGAATATCCGGCAGAAAAAGGACGTTGAAGGGAGGAAATCTGGCAACACTGTAACCACATGTAGGGTAACTACCTCTGTCAGCACATATTAGTCGTGCTGTACAGGTGGTGCAGTGGATAGAGTTTTCGGTTAGCATGCAGGAGGACGAGGGGTCGATCCTGGGATGAGGCGTATGTTTTTTTATTTCGTAAATGTGGTCCAGGTGGTATGATATCTGGCTTCTTAAGCGGAAATTGCCTCCTTGGCCGCCTTAACTTTAAAATAACAATGTTATCGGCTTTTAGAAATCACCGATACGAATTAAACGACGCCTCACATGACGTGCTACTTCGCTGGCGGAGTCCAGAGCTGAACTAAATTGTTAGCAGCGCAGCACGGTGTTTAGTACCTCAAGATGGCGGCTCTAATGCATCACTCGATGACGTTATACTGAGATAGATTTCTTGTTCCAAAGTACACTGGTGGTTCTTTCCGTCGGGCATTTAAACCATCTTCGGTGCTATGTTCTGTCCCGTGCTAGTTGCCTTACTTTATATGGGTCTTTTCTTCAGTACTTGGCAACTTCACGACCACCTGATTCCAATTCGTCCGTGGACGTCCCTTTCTTCTATTTCCCTCTTGTATATCCTCAAAGACTTCCTTAGATTTCCTTTTAGCATGCATACGGACCAGGTGACCAAAACGTTTGAGGACTTGTCAACGTCAGATGTTACTCCAAGATCTTCTCTTACAGGTTTGTCAGAGGATGGTTGCCCATTTGTACTTCCTATTACAGCAATTATCACCACAACAACCACCACTCGTACAGCTTTGGTCCGTATTCCTGTTTCTCCTCTCTTAGTATTGCTGACAATTCGACGAAGGTATTTCTTCCCCTCTTCACAATGTGATATTGAACAGTCTGGCTCCATGGCTAAATTGTTAGCGCGGCCTCAGGTAAAGAGGTCCCGGGTTCAAGTTAGAAGTTGAAATAACACATTAAAATACCCAAACACGAACTAAAATAAAGTCCATTGAATAAAAGCACAGTTAACACAAATACACCAGGACAAAGGACATCATTACACACGATAAAAAAAAGACCACTATCCCTCATAAAACGGATGACGAGGTCTGCTGACAGATCGTCATCTCGCAGAATGAGGGAGATTGTACTCGGGAGGTTACGCCTACGGCGCAGATCGACCAGGTCTACACACTCCGTAAGGATGTGTACCACGGTAAGACGATCGCCGCAAGTACACACCAGAGGGGGCTCTCTCTTCGGTAGATAGGAGTGCGTCAGTAGGGCCTATACCGTGGCCAGTGCCGGATTAAGGTGTTTGGGGGCCCTAGGCTATTTAAAAATGTGGGGCCCCTTCTTCGTAACATCACATAAGACTAGCATACTGAAATCGTTATAGAACTACCTCCACTTAAATTGATGAATAGGGAAGTGTTAAAATAGCCTACAATTTTTCTCTATTTTTCATGTTAACATTTCATAATGCCGAAACATATTTTATATTTGTCTCATCACTATCAAATCGACATACAAAACAGAACTTACGTTTTTTTTTGGCACCACTAGGATATTTTCTATCCATTTTACAAGAACATTACAGTTGTAACTTACGAATGGTTATCAGAGGTGAACTGGAAGTTCTCTTCCTGATGCAAAGATATAGTATAGCATGCCGCATTCCACCGTGCCTCCCCTGTCCCCTCCCTCTCACTTCCTAGACCTCTTTCCTCCTTCCCCCTCTGCCCGTACTCGCAAGCTGCCAGATTTAAATTTAACAATAACCTTTACAATAATTACAGTGCGTAAGTAGCGAGGATTCGTGTCTCCGGACGGTAATTGATTCTAGCAGTGATGAAATACTAACGCGGACAGCTGATAAGGAAGGACGAGTGCGTGTTCGATATTTTGCGAGCGTAAATATTCATATACATGCACGGAGGCGTTTTTATATAATTTTAGGCTCGGCCAAGGGCCGGGGCCCCTTGGCACGCGGGGCCCGGGGCTGCGGCCCCTTTAGCCCCCGGCCCTGACCGTGGCCGATCCGAAGACGACATAATACCACTGCTTCCCTCCGAGAAGCCCAAAGGGAAGTCCCCACACCTTCGTTGTTCCTTTTATCGCTCTCGGCTTATTTGGAAGTGGAATGGCCTGCCACTCCATCTCCCAATGGGACATAACCATATGTTTCAGCTGAGTGCGAAAATCACTTGCTGGAACCTTGCAAGGCAACGGGGGCAGTGAAACTGCCTCCTTGGCAGACTTATCGGCTAACTCGTTTCCCTCTACACCCTGGATGGTGTGTAAAGCGGTGATTGTCGTCTAATTTTCTGAACTTAGATCTAATACAGTGTTACCTGTAATGCATATTTCCTGAAGATCTTTCCAACTTCGAGAAGCCAATTCTTTTTTCTTTTTTAACTTTCATTGAAAGGGCAAGGTTCAGAATTCTTTTGAACAATCTCTGATTACTTATTCCGATAATATGTCCGTAAAATTGTAAACGTTTTTTCCTTATTATTATTATTATTATTATTATTATTATTATTAAACACAGTGCGTGTCGGCAAGAAATGATTTTGATTTTAAACCATTTATGTTTTCGCAGCGCTCTCCGACCGGAATAAGGCTCCGGAACTATGGGCGTATTCTAAGTCTAACAATGAAAGGACAGTAAGAGCATTTTATCTAGTTCCAGCCGAGGTGGCTTCGAGAATTTTCAGTTCAATGTCATCAAAAAGAAAGCTTGCGGAAAGGAAGGCCGACCAGCTCGTTAACTTAACTCTGGCGTCAGTCTATACCAGTTTTTCTTCTCGGCAATTTTTTTTTTTTTTTTTTTTTTTTCTTTTTCAGAAATAAGGATTAACTGGATTCTAGAAGCGTGTAGAAAATGTGGACGACGGTTGAGTTAGAGAAAAACATTTATTAGTTGCCACTGATGCTTTTACGGCCCGTACTTATAGACATGATACTGTATAGGCTTTTGGGCTTATGCCGTGTCAGGAAAATAATGTGAAATTCTTTACGTTTCGCAGAGAACTGTGCTCTGCGTCATCAGAAGAAAATCTCGACTGTCCACGAGAAAGGCTTCTTAGACACGAGTTCTTTAACGCCATAGAAATTCAAAAATATATCTAACTCCACCTTCGTTCTTCACCAGCAGAATATATTACACACATCAAAACAAATTTTGAATCACCATTGTGTATCAAGTAGGCCTCAAAATTAATCTGTCCAAGAAAAAGGTCATGCATAAAAAGTGGGCGACTTCAGAAAACGTAGTGATAGAGGGAATAACTATTGAAAATGTTGGTGAATACATTTACCTTGGCCAACAAATCAACATGAAAGGAGATATAAGTCATGGAATTTTCCGAAGAATCAAATTAGGACGGCAGACATTTGGACGATATTCACCGCCTTCAAATCCAACATGTCAGCAAACTTAAAGAAGCAAGTTCATGACCAATGCATTCTCCCTGTCATGACTTATGCCTGTGAGACCTGGACAATGAATGAGTTCACTAAACGGAAATTAAGAACTGCCCAGAGAGGAATGGAGAGGTCCACGCTTGGGTTTACCAGAAGAGATAGAAGGAGGACCCATGAGCCCATGACTTAAGAGCAGTCACAAATATCGTTGACATCATAACGAGAATATCAACCTTGAAGTGGTAATGGGCAGGATATGTGGCCCGAAAAAGGGATGACAGATGGACCAAGTTTATAGCCCAAGAGATAAGCTGAGACCGCGAGGAAGGCTACCGGATCGCTGGGACAAAGACATCCGCAAAATCGCCGAGTTAATTGGCAAAAGATCGCTCAAGTTTCAGACTTCAAGAGGCCACATCAGTTATTGATAGAACTGGCTGATTGTGATTGTGAAGTTGTTATCTTGACCTGTCCTATGCAGACCGGTAATACGACCTTTACGATGTGTGTTAACATACACCTGCACGTACCCCAACCCACAGGCAGAACATGTGCGGTAGTATTTCAGTGGACGTTGTAGTACTAGTGTAGAAACATTCAGAGGCGCGTTCTAAGCACGCAGTGAGAGTCTAGGACAGGGCCTCTCAGGGTGCATGCGCGTGGTGCATGCACTGTGCACGGTGCAAAAGACGACTTGGCTTGGTTGACCAGAGTGCAGACTCCTCGATTTGGAGCAATAGCGCTAACTCTCTCTTTCCTCACGCCTGTCTCGCTCGCTCCGCCTGTCTCCCTCTCCCCCACTTGCACCGTAGCGCTCCAAATCCGGGCTGAGTTGAGCCGAGTATAGCCGAGTAGAGCCGAGCATAGCCAACTAGCCCAGAGACGAAGCGTTGATCCGAGCCATACCGAGCGGCACCGAGCGGCAGCGATGCACAGTGCACGGAGCTCTTGCACCTCGCTCTGCACGCGTGAGATTTTGGGCGTTTGAGAGGCCCTGGTCTAGGATGACACGACTTGCAATGTAAGTAGGAAGAGACTGGCCAGCAAATCAATTTCTTGTGGTCCTCAGAGCAGGCCAAACTCTGAAAGGAGATGTTACAGGGTCCAGCAAAAAGACCTGACGTTTTCAGACTGGAAGCAGATTCGGTTAGGAAAGATACATGCAGACGGGGGAGGAGGGCATGAACTGCATTCTCCGTGCAATTTTATTCGTGATCTAGCTGTGGAACGCTACGCATCGGACTTTTGTTGAGGGGACATAAGACAGCTGACTTTGCTCCGCAGTGAAGAGTCCGGCAACATTTCAATATGGGCTGACATGGCCGAGTTCCCAGCCGCTACTTCCGGCACCGGTACTACACAGACACCGTACTAATACAGAAGGTCAACTTTGGTTCCAGCAAGATGGTTAGACAAATCTAGGGCTTCAATGACAGTGTTAAACCATATGTCCACCGGACGTGTCATTTCCCGCCTTTGTGATGTTCCATGGCCTGATCGTTCATCCGACCTCAGTGTCTGATTATTTTCTTTAGGGCTACCGTAAGGGAAAGCTTTATAAGGCCAAACCCCGCACAACGAATGATCTCAAGGAAGCAATTCGTCACAAATGTTTGGGGATATTGGAATATATGGTACAGCGCACTATGGGGAACTTCAGAAGCAGGCTGGATGAGTGCGAGAGAAACTATGGACATCATCCAGAGAGTATTATTTTCAAAACTTAGTAGTTGTTACAAGATATTTCTTCCAGGCCACTACCAAATGGCAACTATGTTTCTTTTCAAAGAAATAATAATCAAAACCAAACCCCATGGTGCAACAGCCCCGAAGGGCCATGGCCTACCAAGCGACCGCTGCTCAGCCCGAAGGCCTGCAGATTACGAGGTGCCGGATCCTCTCGGCCGTTATTCTTGGTTCTCTAGACCGGGCCCGCCATCTCACTGTCAGATAGTTCCTTAATTGTAATCACGTAGGCTGAGTGGACCTCGAACCAGCCAGATGCAGGTAAAAATACATGACCTGGCAGGGAATCTAACCCGGGGCCTCCGGGTAAGAGGCAGGCATGCTACCCCTACACCACGGGGCCAGCAATAAGCGAATACATTTAAGTACATCTTTTTTTAATCTATTTAGAAAACCATAAGATCATTTTGCAGGACCCTGTACATGCCGAAACACGATGGAAGGAAATGAAGAAAGGACAAGCCCTACACCCAATAAGTGCTCTAAAGCTCATAAGAATACAGTGACTAGCCATATTAATCCTCACTTACTCATTCAAATTAATTTCAATATATGCATCCCATCGGAAACGCCGTGCGGGTTGGCTGCGTGTGGCCTGGCGTTGTTGTCTACAAGTCCAGGTCGTTCTCTGCGAACTGCTACCCACAAACGCTCCAGTGTGTCACAGAAACTGGCAGCATTCGCAGTTGCTCCCCTGGTGAGGAAGTCAACCATCTGGACTTTCCTTCCTACAGCCCCGACCTGGCATCATCACCTCGGGGTGAGGACAGGAATTTACTTTTTTTAACATCATATATGAACAGTTTAGTGAAAGCATCTCCTATCAGTGTAGTGAATGAACATTCACCATTCTGCCGTATAGAACGATATTATGTCCTCCTCTAACAAGACGGAACTCTTGCCAGGGAAACCACTGACTATTTAGGGCAGTCATCCAGGTGGCAGATTCCCTATCTATTGCTTACCTAGTCTGTTCTTAAATAATTGCAAAGAATTTGGAAATTTATTGATCACCTCCCTTGGTAAATTATTCCAATCCATAACTCTTCTTCCTATAGACCAGGGCCTCTCAAACGCCCAAAATCTCACGCGTGCAAATCGAGGCGCAAGAGCTCTGTGCACTGTGCATCGTCCCCGCTCGGCTCGACTCGACTCGGACCAACGCTTCGTCTCTGGGCTACTCGGCTAAGCTCGGCTCTATTCGGCGCAACTCAGCTCGGATTTGGAGCGCTACGTAGCAAGTGTGGAAGAGGGAGACAGGGGGAGCGAGCGAGATAGGCGTGAGGAAAGAGAGAGTAAGCGCTATTGCTCCAAATCGAGGAGTGGGGGGGGGGGGGGTCTGCACTCTGGTCAACCAAGCGAAGTCGTCTTTTGCACCGTGCACAGTGCATGCACCAGGCGCATGCACTCTGAGAGGCCCTGCTATAGACGAATATTTGCTTCAATTTGTCTTCTTTGAATTCCAACTTTATCTTCATATTGTGATTTTTCCTACTTTTAACACGACACCACTCAAACGTATTCGTCTACTGATGTCATTCCACGCCATCTCCCCACTAACAGCTCTGAACATACCACTCAGTCGAGCAGCTCGTCTCCTTTCACCCATGTCTTCTCGCACCAAACTTTGCAACATTTTCGTAACATTTTGTCGGAAATCAACCAAAACAAATCGAGCTGCTTTTCCTTGGATTTTTTCCAGTTCTCGAATCAAGCAATCGTGGTGAGAGTCCCATACACTGCAACCATACTCTAGATGGGGTCTTGCCAGAGACATATGCCCTCTGCTTTACATCCTTCCAACTATCTCCCGAATGCAAGCCCACAGCTGCACGACTCTAACCACACGGCCACCTCTCTCGGCTGATACATGAATTGGTTTAATTCTAATTTTAAATTACTTTTCACATACCGGTAGTAATTTTATCTGTTGAAGACAGGTTTACATGCTAATTGTATAATATATAAAGTAGCCAAATAGCTGTTAATTTTCTGGAATATCCTTGGATTCTACAAACTGTTAAACTTACAGTCGGTCCCACGATAAAGGAGTTTGAATGAATAATTGATCGACAGGGAAAGTCGTTTGTCATAGCCTCTGGCGGACTGTCATTGAGAGTTCCGGAAATTTCCCATTATCGATCAGGGAAGGAACACACTGCTTGGATATGCGTTTACAAGGTTCATCCTCTTGAATGCGCTGAACTTTGATAGCACTGATGAGAAGGACTACGAACTATTGACACAGCTGATTTGTATTATCTTAGTGGGCCTCAGTATCACAAGGAGAAAAATATACAATGAACTTCTGACACGAATACGTAAATTTATAACTGAGGATATGTACAGTTATGTTGCGAATGATGCACAGTATTGCCAGACTTCCCGTTTTTTTAAAGAAGCAACCCTATATTTAATGAAAAATGCCCTGTGCCTCTTGTAAACCTTTCACAGGATACAAATTGTTCCCGTATTTCAAGACGAAATATATACATCTTCATTATAGACTGTTATACCTTTTAGCCTTCAGTCTACAAACCTCTGCGAATTTACTAATCGCCGCCATAATCCTCTTTTAGTAACCAGTTCTGTGGCCTTGTTAGAAACAGTCTAGCCATCTTCGTCTTGGTCTCCCTCTACTCCTCTTACACTCCATAACAGAGTCCATTATTCTCCTAAGTATCCTATCCTCCTCCATTCGCCTCAAATGTCCCCACCACCGAAGCCAGTTTATGCGTACAGCTTTATCCATTGAGTTCATTCCTAACTTAGCTTTTATCTCCTAATTCCGAATACCCTCCTGCCATTGTTCCCACCTGTTCGTACCAGCAGTCATTCTCGCTACTTTCATGTCTGTTACTTCCAGCTTATGAACAAGATACGAGTCCACCCAGCCTTCACTCACGTAAAGCAAAGTTCGTCTGTAAAAAGACTGATGTAAAGATAGTTCGTCCGTGAGCTGACTTCCTTACAGAATACTGCTGATCACAACTGTGAGCTCAATGCATTAGTTTTACTGCACCTTGATTCAATCTCACTTACTATATTACAATCCTGGAAGAACACTAAATACTTGAAATTATCTACCTGTTCCAGGTTTGTATCCCCAATGTGACATTCAATTCTCTTGGATTTCTTAACTAATTTTGTCTGAGAAAGGCTAATTTTCTTACTAGACTCATTGCACCTAATTTCACGGCACAATCTGCCGAAATCAGCAAACTAAATATTGTACCTTAATTGTATGTTTTTAAAGGATCATGAAATTTATCTTTAATTACATGTTTTCGTGTCCTCATCCCGAGGCGGTGCAGCTCTTTTCAGGCACACCCCCAATGGAGGAGAGTTGCATATACCATTTTAACCACTTACCAGCCCTCCTGCCATTCTTAAATCTGACAGTACTAGGAATCGAACCCGGTCTCCCGAGGACGGCAGCTAATAACACTAACCGTTACGCTACAAAGGTGGACAAAACGAAGGCGGGATGAGGATCTTCATTACTCGAATTTTCAACATCTCCAAATAATTTCAATTTCCCTGCCGTCTCTTCTATTCTTCACGTGTATTTCTCTGTTACTCGAAGTTCGATTACACGAATTTTGTCCATTTCTCGAAGCAAACGTTTCCTCTATAGAAGCTGAAAATATTCTGCAACTCGAATTTTGTACAACATTAACTATGCAATACAGCATTTAAAGTTTGTGTGGTATGTTCCTTCACGTATATCTTTCCATCAGACCTCTGTATGTTCACATAGTTATCTGTCCACCCGTGGTGCGGTGCGTTGACCACACGCAGTTGGAGGTGTATGAACCCTCTACCAGAAGAAACTAAAGAACTTTTCCCAAGGTGTTAACGGAGGAATGCTTGATGTTCCTCTACTGTATGTATTCTGGTCTTCAACGACTTGCTACAATAGGTAATGGAATTAAAATGATAAAATACTTCGTGTTTCTTTTTATATGGTTAAATAACATTCCTTACAGTACCAACATGTAGTTACTCGTGAATGGATTACGTGCAATCCTCAACGATGGAAATTCTATGATCTCGAAATGTTCATAACTCGGAATAAAATTCAAGCTGCCGAGGTGATCTGAGATATCGAGGTTCGGCTGTATATCATTAAGGGATTGAATTCTTTGAATTTACTCGCACAATAGTCCTTTAGACGACATAACTTCACAGGCCAAAGTTCTAAGCTGAAATATTTCACATAGCAGTTTTCGCAGGCACAACGGCGATATCATAAATGTTCTGAGTGTAACCTTGAACATTTCAGTTAATAATACATTTTTACAACAATGAAAATAGGTTGTTTTTTTTGCTAGTTGCTTTACGTCGCACTGACACAGATAGGTCTTATTGCGACGATGGGACAGGAAAGGGCTAGGAGTGGGAAGGAACAGCCCCAGCATTTGCCTGGTGTGAAAATGGAAAACCACGGAAAACCATCTTCAGGGCTGCCGACAGTGGGGTTCGAACCTACTATCTCCCGAATACTAGATACTGGCCGCACTTAAGCGACTGCAGCTATCGAGCTCGGTGTGAAAATAGTTTATTTGAAATGTTTAAGTAAGATGTTTACGTATTTCACTAAGTTGACTTTGCGCCATCCTGTATATACCATTTACCGAGGAAGGTTTATTTGTATGAAGCATCAGTCTATGACGAAAAGGAGCCAAGCAATGGCGATTTTTCAAAATTATTTGTCTTTAATAGTGGCGAGATTAGGATTCATGGTCCTCTCTTAAACTTAACCACGTCATTGTACAGAAAAACTGTGGAGAATATGAAATATTTAAAAAGAAACTATTTTGTAACATGAATTGAAAATAAATGCAACATAATAATTATACCAATTTGTACATATCATTTGTCAAACTACTAAATGAAATTTAAATACACAAACACACGCACCATCATTCACTCATCAAGATTCACCCCGTTGGTTAATGCATCTAACACGTACTTTTTATAGGAAGACTTGAAAGAATAGTGAGTTATTGCTTCGGATGTTATTTGGAACAGAGTTCCATAATCTACTTCCCGTCGCAATAAATGAGCGAATGTAGGCAGCTGACCTGCTAAAGGGAATGGCAAGTATAGTAACAGAGCGTGTATTATGCTGGTGAAAAGAGGAATGGTATATTAAGTCTGATGACAGGTACTGGAGAGATTTTAGTGAAGGAAGACACAGATAAACCGACCATCCAAGTACTTTCTTGGCTTTTACACTGTTTAAACTGTATAGATGGGCCCGAAGGAAGTGCAGAAGAATGTTGAGCATAAACATCTCTACAAAAGAGTCCGCGATGCTATATACCTATCCATAAAAGGTAACCCTCGATAAGTGTTTGTCATAGTTTGCAGCAAACAAATCGACCTAAAAAAGAAACCACTTTTTCCTTTGCGAAAATTAAATGATCATAACTATGTCACTCGGTCATGGCCATCCATGAACGGCTGCTACTGTTACACTTCCGTCACACCAACTACCACAACGCAAATTTTCAAGCAACTCCCAGCCATAAGACATAATTATATCAAAAACAGAAACATATTTAAAGATTAATCAAATAGTTCTTATCAAAATAAATTGTTCATGCATCTCAACAACCTAAAAATCCTTTATAATACGTATATGTAATTTGTACGCCTGCGTTTCACGAGTCGTCAGTTTAGTGAAAAAGCAGGCATGGTTTAAATACCGCATGGGATAGGAAGGGCCTTGGAAAACCGCCACACCGAGGTACTCTTACTGTACGTACAGTGCATACTTCAGGAGGAAACAACCAATGTTGTCTACAAAGAAATCTCATGATTATTGCCGAAAATGTATATATGCTCCCGTGAAACCGGGTGAGGGAGGTATAGTACCAGTGTTAAAAAGGAAAAGTGCTCTGTTGTGCTCATTTTTAAGAAGTAGGCTACCGACACTATAGGTAGGTCAGAGGAGCTCAGCGACTTCCAGAACCTGTGCTGGTTATTGGTTGACGCATCAGTAATATATCTGCCATGGACATTTCAACACCACTCAAATTTTACAAGCCCACTGTTGTGAAGCGGAAATATGAAATACTAGAAACAAAACCAAGGCCGGGTAGACAGGAACCGTCAAGCGCTGGAGGGCAGTGGTTTCTTAAAAATCACCAGACATCATGAGTAAATCACTGCATTTCAAGCAAAAAAAAAATCAAGTTTTAGGCGCCTAAAAATAAGCACGTGGGGACTACGCCCTGCTTTACACCCGGATACCCTTCCTGACACCAATATGGGATGTATTAGATTTTGCGTGTTTCTGTGGTGTGTTCTGTGAATATGAAGAGGAGTATACAGAGAATTAACCAGACGCGGTTAAAATACCCGAACCGACCGAGAATCAAATCCAGGACCGTTTGAATTGAAGGTCTCGACACTCGCGATTCAGTTAAAAGGCCGGACGCATCTAATAAATAAATAAATAAATAAATAAATAAATAAATAATTAAATAAATAAATAAATAAATAAAACTGTATATTGTAAAAACGGGTATGTATATAAAAATGATATATCTTTAGAAAATTTCCTCATAATTATAACAGTGTCATCTACTGTATTTACACATTTTTATCACGAAAATATTTTTCTTCCTGGACCTTTCTGGAAAAATAAATATATATATCTCTCCCCATTCTCAGCCTCACTCCAATCCATCAACGATCGTACTCCTTCCGAACCGTAAGCCCCATTAGGCTATAATTAATTGCAATTCCTGCCAGCAGATAGCAGTTGAGCAAGTGATAAGTAACGCATTCGAAATCCTTGAGCTCTGTCCTCACAGTAGCTCTAAGGCACTCGTAGTCGACCTCCGATCGCTAAGTGACGCAAGCGAAGAATAAGGAGTGATAACTTCTTCACGTGTAATGCCACACATCTCTCCTGGGACACGCATCACCCTTCTTCATTCCCAAAGCACGATTAATAATAATAATAATAATAATAATAATAATAATAATAATAATGAAATGGCGTATAGCTTTTACTGCCGGATGTGTCCGAAGACTTCGGCTCGCCAGGTACAAGTCTTTTGATTTGACTCCTGTAGGCGACCTGCGCGTCGTGATGGGGATGAAATGATGAAGACGACACACACACCCAGCCCCCGTGCCAGTGAAATTAACCATTGATGGTTAAAATTCTCTACCCTGCCAGGAATCAAACCCGGGACCCATGTAACCAAATGCCAGCGCGCTAACCATTTAGCCATGGAGCCTGAAATAATAATTAAAAAACCGTTTGCATAAGTTTGCTGAGTGGATCCAAACAAACTGACTAGAAACAGAGATCTTAGCGGTCACAGAAAAGGAAATGGAGGTAGCTCTCCAAACCACCCGCAACATATAAAATAAGTGATTTCTATAAATACCAGAATTCATTATTACAAACCGATATCTCTCTATAAGTCAGAATGCCTTGTCATATCGCAGAAATGTGCGGTCACTAAGTTACAGCAAAAAGAAATATTATCCACAACATACTTGGCTCAAACTACAAAAACGGAATCTACATAAGAGAATCCAGACAAGAAATTACTCTAAGATACACAAGATCAAAGACACAATGCGCAAACGCAGGGCTCGCTTCTACGGTCACCAGCAAACGGATGGACAAAAACATATTTTAATAATTTTGACTCAAAACGTGCTACGTTGACGGCAAGAAGAACTCGAAGAAATGGGCCTACGACGAGAAGACGCGCACAAATGAGATCTTTTCAGAACAAGCGTCGTAACTGTTGGGACTATCCAGGATGAGAAATGGAGAACTGGTGCAAAGTGATTGGATGAACGTCGTTCTCGACACAGCGATCTAATGAAACCCTACCGGACCAAACGAATATGGAATAAACGCCAGAATATATAATGAAACTTATCGTGGTCCCTAGTTGGCCGATTAGTGAATAATAATTAATAAACTATTAGTAGTAATAGGCTGGACCAGTGGTCTAGCCATTCCACTCCCAACTTGAGTGTCCCGTGATTGAATCGAGGCGACATCAGACGAGATTTTCACAAGAGTAAGAATAGCAATCAGTGGGGCCTATGGATAAAAATGATCTAGAAGAGATAGATACCAGAAGACCTAATAACAAATGGAAATACTTTTAGAAGACTGACATAAAATTTAAAGGGTTTTCGGGAGGAGGAAGAAGAGAAGGAAAGTGAAATCACGTGGACCAAAAAGAGAGAAAGAAACCCAGACAAATAATAATGATCTTAATGAAAAGTAGAACAGGAAAACGAAATACGAGAAAATAACGTTCATGCTATGGATTGTTTTACGTAGTCTTTAGATTACCAAAATTGAGAAAATAAATAAACACCGTAAGTTCCTGCAGTCAAGTACTTAGGAGGATGGATCTCAGCAAGCGAGAACAAGACACCAGGTGCACCAAATTGCACAGGGTCTATCATTCCTGTAAAAGCATCTACACATCCAAATACCTCTCCAAGAACCTAAAGCTGAAGCACTACAACTTAGTAGTAAGACCCTCTGTACTCTACACCTCTGAGTGCCTCTTGAACTTTAAGATCTTGAGGAGGATACTAGGACCCATAACAGAGGAGGATGGCACCTACAGGATCAGGCACAACAGCGAGCTCTACGAACACCAGAAAGACATAGTCACGTGTATGAGGAAAAGGCGAGTAACCTTCTACGGGCACGTGATCCGCCCGAAACCCTGCAGGCTTACCAACAGAATCCTCACAGTGACAAGTAGGGGAAAGGAAGTCCAAGTAGATCACCTCAGTACTCAGACCTAGGGAAACTACGAATCTCATTATAGACCACAGAGAACCAATCTCAGTATCCACAGGCAGTCCCTCACAAGAAAGGCACACAGGCAGAAAATTAAAGCGTACTGGGCCAAGTAAATGCAGAAGACCCTAGCTGAGAGTTAAGACAAGCCCCATGGTCCCTAGTTGGCCAAAACTAATAAAAAAAAAAAAAAAAAAAAATGACTGCCTTCTCGAAAAACTACTATTTTCGTACTTTCGTCTAAAATAATTAATTTTGCCTTCCTTCACATTCGAGCATACCGAAACCATTTCTTGTCATCTGGACGATTTATTTTTTCACGGTAGAAGTCTGTCGCAATTTTGGCACCAAAACACGTTACCACATTGAGGCCATCTAGGATATATGTTTTATTTTGGAGGTGAGGATAGGTAATCTCAGCCATTAATATAGTGAACTTTCTTCAGCTTATGCCAGTTATTTTTGGGGTCGCTAGGGCCACCCAGGCTGATTTCTTTTGGCCGGGGATTTGGGAACGAATGCCCTTCCTGACGTCGCGTGATTCTTGAGACAAAAATCTCTAAACAGGTTCGACCGGAATGGGAACCTCGGTATTCTTGGTGGGAAGCCAGCAGCTAAGCCAATGAACTAATTATGCTCCCCTTAGCCATAGTCTGCTACAAAAATTGGTATGGTCTAAACTCTAAACAGTCGACATGAAGAACAGTTGTCTAAAGAACTTTCGAATACGCAGCAGGAGCCCAAAGTGACCACTGAAGTGACTGGAGAGAAATTGAACATTAAGAATCCTGGTCTTGAAAGACAGGAATAAAGGCCGGGAAGATTTGTCGCGCTGACCACACGGCACCTCGTAATCTGCAGGCCCTCGAGTAAGCAGCGGTCATTTGGTAGGCCAAAGCCCTTCAAGGACTGCTGAGCCATGGAGAAACAATATTCATTATGTTATTAGTTTCCTGGTAGAGCAGTACAGAAGCAATAGCCTGAAATACCAATACCAGTCATCGACACGGAAAACATTACGAATCACTGGAGCAGTAACTTTGTAATCAAAGAGTAGCCCAGGCTGAATGCTTGGAGAACAAATCATCACCGAGTAGTCAACAGAGAAAGTAGCCCGAGGGCTTATTTACTTTTCCATACACTCAGATTGTGTTGTGACGTGATGGTTGGTGCTCTACCTTCAAATAATGTGAACCACCACTTTCGCCAATATAACTGGCGATCTTTTTTTCTTGCTGCCTTTTTCGATTTTCCTCCCACTACCTGGGTGGCATGCTTCAGGATGAGCGAATTCACACAACAGCGGCATGTCTAGCGAAAGGCAAGTCCATCCATAAAACAACAGAGTTTTGAGTCCCCACAACAGTCACTAATGTCTACCGCACGGCCAACTCGCTCGGTAAAACTGAGTTCATTTATGATTTTCTTATTTCAAGAAGTTTCTTTGTTATGAGGATGGCATCAATATTTAAGAACAACAGTTGCTATGGATCCAGATTTCCACTGCATATGAGGGTATTGTGTCAATTATGTAAGTAACTCGTTGTACTGTGTGAGGGAAACAAACTTCATTAGAAGTTTTTAAGCCAATATATCAATTATAACATTTACTATTATTATTATTATTATTATTATTATTATTATTAGCGAAAATATTGGAACTCAATTCTTCTTCTTGTACCAATAGGCTTTCATTCTTTCTGAGAAGACTCTTTACGTTCTTCCGACCACTTTGGTCTGTACCGTTTTTGTTGTGGTTGCTCTGACGTAGTTTCCCAATTGTTTACTTTATGTTTAAAAATGTCTCTTTGTAGAATTCTGTTGAGCTTATGTTTGCGATTTGCAGGTCATTATTATTATTATTATTATCATTATTATTATTATTATTATTATTATTATTATTATTATTATTATTATTATTGCCCTTATGGACAGTGTTTGAACTCTAATATCTCATGATGACAATTTTCACTTCTTTCTCTTCCCAAAATCTCTTCATCCTTTGAATGTGCTCCTGTTTCCTTTGTTCTGTCCATAATGTTCCTGTCTTCTCATTTAATATAAATTTTGTATTCCTAATTTTGTTTCTGAATTATTTTCTGTCTCCTATCATTTGCCTGTTGATCACCACCTTGTGGCATGGCTGGCGAGACTTATGGCAAAATCTAAATCTGAAGTGTTTGGCAATCTCATTTCTTTTTAAATGCTCAAGGAACTTTCATATAACGTAGCTAATAATTGAAGACCTCCCCGTAACCAACAATTTTTTGCAAAGTGAGATTTCATTGAAAATAGGGTGTATCAACACGCCTCTACGCTGTGGTGTTATCTTATGTCTTATATTTGAACTTCCAGCTGGTTTACAAGCAGAAGAACTTTGTCCTCCGTGGGGTAAGGATGGAACTTCAGCCAAGATGGTGGACATCGCTTGTGTTGGTACATCACCATTTAAATAAAGCCATAGATGGAATCACATCAATATTTTGAAATATTATATTGACATTTTTATTGTTATTTTTATTATTATACTAATATTATTTGCTATCATTTGTGTTCCAAGTGCATGTGCAGAATTTACCTTCTGTTATATTCGAATGTAGGACATGCTTGAAGATTATTTTCCATTGTATCACATTTTTGAAACCTTAAGTTATAACAATAAAATATTACTCTAATAGATGAACACGTTTATATACTTGCACATGCATGAAATAACCCCGAAAATAATTTTGCTCTCTCCTGAAAAATTACCGATTTGTTGGTTGCATCCTTACTTCGGGGAGGTCTTCAATTTCACAAAATATTTATAAACTCTAAGGTTTATCACACTAACGCGTAAGCTCCCTCTGATGATCTGTCTACGGATCTTAAGATCACAGGGTTAAAACCCGGCGAAGGTAGGGAAGCAAGTGATCATCTTATCAAGGTATCAGTTGTTATAATATTCTTCTAGTTAACATCTTTATCAGACACTACCGATAAGCACAAGGTTGTATGTTGAAATATTCAAGATTTACCGGTTACTAAGAGATCCGACCCCATATAAAGAAACGGGACTAACGTGGTGGCGATTATTGTTTTAAGAGGAAGTACAATTGGCAACCATCCTCTGTATAACACTAACCAGAGGGAAAATTGGAAGGGATCCGACACTTCGAAAAATGAAGGTATCGGCCATACAAAACGACAAGGGCCACGAAGGGCGTGAACATGAAAGACTCCCTAGGATTCGCAAATCTAATAACGTCGGGGTCGGAAAAGAACAAGAGTTGACCAAGGAAGGTCGGATAGGATAGATGAAAGTGAGGAGCCAGGCACAAGTAAGTGGAAGCAATGTCACGATTGAGCTGAGGGCTCCGTGGATGCCAACCGACGCTCTAAAGTTCAGAGCCCCTGGGACCCCTTTATTCGCCTCTTCGGACAGGCAGGGGATACCGTGGGCGTTATTCTACCGCCCCCACCCACAGGGGAAACTACTAACGGGTAGACATACCGAGTACTAGAGGACGACCTGTAACTTGGAACTGGAACACGACTTGGTCACCGAGATACGCTTCAGTTGTCGGTGTTCAGCAAAGTGTAACACTCTTGTGTATCCAAGCGCAGAGTCACGGGGAGACTAAGCCGATGAGATAATGAGAATCAGAGTTTGCTCTCATCAGGAAATGGTAATCCTACAGCTAAAGCAGGATCAAAATTAAGCTGTAGTTTTGCGTGGCTGTATATATCATGATCACAGCCATGGGACCTACATTATGTGAAATGCAAACCGCAAGAACGTGGTTTTTGATTTCTTGTTTACAAGCTGCTTTCCGCCGCACCGACACAGATAGGTCTTATGCCGACAATGGGATAGGAAAGGGCTAGGAGTGGGAAGGAAGCGGCCGTGGCCATAATGTACAGCCCCAGCATTTGCCTGATGTAAAAATGGGAAACCACGGAAAACAATCTTCAGGGCTGCCGACAGTGGGGTTGAACCCACTATCTCCCGAATTCAAGCTCACAGCTGCGCGCCCGTAACCGCACACTTGGTCCGTTTCCCTTTATTCATAATAATAATGCTATTGTTTTTACTCCCACTAACTACTTTGAACGGTTTTCGGAGAGGCCGAGGTACCGGAATTTTGTCGCGCAAGAGTGTTGTACGTGCCAGTAAATCTACCGACACGAGGCTGACGTATGTGAGAACCTTCAAATACCACCGAACTGAGCCGGATCGAACCTGCCAAGTTGGGATTAGAACCCCAGTGCCCCAACCGTCTGAGCCACTCGGCCCGGCTTTCCCTTTTTTCAGTCGATATCCTAACTCATTCAAATGAAGAGACACGACTTCTAGCTCTTTCATTTACAATTGCTGTTAAATGGTCTGACAATCACTGTAATCAGTATAACCCAGTTCTAGTGATTAGTACAGTTAGCAATCGTGTATCCTGCCAGTGTTTAGGGGAGGAGAAAGACATAATAGTTGACCACACTGCTATCTTACGTAAACGGGGGGAAAGGAGGGATTTAAAAAGTAAACTCTTGTCCTCGTCCCGAAGTGGTTTAGCTCTTTTTCAGGCACCCCCCACTAATGGGGGTGAGTTGCATGCATCCTTATAACCACATGCCAGTTCTTTTATAATTTGATTTACATTGCACCGACACATAGGTCTTGATGATGATGATGATGATGATGATTGTTTAAGGGGCCTAACATCGCAGGTCATCGGCCCCTACACATAGGTATTACGGCGGCGATGGGAGAGGAAAGGACTAGGAGTGGGACGGAAGCGGTCGTGGCCTTAACTAACGTACAGTCCCAGCGTTTGCCTGGTGTGAAAATGGGAAACCACGGAAAACTATTTGCAGGGCTGCCGACAGTGAGGTTCGATCCCACTATATCCCGAATGCAAGCTCACACCTGCTCCATCCTAACCGCACGGCCTATTCGCTCGGCACACGGAGGTGGACAAAGGAGGAGTGATCCTGACGTCTATTATTTTTGTAGTCATGTTTTTCATGACAATGAATAAATGAATTACGGTATGCGCCAAAATACAGTACTCATTTTCGCGCAGTACGCATGCGCACACCTGAGCGTCTGCGTGTTGTTACATCGCCATGATGAATTGTTAGTTGTGTAAAGAACGTTGTGCTCTGTGACTGGAAGTGACAATGGGTCTCGCGACGGAGGATAAAGTGTTTGTAGCGGAGTATTATTTTCGCTCGTACGGAAACGGTTATCAAGGTGGGCCGAGTTTAAAGTTAGTGGCGGAACAATATCGTGAACACTTCAATAAGCCAGCACCTAGCAACACAGTTATGCTATCTATTGTTACAAAATTTCGTCGTACGGGTAGTGTATTGTGTCAACGCAACGGAAGGTCTGGTAGGCCAGTAACTGTGTCCACAAATGAAAACCATGGACGTATCCTCAATCAGGTGTTGCAGTCTCCAAAGCGAAGTCTTCGGCGAACAGCCCTGAAATTAAACATCAGCCATACATCACTTAGACGATTGTTTAAAGACATAAGTGGATTTCCGTACCGAATACAGGTTGAGCAACGATTGACAGAGCACGATAGGCATGTCAGGGTGGAATATTGTGCACTACTTTCGGCTATGGTGTACGAGGATCCTGATTTCTTGTTCAACGTGTGGTTCTCCGACGAAAGTCACATTCACTTGAACGGTTTTATCAATCGCCAAACAACTCGCTTTCTTGGTTTCTAGAGGCCAGCCACTATAGTCCAGAAACCGCTACATAGTGTGCGTGTGACGATTTGGTGTGCAGTGTCAGGAAACGGTGTGCTAGGTCCGTATTTCATAGAGAATGATGATGGTGCACCTCTTACTGTTAACCAGGAGCGCTATAGGAACATGGTGATCAGGCCATTTATTCAGGATCTAAGAAGGTATTGTCGTGCCAGTAACATGCAAATGAATAGACAGTGGTTCCAACAAGACGGGGCGACCTGTCACACCGCTCGACAGACTATGGCTATGCTGCAAGAAACCTTTCCAGGACAAGTAATTTCCCGCGGGGCTGAGTTCCCCTACCCATCACATTCTCCCGATCTCACACAACCTGATGCTTACGTGTGGGGAATGTTAAAGGAGCAAATTTTCAATTGTCCAGATCCACCCAAACTGTGCCTGCATTACGTCAGAAGATCGTCTCGTTCTTCGGGACTCTGCAGCAACCTTTGTTCCAGAATATGTTGGAAAATCTGCGTGATCGTTATGAACACTGTCTACAGCGCAATGGAGCACATCTTTAACATTTACACTATCATCTCGATAAGCAAGGTAATGACAATAAGACTAACATAATTTCCAGTACTGTATATTTTGGCGCATACTGTAATTACTAATCTCCTAATCATGGATGAACACCAGCAACAATAATAATAATAATGATAATGTATGGCCTGAGCTACCATGTGCAGGTATTTTGCTTTCACGCTGCCTAAGCTGCGTGTCAGTTTCGAGAGTCCGTTTTACTCCACCAGACAGCAGAAAAATGGAACTCTATTGGGCGATCAATGGCTGAGTTTTAATTAATGTTGTCGAGTAAACATCTAAATATGTCACCAGAGATCTGTAACATGCTGACATCGTACGATATTGAGTGCCAAACGAAATTTCTCCCTCCCTCCAAAATTACGACCACTTCTGTCGAGCATAAACCCGCGATTAGGAGATCCGGAGGGCGTCACCAACAAGGAACTACAGAAATGTCTGGTGTCTGAACAAAAAAAAATCTAAATTCTAAATTTTAAAACGTCTCAATACCCATTAATTTTTAATAATCATGGCATTGATCGAGTTTTTCAGCAAGCTATTATTGAAAATGAGAGAAGAGTGGTCTATGTTATTGACTATCAAATGTACAACAGTACCTAGATAGAGAATGACTGTCACGCAAGCTCAAATATTGCGTGACGTTCATGCTCCCGTTTAGACATCTCCTTCATTAGTCTCTCTCTGTCAGCCCCTAAGGTACACTGAACAAAGTACTGTTCTGTTTTCTGTGCCCCAGTTTCGTCCCTTCTTGCTTGCTACTGTCTGGCGCTAATTCTCCACTTCTTACCCACGACGCATTTGCGACTGACACGTTAGTAATGAATTTCTCTTCAATATTTTTGAGAGCTCATGCTTATTTACCTAATATTACAAACAAATACCTGGAACCGAGGGCTGTTTCGAGTTCCACTCAACCTACGTGAGAACAACAGAAGTACTGAAACGCTATCGACAGATATCTCACGAGTATTAGACGGTATGCACTTCTTTGGACAGGCAGGGGATTTAAGCTTTTATTCCGTGCCCTGAAGGGGTACGGCGGGCCACCTAGAGGGTAACGCCCTCTCTCTCTGGCTAGGTGATGTGTGGTGATTTGTGACTCAGTGAATGACGAAGGGATCGGCCATGGAACTGCCCCGGCATTTGCGTGAAAATGTGAACGGGAAAACCATTAAGACGCTGGGGTCTAAACCCACTCGCCTCCCCAACGCATAGTTGCACCATAGCGATCTGCTCGTTCTTGTTTTCTTAATCAGAGTTTCTCCGTTGAAGATGCGCACCGTTTCATTTTAAACGCATGGCTGAAAAAAGTGCGTTTCCTCTTGAAAGAGGGTCATGAGACCTGCAAGCCTCCATTCGTTTCTCTGTTTTCAAGTTTAGAAGTTATAGTACTTCAATATTTCGGACGAACGATTTTCGAAGCTCTGACTTTGTGATGTCACATCTACAATTCGGACGAAAAGATTTAGTTTTATACAATCACGACACTGAAGAATGACGTTCATTCCAATGGGATCGAATGTAAACTAAGGATCATTCGTACATGCGTTTGAAGTCACCGCTGCCAAGTCCATCGGGAGATGAGCAATTGGTATAAGTTTTAAATGACGTTAAGGGGAGTCGTAACGGAAATTTTACGATTTTTTACCAAAAAATCGAATTTTCAATTTTAACCTTAAAAATACCTCAATTCTCCCTCTTTCTAATCCCTTGATCAGTTTTTCCCTAACGCCTTTTTTTAAAGCACTAAATACAGGATTTATAGGGTGCCGGTCAGACAAAATAAGCTTCATAGTTCTTTCGAATTACCATTTCAATAATACCGTTGGAATGTATTCGTCTACGTTGTGGGTAAGAGGAGAAAGACATCTGAGGCAATAATTTACAGTCCAGGGCAGTTTTAAAACAAGTACCCTATGTTTCTTAAAGCTTCCAACTGCATTTATCTACCTGAAAACAAGTTCAGCTCTTTGCCGTGCATAAAATGTTCCTTGCAACAGAGAACTAATACGCACACTCAGATATGCAGACGGCACAGTACTTCTTGACAGTAGTATTGAAAGTCTACAACCGACTGTACTTAGACAAGCTTAATACAGTTTGAGAATAAATGGGTCTCACAATCAACACTAAGAAAACTAAACTAATGGTTTTCAGTCGAGGAAGGGTTAAATCTATTCTGAAACTGAAACGTCAACAAATCCAAGTTGACATATTAAAATACCTTGGTTGTTCGATATCAGATGATTTAAAACCAGATCTCGAAATTAAGACCCGTAAGATCAGCATTTAAAAAAATGAAGGCTTTACTGTGCGATGACGCCTTAAACTTAAACCAGACAGCGTATGGCTTGGTCAATTTTGCTTTATGAAGTTGAAGCTTGGACCTTAAAAGCGACCACCATAAAAAGGCTGGAAGCTCTAGAAATGTGGTTTCATAGACGAATGTTAAGAGTCTCCTGGATAGAGCACGTCTCTAACGAACAAATATTAGAGAGAGCAAACTCTAAAAGTGAACTACTGATCAACATCAAATGTAGGAAAATTGGGTACTTACGGCATGTGTTACGTGGCGAAAGATATGCATTATTACACTCATTTTAAAGGGCAAAATTGAAGAAGAGCGAGGAGTAGGCAAAAAAAGAACATGTCTCAAGAACATTCAAGCCTGGACTGGAGTACCAACCGCCGCACAACTCTACCGTGTTGCTGAAGATCGAAGAACACTGTACATACTGTTCGCTAACGTCCGGGAGACTGGGCAAGGCATGTAGAAGAGTTCTTATCGAATTCACCATAAATTTTCAGAGTATATTTGAATATGTACAGGAATTAAAAGTAATTCCGCATTCTATTATCAGTCCAATATTACCTTCATATTTTTACTCCTGAAATAGCACGAAACTTGATTTTTGCCTGTTGAATGTAGAATTGAAAAAAACATATCTGCAATGGTTTATATCTGACTGCAAAGCCCAGAGCTCTTCTTAAATATGAGTATTTCTGACAAGTCTACCAAATTAAAGCCCGCCCCCCAAAACAACAGTGCCGTAAGGAGCATTTTCCATGCAAAATATGAAAATATTTGTGAATTACTTTGCTACTAATTAACTAGTCAAATCCGAATTTTGTGTGGCGCTGTATCTTCTTTTATGTGCTTAAAGTTTAAAAAGTGGTAAAATGTAGAAGTTCAAAGTGCCAATTATTACTCCTCTTATCAAAATAGGTGAAAAACTCCAATTCCTGACTACCACTGTGTTCCTATGTGTCAAAGTAACTGACAACTGTAGCCTGTTCATATCACCAGTTACCTACCTACACGGAAGCTGTTGCAGAAAACAGTGGCTGCAGGCGATTTACAAGAAGAAGCTAAGAATATATCAAGGTCTGCTCGAACCTGACCTGTTCTATAAAAATACTGCATTGGATTGTACTGAAGGTCGGCGTATGCAGAGTGGGTCTCGGCCCACAAGTGGCCACGGCTGGTCCGTGGCCCGACAGCTCTGCACTCCAAGCTGTCAACCGAGCAGAAGAGGGATGGACACGGCTCTATCGTGGCTCTACGCCTCTGTATTCGGGAGACAGAGAGGCTGGTCCTCACCGTCGGCTGTCCTGAGAATGTTTTTTTCCGTGGTTTTCCATTCTCCTGCACTAAGGCTAATTGCCGGGACAGTTCCTAGTATAGGGCACGGCCTCCAACCCTTTCACGTTCTCCACACATCATCTCCGATACAAATCTCCTGGCCTGAGAGACGGCGTCTATGTCTAGGAGGCCCGCCTTCCCCTTCAGGGGAGGAATGAAAACATTTAGCAGCAGCAGCAGTAGTAGTAGTAGTAGTAGTAGTGATGATGTTTGTTTAAAGGGGCCTAACATCTAGGTCATCGGCCCCTAATGGTACGAAATGAGACGAAATGAAATGACAAATTAAAAGCCCAAAAACATCCACTGACCACAATTCAAAACGTGACGACGATGGATGGATGGATGGACGGACGGACGGATATGAATTTAAAACGATCAGTGGAACCGACCCACCGTGCCTCACATGTACGGAAGGGGTCTAAAATCCAAGTCAGTGGCCCCTCACAGTGGTACTTACCGCTCGGAAAGTAGAACCATGGTATTTGTCATGTTGCGGTACTAATCAAGAGTAGCGTAGACTCGCGGTATTCCACACATTATGGTACTACTCACAGGTAATGAAATTCGCACATGTAATACAGACCTACGTTGTTTCGTACATTGCGGCGCCATTTACAGACAACGCAAACCTATGGTGTTCATCACATAAGTGTACTAAACACAGGGACTCGTACTATCGCGTGGTGTTCCACATATAGTGGGTACTAATCATAGGCAAGCAAGAACCATGGGTTCCCTCATCCCATGGTGTCGCTCATATAGTGCTACTAATCACAGGTACTGTAAAGGCCGTCGAGCCCTCGTTTGGTACTGATCACAAACCTATTTGGTACCTTACATAGTGGTACTACGCGCAAGTAAAAGCGACCCATGGTGTTCCCCGCATGGTGGTACTAATCACAAGTAGTGTCATGGTTCTAATTTGATCAACCCTTGGTCGCCCCGTTTAGTCGCCTCTTACGACAGGCAGGGGATACCCTGGGTGAATTCTTCGTCTGCGTCCCCCACCCTCAGGGGGTAGTAGTAGTTGTACCGAACACTTTACACACTCAATAAACCTCTGTATCCCGAATCAGTGAGTGGCCTATGATTTGAAACTGAAACCCCATCAATTTCAGTGTTTAAAACATTAAATACTTGATCGATTACAGGTTTGAAATATTTACTTCTGTCGTATGAGTTGAAAGTAGGTCTTGGAAACTCATTAAGAGCTGAAGAGAAATCTCACTGAGACCGACTAGTAGCAACTGCTGTTACTCCAGACTTCCAACATAGGCACAGTACTTGCTTTACGTACAGTTCTAACCTCAAAAAAAAAAAGAAATAATAAAATTAAAACGTATATTTCGAAACTCTGTTTGAGCTTACAGAACTCAACGTTAAACACACTTGATACAAACACGATAACTTCTATTCTATGAATAAAAATGTAAGTATTAGTCTGAAAACCTCAATTTCTGAATACTTCATTAAAATAAGATGTGAGACAAACGAGAAGCGCGTACTATTACGCTGCCTAGCGGAGAAGTTTGGCGTCACACGTCCGTCCTGCGGAGATATCTTACGGTGAAACAGTGGCTCCAGTCTAAAGTGCAGAGGCGGGAAACTATCGATAGTAATCGCCATCTATATTATCCGATATTATGAACTTCACTATCTAGTTTAAAAAAAATAAACATGTAACCTTATGCCAGAAAATATAACATTTATTGAACACAATCCACAAAAAATGTCTAAATAGCACAACTATTACATGCCATGCTATTTTTTAAATTTGAATCGGAATCACTTATTTAAAAAAAATGTAAGTCACTTATTCTGGTTGAGAAATAACATATCTGCATGATTTTGGTTTTATGCTGCACCTTCTATCAGAAATAATCGGTCCAGCCTTGCTAAATTGTCTTTATGCCGGCAGTGAAGTCGCAAGTACACAGAGATACTTCAACGCACAACTTCGAGGTGGAAGAGAATCCTCGCCGTTTAATTGCAAAAGAGAAACCAACAAGAATTTTAGAACCAAATATGACGAAGAAAAGGGAGCAAGAAGTAGGTTCTGCAGCCGTCATGATACTTTTGGGCAAACTGATGTGCCACACTTAAACTGGTATATTAAAGTTACGAACAGAACAGCGAAATAAATTTACAGTCTCTGTTAGAGCGGAAAATAAGCCAATGATACATATATATCTTCATCTTCATATTATTATAGGTGAAATACGTGGATATATTAAAGGCTATATCCACGAATAAATCATAGGCAGCGTTCAGTCTGCAAGCCTCCGTGCATTTACCACCCGCCGCCACCGTTCTCTATTTGTAACTAGTCCTATAGCCTCGTTTAGTTCTATCTTTAAATCGTACGAAACCATCTTCGTCTTGGTCTTCCTCTACTTCTCTTACCCTCCGCAATAGAGTTTTTTTTTTAGAAGTTGCTTTACGTCACACCGGCACAGACAGGTCTTACGGCGACTATAGGAAAGGAAAGGGCTAGGAGTGGAAAGGAAGCGGTCGTGGCCTTAAGGTACATCCCCAGCATTTGCCTAGTGTGAAAATGGGAACCACGGAAAACGATCTACAGGGCTGCCGACAGTGAGGTTCAAACGCACCATCTCTGGATATTGTTCGCACTTAAGCGATTGCTGCACTAGTGTTGGCTACTGAATGTATGATTCGAAGCAGTGTATCGATTCATTCAAGTGTCCAAGTGAATCGATTCACAGGAACGGCGGGCTCACGGCACACGATTCAGCTTACTCCCAGCGGACAGTGCTGAGTGGCGCACTCACTGGACGTTGACGGGGAGCCGAGCTTCCGCTGCAGCAATACAGTGAATCATGGCACATCGAAAGAATCGTGAACGAGCGCGGCTCAGTGAGACACATGATACACACGGCTCCTTATCGGCTCACTGGACACGCGGAGAGCCGAGCTTCCGCTGCAGCGAGACAGTGAATCATGGCACATCGAAAGAATCGTGAACGAGCGCGGCTCAGTGAGACACATGCTACACACGGCTCCTTATCGGCTCACTGGACACGCGGAGAGCCGAGCTTACGCTGCAGCGAGACATACAGTGAGCCATGGCACATCGAAAGAATCGTGAACGAGCGCGGCTCAGTGAGGCACGAGATACACACGGCTCCTTATCGGCTCACTGCAGCGAGACATACAGTGAGCCATGCTACACTGAAAGAATCGTATGCTATAATGGACTCTCGAGCTCCGCTCATTTGAAAATAATACCCATTTGCATTCACTGTCCTCTTCTTACAGGGAGGTTTAAATAATAGATGGATTTATTTGCAGTGTTAAAAAGGTAGTCACAACATAATTCTGAAGTAGCTAGTAAGTAGGTAGGCTATTAGGTTATACTATTTATTAGTTTAATGAATCTTAGTATTATAACTTAGTTGACATTTGACAATTAAACTCGACTCTAACCTGCCCTATGACTATGAGTCATGCTCATGACCACTCAAAAATACCTGTTTTATATTGAGAAGAACGGCTCAGTATTTTCTCAGTTCATATGTCACATCGTTGCAAAAGACTTCAACCATATGTGGACAGACGCAATAACAGTATGTTGAATCAGAAAACCAGCGGGCTACTGTACATCTCGGGTAGCCTGTACAAAATATGACTATTAAAAAAATCCTCAGCTGATAGAAAAATACTTTTTTTTAAATGACTGAGCGAGTTGTCGTGCGGTTAATATCGCGTGGCTATGCGCTTGCATTCGGGGGATGGTGCGTTCGAATCCCACCGTCGGCAGCCGTTAAGGTGGTTTTTCCGTAGTTCCCCATTTTCACACCAGGAAATGCTGGGATTGTACCTTAATTCAGGTCATGGCTGCTACCTTCCTAATATCTGCGTCGCCGGAAACCTTCGATGTATTAGAGTAACTAGCATTTTTCTAAGAAAGGAGTTCATAGTATAAAGACCAGATGGCAGCTGCGAGCACTGAATGCTGTTGCTGCTGTCTTACCAGCACATACTACACAGATGCAGTAGGAGCGGTGACCAATGAGCCGTGAATCGGATCACTGTATCGATTCAGTAACGTGAACGGAATCAAATGAATCGATTCAGTAAAATGAATCGAATGTCCCATCACTATGCTGCAGTGCTATCCAGCTCGGTACCACAACAGAGTCCATTATTCTCCTAGGTAACCTCACATGACCCCATCACCGAAGTCGGTTTATGCGTACAGCTACATCCATCGAGTTCACTCCTAACTTGTTCTTTATCTCATTCTAAGTATCCTCCTGTCATTGTTCCCACCTGTTTGTCCCAGCAATCATTCTGGCTACTTTCATGTCCGTTACTTCTAAGTTACGAATAAGACAGCCCAAGTCCACCCAGCTTTCACTCCCGTAAAGCAAAGTTGGTCTGACAACAGACCGAGTAAAGATAGTTTCGTCCGGGAGCTGACTTCCATCTTGCAGAATAATGTTGATCGCCACTGCAAGCTCACTGTATTCGCTTTGCAGCACCTTGATTCCATCTTACTTACTATACTACTATCGTGGGAGAACACACATCCTAAATATTTGAAATTACCTACCAGCTTTGTTCCAGCTCTGTATCCCCAATCAGACATTAAATTTTCGTGGATTTCTTACCTGCTGACATCAATTTAGTCTTGGAAAGCTAATCAGGAGAAAAACAAAATCAATGGTTGACTATCGATAATAGGCAAATGGCTACCTATGTCAGGCGATAGTATTTTATATCGATAGTTTTGCACCTCTAATAGACAACCATGAATAACGGCCGAGGGGGTTCGTATCGCGGAATACGCGTCATGTCGTAATCTCTAGGGCTTCAAGAGCGAGCAGTGTTCACTTGGTAGACCGAGGCTTATCAAGTGTTGTAGCGCCATGGAGATTGTTGCCGATATCGTAATTATAGCCATGAGAGCGTGGAATCTGAACCACAGGCACAAGACTATTTTTTTAGTGGTTTAACGTCGCACTGACACGTCAGAGGTTTTTCGCAACGGAAGGATGGGAAAGGGCTAGGATTGGGAAGGTAGCGGTCACGGCCTTAATTAAGGAAAGCACGGAAAACAATCTTCAAGGCTGTCGACTTCGGGATTCGCACCCACCATCTCCCGAATGCAAGCTCTCGGTTGCGAGACCCTAACCGCACGACCAACTCACTCGATGGGACGAAACTTCTGACTTCAATATTCCCGCATGCATTGGCCGGAATTCGAACAGAGACAGCTTTGGAGAGAAGCTTGTGAAGATGCTACTCAGTATCATGGCCCCAATAGCCTCTGTGGCTCGGGCGGCAGCGCACCGGCCTCTCTCACTGCTGGGTTCACGGTTCAAATTCCAATCACTCCATGTGAGATTTTGCGCTCGACAAAGCGGAGACGAGACAGGTTTTTCTCCGGGTATTCCAGTTTTTCCTGTCATCTTTCATTCCAGCGACACACTCCAAAATAATTTCTTTTCATCTGTCAGTCATTAATCATTGCCCCAGAAGAGTGCGACAGGCTTCGGCAGGTGGTACACTTCCTATCTTCGCCGCTATCCTCATTCCATACCTGACCTGGTCGAATGACTGGAAGCAGGCTGGTGGATTTTCATTATGACCCCACATGACGAAGAAACAACGCCTCTACCAGCTGTTGGTTAATGACTAACTAGGCTATGCAATAAGTAACTTTTCGCCTTCTGAAAGTCATAATGTGACAGTTTCAACTTTGGAATCGGACTGAGAAGCGTAAGCCTTTGAACTCGAACGACCATGATTCAACAGTTGAATGTTATCAGCACGTCACATGTGACTAACGCTCATGTGGTTGCCTGGCGAGTCTTTGTTCTCAGTTAGTGCCTCATAGTGCATTAACGGACCTCCAAAGCTTATCACAAACAGCCGCAGGGTAGACAAAATATCCCTAGTAAAATGTCTCATTCATGATGACGGGTATCAGAAAATTATTTCTTACATTTTCCTGAATGACCAAGGGACGGAATGTAACTGTTTTTCATTACACCATTAAGCCCTAGTCCCGTTTCTTGATATGGAGTCGACAGACACCATTCTTAATATCAACACACAAGTAAATGTACAGTTTAAGATCACCCCTCCACCTAGACGCTACCTGTTTAAGTCTACTCCATTCCATTATTATTCCATGTACTCTGTTGGGTATTCGAGGTACAGTCGTTGGTGAAAGATTTTGGGTCACCATACACCACCTAATTTCAACGAGTCTTTGCCCATGTCACAAACACCTCAAAGGTTTTCGGAGACGGAAGGGTGGGGAAGGCTAGGATTGATGATGATTATGATACTTGTTTAAAGGGGCCTAACATCTAGGTCATCGGCCCCGTAATTGTACGAAATGAGACGAAATGGAATGACAAATTAAAAGTGCAAAATCCTCCACTGACCAGAATTCAAAACGTGAGGTCGAAGAATGAATGGATGGATATGAATTTAAAACAATCAGTGGATCCGACCCGCAATGCCTCGCATCCACAGAAACTGACGTAAAGCAAGAGTATTACTGACCAAGGGACTGCGTCTATAGCATAATACTGAATCGATGATGCTTTTAGTCTAAAGGGGTCCAAAATCCAAGTCAGCGACCCCTCATACTGGTACTTATCGCTAGGAAAGTAGAACCATGGTATTTGTCATGTTGCGGTACTAATCGAAAGTAGCGTAGACTCGCGGTATTCCACATATTATGGTACTACTTACAGGCAATCAAACTTGCACATGGAATACAGACCTATGGTGTTTCGCACATTGCGGCGCCATTTACAGGCAACCTATCCCGTGGTGTTGCTCTTATAGTGGGTACTAATCATAAGCACGCGAGAACTATGGTGTTAATCACAAACCTATTGTGTACCTAACATAGTGGTACTACGCGCAAGTAAAAGCGACCCATGGCGTTCGCCGCGTGGTGGTACTAATCACAAGTAGTTTCATGGTTCTAGTAAAATCATCCCTTGGTCGCCCCTTTTAGTCGCCTCTTACGACAGGCAGGGGATACCGTGGGTGTATTCTTCGTCTGCGTCCCGCACCCACAGGGGGTGGCTAGGATTGAGAGGCGGCCGTGGCCTTAAGGTACAGCCCCAGCATTTGCTTGGTGGGAATACGGGACACTTAGGAAAACCATCTTCAGTGTCACTAGCAGCATATAGTAGGCTATAATATGTTATTTACGTGATGTTGAAGTGGTATTAAAAGCGAAGGTTAAATTTATTAGTTATTATGATAATGGTTCACCTGGTGTAGGTCTAATTATTCAATTTTACTTTGAATATATTTTCGCACTGATTGTAACATTCTTAGAATAGGCTGAACTAAAAGACACGAACAAATTATGTATGTATTTGAAATCAATATTCAATCTAGTCAACAGTCTTACCAACAACTGATAAGGAATGAAGGAAAAGCTTTGTCCAATCCAACATATAGGTCTAACCTATTGACTTAACCGCCAATTGCCGTGGCTCATTCCAAACAATACCAGCCGCTCCTCTCCACTTGTATGACACTCAAGTCTTCTACCACTTTTCCACACCACTGACTTTTACAATAGTTTTCGATTTCCTAAACAAGACAATCATACCCCTCTCCCTTTTCCAACGTTCCATCCAACGTGGCATTGCCCTCCTGAACCCCATGGTATCAGACTTCCTTCATACTCATCTGAAATATCCCCCGTTTATCTCCACTCGCCTCCACTGTTACGGCATACTGACTGAACCCGCAGACCTGCCTGCATAACCAGATTTGGACGGGGTGCGCCCTTTCCTCAACAGTCCCTTCATCACCATCACCTCCACCTCGGACGTTTCAATCACATCATTTTGTGGCATCTACATTTCCCGAGAACTGGTCAAGTACGTTTAATTAAAATGCACTAATATATACATACGGCCATTACAGACCACGTTAGGTAACAGGTACATGTTTATGGAAGCCTTGTTCACAGCCCAGAACTTTAGCATCCTTTCTCTGACAGCCTGTCTTTTCTTCCGTCCAGCCAGGTTAAGTTTTGGTTCGTCATGGAATGCCTGG
Source organism: Anabrus simplex (assembly GCF_040414725.1). Taxonomy (NCBI): domain Eukaryota; kingdom Metazoa; phylum Arthropoda; class Insecta; order Orthoptera; family Tettigoniidae; genus Anabrus; species Anabrus simplex. The sequence continues at coordinate 88,751,243 of NC_090273.1, read as the reverse complement.
AATTTGTCGATCACAGACGTAAACTTTGTTCGGTTTGAGATGTCTTCTGAATTTAGTCCCAATTGCTTGAGATCCTTTCTCACCTCCCTGAACTGTTTGTCCGACACTTTAGGTTTGCTGTCTAGCATTCTGAAAATCCTTTTCGTTAGTCTCTTCTCATCCTTTCTAAGCAATTGTCCGTAGAATTTAAGTCTCCGTTTTCTCATGGACTCAGCCTTTCATTGCCACGGTAAAGTTCTTCCCTTCCTCGCAACCTATACTGTCCATCCACAATCTTCGGACCCATTATTTTGCGAAGGATCTATCTTTCGAATTGTTCAGCTTCTCTCAGTCCCACTTTCCCTGTCATTTGGAGGCACTGACTAGCACTAATAATATTGTGTAATTACCTATTTTTAAACAAATTGTCCACTGTATGTGTCAATTGCGAGCATTTATGTCAAAATGTTGCCTTCACTAAAATATACATTTTCTAATACTTCAATATAATGTTTGCATTTATAAAGGTCATTAAATTCTTATTCTTATTCTTATTCTTATTAGGCCAAATGGACTGTATTGCGATTGACCTATCTAAGGCATTTGATAGGGTAGATCATGGAAGACTACTGGCAAAAATGAGTGCAATTGGACTAGAAAAAAGAGTGACTGAATGGGTGGCTATTTTTCTAGAAAATAGAACTCAGATTTAGAGTAGGCCAAGCTTTATCTGACCCTGTAATAATTAAGAAGGGAATTCCTCAAGGCAGTATTATTGGACCTTCATGTTTTCTTATATATATATCAATGATATGTGTAAAGAAGTAGAATCAGAGATAAGGCTGTTTGCAGATGATGTTATTCTGTACAGAGTAATAAATAAGTTACAAGATTGTGAGCGGCTTCAGGGTGACCTCGATAGTGTTGTGAGATGGACGGTGGATAATGGTATGATGATAAACGGGGTTAAAAGTCAGGTTGTGAGTTTCAGAAATAGGAAAAGTTCTCTCAGTTTTAATTACTGCGTTGATGGGGTGAAAGTTCCTTTTGGGGATCATTGTAAGTACCTAGGTGTTAATATAAGCAAAGACCTTCATTGGGGTGATCACATAAATATGATTGTTAATAAAGGGTACAGATCTCTGCACATGGTTATGAGGGTATTTAGGGGCTGTAGTAAGGATGTAAAGGAGGGGGCATATAAGTCTCTGTTAAGACCCCAACTAGAGTATGGTTCCAGTGTATGGGACCCTCACCAGGATTACTTGATTCAAAAACTGGAAAAAATCCAAAGAAAAGCAGCTCGATTTCTTCTGGGTGATTTCCGACAAAAGAGTAGCGTTACAAAAATGTTGCAAAGTTTGGGCTGGGAAGATTTGGGAGAAAGGAGACAAGCTGCTCGATTAAATGGTATGTTCCGAGCTGTTAGAGGAAAGATGGTGTGGGAGGACATCAGTAGACGAATAAGTTTGAGTGGTGTCTTTAAAAGTAGGGAAGATCACAATATGAAGATAAAGTTGGAATTCAAGAGGACAAATTGGGACAAATATTCGTTTATAGGAAGGGGAGTTAGGGACTGGAATAACTTACCAAGGGAAATGTTCAATAATTTTCCAATTTCTTTGCGATCATTTAAGAAAAGGCAAGGAAAACAGCAGATAGGGAATCTGCCACCTGGGCGACTGCCCTAAATGCAGATCAGTAGTGATTGATTATGATTATTATTATTGTACCGGGCGGTACACCTCCACGCGAATCAAGTTCAAATCTTGCGCCAATTGAAACTCCTCTACTGGAGAAACCCGGAACTTTACCACTGAACTAACTCTACTAGTTATCAGAAGAGGTCACTGGGTGTTTTTGATTTGCTGTTATTTTTCATGGATCAAGAAGTGTGGACATTCTCTAACAGATGTCTCTACCAAAAACTATGGTAATACACTCTGGTGTAATGGAATGTACTCTCCTGAAGAAATTTTGTATTCCTAAGTTTTGTTTTTACTAAATTTTGTTCTGTGGTTTGTGGGTTGGCAACAGTTATCCTTTCTTTCCGCCTGTTTTGAATTTAACCAATCACTAATTTTTGTAATTAATTTTTGACTAATAGTGTATGTCTTCTTCGATATGGATATGTAACTCTAAGCTATCCAATAAAGTTGAAGGGGTGTGTCTATTCATTCTTGAAAGGTCTCGAATTTTCCACGAGGGTATAAAAACTGCTGATTTTCTTGTCTCGGGGCCACTTCAGTAACATCTAACTTAGTGTGTGGATATGTAGCAGGGGGCGGGAAGCGCCTCTTTCTTCAAGCAGCAGCTCTTCAACAAGGTAATGGCCTGTTAACATCTTTATTTCTCGCTTCCTCAGCAGTTTAACTCTCGGGGAGGGTTCGAAACCTTTTAATATGTAACCTACCACTTTAAAATGTAAATTCCTCTTCGGTCTATGTAAAACTACAAATCTCTTCTACTGTAAAGCGGGGATAGAGAGTGCTGTACCCTCTCGAGCTCCCATTCATTTTTGAAATTGAGGTGACTACGTTTTCATAACCGTTTCTTCTCTTCCTTAATGTATTAAAGTTTTCTCATACGGGTCACCTCCCTAGCTTGGGACTAGCCCCTGTGTATCGGCCTAGAGCCACTTAGGTTTTAAAAGTGTATTTGGAGTGCAAGTTCACGCCTCCAGTCCTCTCTGTACTTTGGGCCAATAACTTAACCTGTTGTTTTATTTTCATTGCGAAGGCCCTGTAGGTTGGGTATTAAATACCCCTGTTTCCTTGTGTGCCTTGAGGGCAGATAGAAGTAAAATTCGTTGTGGCCTTTGATAGGCTTGAACTTTGAGAGCGGGTCTGCTCTTTCCTAAATTTGATTTCTGTGTGCCTCTAGGAGGCTTAACATTGTAGTTAGGAGCAAGTGCTCCTTGGCATGATGGAGTTCTCTGCCCCTTTGTTTAATTCTGTACCGTGGTAAAGTTGGGCTAATAGCTCAAGGATTGTGATTGTGGGGCTCGAAGCCCAGACCTTGTAATAATCCTCTAACATTTGTAATTTTTTTGTATTTGATTTTTGGCTTGTTGTTGACTTGTTAAGTTTTCAAATTCTATGTTACCATTGTTAAGTTTTGAAAATATAACCTTGTTGAAATTTTAATTCATCTTTCGAACTTCTGTAGTTGAGACCTTATCCAGCCCGCACCTTCTTTCACTTTTTTTTTCTTTTGGCTTTACGTCGCACCGACACAGATAGGTCTTATGACGACGATGGGACAGGAAAGGGCTAGGAGTGGGAAGGAAGCGGCCGTGGCCTTAATTAAGGTACAGTCCCAGCTCTTTCACCTCTAACTACCACGGATATCTCCGTAACAATTATTATTATTATTATTGTTCCGAGGTATCTGTGGAACAGCAGAGGTGAAAGAAGGTGCGGGCTGGAATGGGTCTAACTACAAGGCCGAAAGATTAATTAAAATTTCAATAAAGGTTATATTTTCAATAGACAAGATTTAACAAATTTTCACTAGGTGAAATAATAAAATAAAAAACACAGTTACAATGATAAATTTACAAGCGAAAACCCAAGTTTTTAGGGGATAATTACAAGATCTGGGCTACGAGCCCCAAGATCAATAATTCCTGAGCTCTCAGCTCACAACCACAATTTACCAAAGGGCAGAAAACCCCTAATTACATGGAGCACTTGCTCCCACCTAGTAATACCAAGCCTCCTAGAGGCACCTTTCAAAATACCAGAAAGAGCTGACCCGCTCTCAATCTTTCAAACCTATTAAAGGCAATACCAGACTTTACAGTACCTTGCCATCGAGGCCCAACTTACAAGAATTAAACAGGGGTATCTTGTACCCAGCCTACAGGGCCTTAAAGGATAAATAATAGGTTAATTAATTGGCCCAAAATACCAAAATGAATGGAGGCGTAGCTTGCGCTCCTACATGAAACCTTATGAAACCTAAAGGGCACTAGACCGCTGACAAAGGGGCTATTCCCAAACTAGGGAGGTGACTCGTATAAGAAAATTTTATATTAAGAGTAGAAAATCGGTTATGAAAACGTAGTCACTTCAACTCAAGATGAAGGGGAGCTCGAGAGGGTAAAGCACTCTCTATCCCCGATTTACAGTCAAAGTAATAAGAAACGTTTACATAAGCCGGCACTAAGTTACATTTTTCAAAAGGTAGGTTACATTGAAAAGGTTTCGGACCTTCCCCGAGGGCTAAACTGCTGACCTAGCAAGAAATAAAGATGTTAAAAGGCCATTACCTTGTAGAAGAGCTGCTGGCTGATGAAAGAGGCGCTTCCCGCCTTCTGCTACACTTCCATACACAAAGCTAGATGTTTTACGAGTGGCAGAGAGCCAGGAAAATCAGCAGTTTTTATATTCTCGGGGAAGATTCGAGACCTTTCATGAATGATTAAGACACACCCACAGTCGTTTATTGGGTAGCTTACAGTTACACATCCACACTGGAGAAGAAAGACGCCATTGGCTACAAATTAATGACAGAAATTTACGATTGGCTAATTTCAAAACTGGCGGAAAGAAAGATTAATATTGCCAACCCACAAATGAAAGAACAACATTTAGTAAAGAACAAACTTATGAATACAAAATATCTTCAAGAAAAGTTCCTTCACTTCGCACCAGGGTGCATGATCATAGTTTTTGGTAGAGACATCTGTGAGAGAATGTCCACACTTCTTGATAATTAGAAAACAAAAACAATTCGAAATTAACTCAGTGACATCTTCTGATAAACGGTAGATATAATTCAATTTTAAAGTTCAGAGTTTCAGCAGTAGAGGAGTACTTTAAGGCGGAAAATTCAAATGTGCGGCGTATAGGTGTACCAACCGGTACAATTATTATTATTATTATTATTATTATTATTATTAGTAGTAGTAGTAGTAGTAATATTATTAGTATTATTTACTAAAATACTTGACTAAATAGCCTCCGTGGCTCAGATGGCAGCGCGTCGGCCTCTCACCGCTGTATACCGTGGTTCAAATCGCGGTCACTCCATGTGAGATTTGTGCTGGACAAAGCGGAGGCGAGACAGGTTTTTCTCCGGGTACTCCGGTTTTCCCTGTCATCTTTCATTCCAGCAACACTCTCCATTCTCATTTCATAGCATCTATCAGTCATTAATAAATCACTTTGGGAGTGGCGACCCCATCGTACTAATAGCCTATATCTGCTTCATTCATTCCATCCCTGACCCGGTCAATGACTGGAAGACAGGTTGTAGGTTTTCATTTTCACCTGACCAAATATTGACTCCCCATATCATCACCAACATTTACAACAAACTCCATCATCATCCGAATGTCACATCTCCTTCAAACGCCTCACTACTTTGTAGAGATGAGAAGAACGCAAGAATGAGGAATGTGACCTGCAAGCACGAACTTCCTGTTCTGCCCAGACAGGTCGGCTCTTATCTGCTCGTATCTGCTACACGAAAACATTAACTCACACTTTGCAGTTCGCTGGATTACAACTGACAAGAGCGAAGAGTTGCCAGTAGAAGATAATATAAAGTCGCCTGGATAGTAGCGGAGTGGCTATGGTAACCATTGCGTCACTGGCTCTGCTGGTGAAAACCCCTTCGCCCCGTGCCTCACCGAGCATGTGCATTCTTCTGATCTCCCAACAGTACTACACACGAGGGAGTTTCATGCCCATTTCACGAAATCACAGAAAAAGGGGGAAGAAATAAAAAAGCCATATGTAGTTTGCAGCTGCTTTAGGTTAAAAGAATTTTTCTACTACTACTACTACTACTACTACTACTACTACTACTAAATTGTTTTCATCCCTCCCCTGAAGGGGGAAGCGGTCCTCTTAGACGGTGACGCCGTCTCTCAGGACAGGAGATTTGTATCGAAGAAGGAAGACTGTGAGAGAGTTGGTGGCCATGACCTGTACTAGAAACTGTCCCGGCATTCGCCTTAGTGCAAGAGAATGGAAAAGCACGACAAACCCTTCTCAGGACAGCCGACGGTAGGGACCAGCCCCTCTCCGTCTCCCGAATACAGAGGCGTAGAGCCCCGGTAGAGCTCGGTCGGCCGGTCGGAGTGCATAAGCTGTCAGACCACCAGATCAGCCATGGCCACCTGTGGACCCACTCTGCATCCACCGACCTAAAAATTCCCGGGTTCATTTTCTTTTTTGCATCGTCTGTACAAATGTATTTATAAATTAAATATAACTTCGAAGTGTGTGTGAATCATTGTTATTAAGCTTTTTATTTAAACATTCATAAATTGAAAAACACTGTGCCATATGAAGTATTGGACTCGTGCCGTTGTGTTTACAACAGACACGTAGGTAGGGAGCTGTAATCGCTAAACGTCAGAAGCAAACTATCATGCCTTGTCCTGTAAGGGCAGTTACCCAAGAAATCATAGTTCAGTTCTTATCATGTGTGTATCTTCCGCACACATCTAGCTTCACTGAGCCTGGGAATATTCTCATAATAGAATAGGCCGGATGTACCACAGTAAATGACCGCATTAAGCTGATTCTCTTGAGAACTGTCAGCTAGTAATGTAAGTAATAATCTTGGATTTCATTTCCTGACACGGACATGAAATGTACACTTTCTAATAATAATAATAATAATAATAATAATAATAATAATAATAATAATAATAATAATAATAATAATAATAATAATGTGTACGATTTCACCAGCTTATTATTTCTGGACTTGCACTTGAGATCGGTTGGGGTTTTATAGTAGTAATTATTGTGTTGAGATAGTGGCCCCCGACTTTGTGGGGACAAGAAGTTTTCTGCCCCCTCCCACCCACAAATGACTTCGGGGCGGGGGGGGGGCGGAGTGCCATTCTGCCTCCCAAAAATTCTCCTCCTGGATGTTAATTCCCCTTAAAACGCGAAGTTTGGTAGTCTTCGGTGGCGTTACATCTGGAGGAGGTGGTACATAGTTTTACATGGAAAAATGAGATTAGAAAGCGGGCATTCCTTCAGAGAACTACATTTTCCAATGGAAACTGTTCAGGCGGTACACATGACGATAGAGATTTTTACATTTCGTACCATGAAATGCATCATTTACAGTAATACGTAATATGAAGCAAGTTTTAATTTTTTACTTGTGATTATTATTTTTGATAGCTTCGTACCTCTTTCAAAATAATTATTTATGAATCAAGTTCTATTTTTCGGTTTACCTGTGAATATAATTGAAAACTCCGTACATAAGATTCGTTCAAAAATGTACTTGAGAAACAAACTCTATTATTGTTCTGTTTGTGTATGTTGTGTATGTTGGGTATGTTGGGTATTCAGCCCGAAAATTGGTTGGTTGGATCCCCATCAAGTCCATCATTAGCTGCCATATATGGCCTAGGTGTCACTGAAGAGACGTTTGTGATAATTGTTAATATATAGGAATGTTTACATTAATAGTTGCTCCTCATTTCACATGCCTGTGTTCATGTTAATCGTGCCCCCTAATAATTGTCCGAAGTCATCGTCCAGTGTGTTAAGAGGAAGTACAACTAGGTAACCCTCTTCTCGTAACACTGAGAGGAAAAAATGGATGAGGTCAAAGAATGAGGGTATCAGAAAAAAAGGGCGTGGGGAAGCCACGAAGACGGTGAAAATGAAAGACACCCTACGCCCAGGACTCACAAACTTAATTGCTACCATCGGAAGGTAACAAGAAGTGACCACGGGAGGTGTGATAGGAAACATGAAAGCGAGAAGTCTTGCACAAGTAAGTGAAAGTAATATATCACACTCTACCAGAGGCAAGGTGGTCGCCAACCGACGCCCCTGAGGGTTACCCTTTATAGTCTCCTATTACGACAGGCAGGAAATATCGTGCCCCCATCTAGAGGAGGTGTTTAGGCTACATTTTGACGGGAGTTTTAAAGTCTGATACCCTTCCCGACGCCACTTGTTTCTTGAGATTAAAATTTCTCCCATGAATCGATCAGAATTCGAACATCGGCTGACTGAGTGAAAACCAACAGTTTAACGATTGAGCTAACAATGCCTCCAGTCATAATTATGATTTCTTCACTATACGCCTTGAAGCAAACATTTTTCATCTTTCTTTCAAATATAAAGATCTGTTAGTTTATTGGATGTTTTAGAAAGCCTGTGATAATTGGTTTTTAATGGACAACAGAACAAAATAACATATTATGGCTTCTTCAGTAAAGTGTGTGGTATTTCAAACAACAAACACCACAATATTTTTCTGAAACATTGTATGGAAGGACTGTTCGCACCATACATAGGTATTTTGCGAGAAAGCTTGAGTCATATTTGCAAACGTAGTGTAGGAGCAAATTAGTATTTTATTTGTAAAGTAATATAGAAATGTTTGCTGCTCTTCGTCAAACACTACGAAATGCATAGTTCATCGACACACAAAAAGCTGCCCCCTGTCGTTGAAGCCAATCCTATTCCTTGTCGCTCTTTTTACTTCTTCCTATCTTGTGAACCCATCAAGCTCTTCAATCCATCCATATATTTCCTTCTCGGCCGTCCTCTTCATCTTTCCCCGGCAACGTTTCCCTCCATGATATTTATTGGGTGGCCAATGAATGTTCCGGTTTTTTTATTCATTACACTTAGCAGTGTGCAGTCTCTGAACACCTCTGCGTTTGATTTTCCCTCTGCCCCGTTTTATGGGTAATCCTTCCCCATACCTGTATGCACTAATGAGGACTATTTCATTACATTACTTACCGTCTGTCTGCACGGAAAGTGGAAAACCGAAAATAATGTCTACAGTTTGTGCAGAAAGCGGTCGAGAGTTTCATGCAAAGGCTAAAAGGAGACCTGGCCAATGTGTTCCCACCAATTTGATCCATTTTCAATATACGTGCAGGGCATTGGGAGAACTTACACGGGTACAAATTGCAATACACAACTTCCGCCCAGTTCCGAGAACGTGGAATTTGAATATTTCGAGAGTGCTTCACGAGATCAGTACGTGACACATTCCACAACGCAACGAGCAAGCTTTCCGCTTCACAAGATTGTGAGCCACTGATCCAACCTCTACTCCGCAGCGTGTTAATGTTGGGTTTGCACGTTATTTGCCTTATAAGCACACTTAAGATATGCGCAGGAATATGTATCAACAATATTGGTTGACTACTGTATGCATTGCCATCTGCTTTTCTGTGGAAAATCGGATATTATGCATTGAAAAATTATGCACTGAAAATTTGAATACCTTATCGTTAAACGTTCATTGTTTCACGGGGTTGGTACAGTTATAACTGATGATTACCATTTTGGATTCGCAATGGAACACACATCCTTTGGATTCATAATGGAATACACATCATTTGAGTCGTTTTGGCATATATATGTCTTAAAGGGTCATCCGAAAATTTCTGTAATGGAAATAGTTTATGTAACAAAATGTGTGACGGAAGTGTAACCTAGCAATCGTGCAGACTGTGATGTAAAGTATGCATGGATGGCCAGGCAATGTTACCTAGCAACCGTGCAGGCCATGTTTTACGCTTGGCGGTCACTTAAATTAGCAACCATAGATTTCCCATCGGGAAATCTGACATCATTGTGTGTTTGTTTGGATAATTGATTGTGACCAAAGCATCCGCAAAAATCTTTTTCCCTGGTCTTCGTCAATATTATTGTCTTATTTATAGCGAGAATAGGGAATATCGCTTTGCTCATTACACTGTGAGTTAACTGGGAATACGTCGCGTGCTGGTCTTGTGAAATACTCTCGAAATATTCAAATTTAATTTTCTCGCAATTGGGTGGAAATTGTTGCAACTTGCAATATGAACCGGCGGAAGTTTTCACCATGGCCTGCACATACACTGAAAACTGAACAAATCGGCGGGGACACGTTGGCACGGTCTCTTTATGAGTCTGAATCGTAACTATTCATGTAACGAATGGCCTCCAACTCTCCCCAGATCTGTTGAAAATGTATCGGTGGTGAACAGCAAAGTGACACAGATGGGCAGGTGTCACTTCGTGAGTTCAAGGATGCGGGACCATATATCTACCGGCACTTGATGGGACAGCCTTCTAAAGCAAGATTAAGACACTTCAGCATACCCTTAAGGTCAACAGTAGTTGCGAGGACGCTCATCAGCGTTGCCATAAGCTTTATAGCAGTTGATTTGCTAGTCTCTACCCTATGCTAAGACTCGTGCATATAAAAATAATGTCACCTGCTATCAACAGGGTCCGATTTCTTGACTGAAATGCCGGAGTAAGTGGCCTTCAGTTCACAGAGTCCGGGGTTCGCTTCCCAAGTGACCCACATGTCAGCCAAATATAGTTAATTCCACTAGTTTGGGGATTGGGTGTTTGTGTTAATATACCACCCCAATACCAACCATTAAAAAAAGAAACACACAATACATGCTTCCACATACGGTTGGCGTCAGGTAGAAAATCCTGTCGTAGAAGTGGGCCAAGTCCAGTTGTGTTGACACAGATCGCATCGGCAGCCCCAGCGAGGTCCCCCTGTGGGTGGGGCTGGTAGAATAACACCCACGGTATCCCCGGCCTGTCGTAAGAGGCGACTAAAAGGGGCCCCAGGGGCTCGGAACTTTGGAGCGTAGGTTGGCAACCACGGGGCCCTTAGCTGGGTCCTGGCATTGCTTCCACTTACTTGTGCCAGGCTCCTCACTCTCATCTAACCTACCCGACCTCCCTTGGTCAACTCTTGTTCTTTTCCGACCTCGACGCTATTAGGTTTGCGACGGCTAGGGAGTCTTTCATTTTCACGCCCTTCGTGGCCCTTGTCTTTCTTTGACCGATATCTTCATTTTTCGAAGTGTCGGATCCCTTCTACTTTCCCCTCTGATTAGTGTTATATAGAGGATGGTTGCCTAGTTGTACTTCCTCTTAAAACAATAATCACCACCACCACCCCAGCGAGGTGTGGACAAATGGGCAGAAAATAAGTTTAAGGGGCTGCCGAGTCGAGGCGGTAAAAGCATGCCCGGTTCACATGAAAGGACGTGGGTTCGACTCCCCGTCAGGAAGTCTATACATCTAGAAACTATATTTTCCACTTCTGGAGAAAACATGGCCTGCACCAGAAATGAGTGCCAGATTAATTACTGGAGGCGAAGGAGGCCTTAGTGCCGCCGAGGTACGATTAATGGAAGTCTTTACTGTCCAATTCTGAAAAGCCCGCGATAGCCTGTATGGAGATTGCCTTCCCTTGTTAATATTGTCACCAGAAAGTGGGATAAAGGTGACCGTTTACGCCTTCGATAGGCTGATAACGTCACTGTTTGCCTCAATCACCACCATCACCTGCTAACATACTGATAAACGAAACATAATGTCGAGATAAATATCCTCTTCACTCCCGCGGCGTAAACGTCACTGATCTGGAAAGGAATGCTTAAGTGACTCCATTCAATTCATAGGCAAACGCTGGAAATCCTTCGCCGGGCTGAGTGGCTCAGATCGTTGGGGCGCTGGCCTTCTAATCCGAACTTGACAGGTTCGATCCTGGCTCAGTTCGGTGATATTTGAAGGTGCTTAAATACGTCAGCCTTGTGTCGGTAGATTTACTGGTACGTGTAAGAACTCCTATGGGGCGAAATTCCGGCACCTCGGCGCCTCCGAAAACCGTCAAAAACAGTTAGTGGGACGTAAAAACAATAACATTATCGGAAATCTTTCACCGATCAATCACTAGATTGAACCCAATGCTATTCGCATGGGCGATCTCTGTTTTCTTTCTTTCTTTCTTTCTTTCTTTCTTTCTTTCTTTCTTTCTTTCTTTCTTTCTTTCTTTGCCCCTTGGCTGATCCCCTTTCTTCAATGTTTTCTGAATCTCTAAAAATTTCTCAACGTCATTTCTTTTTTTTCCCGTCCTTTTCGCCTGACTTTCATTGTTATTCATTTTATTTTTCGACAATTTTCGCTCTTTTTATATTGATACATCGTAATTTTTCATTCGCATTGAACACTATTTGCTTACCGCGAATCATCAGACTTTCAAGTCAATATGGTAACATGCAATGACCCTATCAGGTGAAAATTGTTTATCTTTTCATTAACAGCACAACGGTGAAATAATTTAAATTATTAATATATTGAATTATTTTATTCATTTTTAATGCGAACTTTATGACATTGGGGCAGAGCAGTCATGGTTTTACTTCTGAGTGGTAATGATAAATCGTCCCTTCGTTACTCTAACAATGAGAAAGACCTAATTATGTTATTAATTTTACGTCTCATTTACTATTTTTGCGGTTTTGAAAGACGTCGAGACGCTGAATTTGTGCCTGTTTAAGTTCTTTTTCGAAGCGGTAATCTACCGATTTCTCAACCGAGCAGAGCGGATTTGGTGTCAACAGCGGCTAGTTTTACTAGCCTTGCAGGTCTCCATCTGCATTCGGGAGATGGAGGTGTTGGTCACTACGGTCGGCTGTCCCGAAAATGTTTTTCCGTGGTTTTCCATTCTCCTGAACTAGGGCAAATACCGGAACAGAGCCTTTTATAGACCACGGCCGCCAACCCCTTTCCTCTTTCCCGCACCTCAAATCTCCTTCCCCTGTGGATGGGGAGCGGTAGAATACATCCACTGTACCCCTTGCCTGTCCCAAGAGGCGACTGGAAGGGGTACAGAAATTTGGAGCATTGGTTGGCGACCACGATTCCCCTAGCTGAGTCTGACACTTCTTCCACTTGTGTCAGGCTCCTCGCTTTCACCTTTCCCATCCGACCCCTCTTTGTCAAATTCTGTTCTTTTCCTAATCCGCCGGTATTAGGTTTATGAGGCCCCGGGGAGTCTTTCATTTTCACGCCTTCGCGGTCCCTCTTTTCTAACAATAAGGGGCACTGAAATGAAAATGGAACACCCGCCATAACAGACATTCCACGCCAAAGGTGGCAGCACTGTTGTTACGTATCGATACTGCCATCGCTGTGGTAATAGAACTGCATAGTGACAACTCACAGGTGCACGCGGTTGTTGGGTTATGTCATGTCTTCGTAGGTGCGCAGACTGGTCTAGTGTGTTCGTCCAGCTGTAGGAATGGAGGCAAGCAAAGAAGGGCTGAGAAGAGTAGTTCGTTTCCTGGCGGCGCAGCACTATGAAGACACTTTGCAGAAACTGCAACGCGCCTGAAATGCTGTCGGACGGAGTATCCTGTTTCATGATAATGTTCGCCCCCATACTTCCAGTCTAGGGGAGGCTACGCTTCAGTGATTTGTTTGAGGAACATTTCATCCTCCGTATAGCCCGGATCTTTCACCTTCTGATTTTCCCATTTTTGGCGACCTGAAGAAAGACATTTGTGAACGTCGGTTTCATTCGGACGAGGAAGTGCAAGAGTGAATACGTCAGCGACCTACCTCTTTCTACAAAACTAGAATTGATCGTCTCGTCCCCCACTGGGATAAATGTATTAACGCTTTTGGTAATTACTTATTTTAGAATAAAACCATTCCACAGTCACGTTGTAGCGGGTGTTCGGTTTTCATTTGACTGCCCCTTATTTCACGATTTTCGGAGACGCTAAAATGACATTTTGTCCCGCAGAAGTTTCTTTTGGGTGTGTTAGTAAATCTACAGACACGGGACTGATGTATTTGAGCACTTTCAAATGCCACTGGATTGAGTGCAGATCGAACCTGCCAACAAGTTGGGCTCAGACAGCCAGAGCATTAACCGTCTGAGCTACTCTTATTCTTATTACGGACGGACCTCAATTTTCCCTCTAACGTGAAGATCAAATAGTTGCCTAGTTGTACTTCCTCTTAACACAATCACTACCACTTTCTTCCCTGACATTTTCCAATTAAATCAGTCCTACAAGTGGATTAGATCTTTCCTTCCTTTCCTGACGCGAGCCTTATGTACAGGGATGCATTCATTCCACCCCAGTCCCCGAGCAAGAGGAATTAACCAGACATTGCTAAAATCTCCGCGGCTCTCTGAACCTAAGGTCACTACGCTAGCCATTCTGAAAAGTATGTCTACTTTCATCTATAAAGCAACGATGAACTTTAATAGGAACGTTTTGGCATTATTAGAGTAGGTTAGTCAAGTCGTGCAATGTCAAGCTGTCCAATAGTTTTCACGGTTTCATCCTAAATTTTTTTTTTTTTTTTTTTTTGCTATTGGCTTTACGTCGCACCGACACAGATATGTCTTATGGCGACGATGGGACAGGAAAGGGCTGGGAGTGGGAAGGAAGCGGCCGTGGCCTTAATTAATGTACAGCCCCAGCATTTGCCTGGTGTGAAAATGGGAAACCACGGAAAACCATCTTCAGGGCTGCCGACAGTGGGATTCGAACCTACTATCTCCCGAATACTGGATACTGGCCGCACTTAAGCGACTGCAGCTATCGAGCTCGGTCATCATCCTAAAATAATGCAATATCTAAGTAGATGAGAAATAACATTCAACAAGCGAGGGATCATATATTTCGCAAGAGTTACACACACACTTCAGTTTCTTGAACAGTAGCAAGCGAATACTGAAGTGGGACAGTAGTCGGAAATGAGAGACCGGTTGAGAATACAGCACAATGAGTAAGCATAAAATACACGAAGTCCATGAAGTGAGAAACTCAACAAATAACGGACAAAATACCCCCCCAAGTAACGGTATCAACAGGCACGAGAAAAAGAATGTCATCTCAATGCAGAGAAACGTTCAAGCTCTACTAGGGTTCAATAAATATACATGCTTCATGTAAGAAAAACTTGAAAAGTAGTTGTAAAAATAAAAGGATATTCAAGACACGAATCAGATTGTACCGGTGTCCAAACGAGTATCGTTCGGATGCTGCTTCTCTGTCCGGCTCCATGGCTAAATGGTTAGCGTGCTGGCCTTTGGCCACAGGGGTCCCGGGTTCGATTCCCGGCAGGGTCAGGAATTTTAACCATAATTGGTTAATTTCGCTGGCGCGGGGGATGGGTGTATGTGACATCTTCATCATCATTTCATCCTTATCACGACGCGCAGTCAAAAGACCGGCACCTGGCGAACCGAACTGGTCCTCGGACACTCCCGGCACTAGAAGCCATACGCCATTTCATTTCTCCTTCTCTACTCATGACAGAGAACTCATTATTTTGGGGTCAGTGAGAAACTGGGCCGGCACCGTGGTGTAGGGGTAGCGTGCCTGCCTCTCACCTGGAGGCCCCGGGTTCGATTCCCGGCCAAGTCAGGGATTTTTACCTGGACCTGAGGGCTGGTTCGAGGGCCACTCAGCCTACGTGATTAGAATTGAGGAACTATCTGACAGTGAGATAGCGGCCCCTGTCTAGAAAGCCAAGAATAACGGCCGAGAGGATTCATGGTGCTGACCACACGATACCTCGTAACCTGCAGATCTTCGGGCTGAGCAGCGGTCGCTTGGTAGGCTAAGGCTCTTCAAGGGCTGTAGCGCCATAGGGGGGGGGGGGGGACTGAAGTCACGATACTTAAACTATTAGGTGTTACCCATTATTTCGTACGTGGAATTCTGCTCTCTGGCTTCTAACTGCACGCAGGGGGGTCGGAAATAACGTGAACCAGGTCTATGAGCGTTAGAGGGTTGGCCATACTGATACTTGAAAAACAAATGGATACCTCGAGCCGTTGTTATTTTATCACCAGCTGAACTTGGCCAATCAGGTCGTTTCGCGGGCGAATTCAAATGGGGATTGTGGTATAAGGTTATGCCCTCAACATATTAGATGTTACATGTTCGCAAATGCTCAATAACATTATCAACTTCGTTAGGTTAGCACAGGATAGGCTTGCATGGAGAGCTGCATCAAACCAGTCTATGGACTGATGACTCAAACAACGTTATTTGTAAAGCAACGAGCATTCCTTTCATACATCAACAGAATTTGGTGTCATCCGGACTCCGTGTACCAACCTACAAACTACTTAACAGCCAACATTTTCAGGAAGTTCAAATGTAAAATTTCTCAAGAACTCGTTCTTGCAATGAAAGAACATTAATGGATCATCTCACTGCACGATGAACTGGTCGGAGTCCATATTCTTGACAGATTATGCGAGAAAGAATTATGTAGATTATCTGAATTTTATCTCGATAGTTTCAATTCTTCCTTGTCTGGCTTAATGTATGGCAATCAAATGAGGAAATTTGGAAGGGGGGGAAGGCATAAATTATACTATACTCTATAGACAGTTCATCCACCTGAAATCTACTCTATAAACGTAGAACCAATAACATTACTATCAACATCACAATCTATTCGTGGCACAAATTGGGCTCAGTGGCTCAGACGGTTGCGGTGCTGGCCTTCTGCCACCAACTTGACAGGTTCGATGCTGGTTCAGTCGGTGGTATTTGAAGGTGCTGAAATACGTCAGCCTCATGTCGGTAGATTTACTGGCACCTCGGCATCTCCGAAAACCGTAAAAGTAGTTAGTGGTACGTAAAGCCATTATTATTATTATTATTATTATTATTATTATTATTATTATTATTATTATTATTATTATTATTATTATTATTATTATTATTATTATTATAGTCATAAATTCTTCATACTAAGTTCTCTTTGTCAGCTGAGTGTGTTTCTCAAATCTTAAAATTTAAACATTCGTAAAATAGTATGATTAATCTAAAACCTATCTTCCCAAGAATGTACATTATATTTTCAGTATAAATGCAAATCTCTATGGAAGTCGAACGCAAAACTACGCCTTATAATTAGAGTTTGCGGTTTTTGGCATTTGCGATAAATGCGAAATATGTTGAAACTTTGTCAGTGTATGTACCTACATCTTATATGACCCATGCGAGTGGTTTTTAGTGATTCAGAATTAGCGATAAAATGCGAAAACGGTTCAAAATGCGACATTATATTATTTATGCAAAATAAATGTGAAATAGTCGATTTTATGCGGAATAAACGCATATGCTTTTAAAAATGATGCATTTTCTTAAAAATAAGATATAGGCTATGCTGTTATTTATTTCTGGAGGAAAGAATTATTACGGCGCCTTAAATCTTTCAATGTGTGGAATATCTTTCAACGCGCAAAGGGAAGTGCAAAGAACAACCAATCAAACAGGATTAATACACTTTCAAGCACACGTGTTCATTCATCTTGTGTTGACCCTTGATCACAGTCGGTCATTCTTGACATGACATAGGTGTTTAGTACTAGTTCTGTTTTAAAGTACGGTACGGTAGCCATGGGTAGAAGCGAAGTGACGATCAAACAGCGTGCCAAGAGTTACAAATCGGAACATTTTTAAGTAAGCGATACAGATATACTGATGTGTCAAGTTTGCAATCAAATTATGCATATTTTTAACCAATTTGCTACAAAACGCTAAATTTCAGAAGTAAAGATGCTACAAAATGCTAAATTTGAAATCAAAACGCTAAATCTTTGATTTTTAAATGCTATAAACCACGAACTATTTATAATACATGTTTGACGTTGGAAAATCATTATTCTAAGTCTGACGACCTCAACGTTTGGCTCCTCAAAACATAAATCATCATCATTATTCAATAACCATGGAACATACATTTTTTGATGAGTATCAAACTTCACAGCACAATCAAAGAAAGATCTTTACTGCATTAAACGAACTATGCAAAAGGAACATTTATTTTATATTTATCACACAGCTTCAAACTCTTAAGTGAGAGATTTATTTCTCCTACCGTCCTGAAGGGCACTGTATTTGAGATCGTCACATTATTATGTATTCGGAGTAGGGAGTATGGCTTCTAATGCGTATGGTCAGGGCAGCAGCCTTCGGTGCAGAGATTCCGCCCTTGTTTTAATCTCTTGCTTAGAGAATGGATGTCTAAGTCAATACACACCGTCTTCAGGTACATACAGAACACTGAGCCGATGACTAACATGTTAAACAATTAGCATCAACCTCCAGATGGGCACGTGAGACTAGAACACATCTCTCTACATAGTCAGGAGGGCATCCGGCCGTAAAACACGGCCAAGCCACATGTGCGACAACGCTTTCGCGACCTCGCCAAGAACAAGAAGAACGCAGCGGGGAAAACAGTTATTTTATCGCCTCGGTATTTGCCCGAATTGAAATTACGAAACTATGAAAGATGGCCGATGGTAGGAATCCAAGTACTACCTAGTTTTACTTCCTCTTAAAACAATGATCACCACCACCACTTTAACGGCACATTTCTTAGCACCAACGATTCACACGAACAAATTCAGAGAAACAGAGCACATCCGCAATCGGGTTAATTGACACAGGGTTTAAGCTAAGATGGTCTCAACATTTTCCTCTAATACTTGGGAAAAGCTGGACGGAAACCACCATCAGAATGACCGCTGTCAGTGAACGTCAATTTCGCCAGATAATCTTTGAGCGTAACTCGGCATGTTCCACAACGAAAGTTGATAGGCCAGTTACAAAATTAACTTACCTGTGTATCAGTTCGTTCTTTTTGGTGTTAGATAGAATAACCATGGCTCATATGTATTTTTGAGCAAGGAATTTTTTTTTTTTTTTTTGAAGTTGCTTTACGTCGCTCCGACACAGGAAGGTCTTATAGCGATGTTGGGATCGGAAAGGCCTAGGAGTGGGAAGGAAGCGGCCGTGCCCTTAATTAACGTACAGCCCCAGCCAGCATTTGCCTGGTGTGAAAATGGGAAACCATGGAAAACCATCCTCAGGGCTGCCGACAGTTGGGCTCGAACCCACTGTCTCCAGGATGCAAGTTCACAGCTGCGCGCCCCTAACCGCACGGCCAACTCGCCCGGTTATGGAAGAAGTTGAATCAACTTACAGAAATCGCTTTATCAGCAAGAGAACACCGAACAATGATCTCTCTCCACTGAGAAGTTTCATTACAGGTATAAACTATTGGAATGTCACAACATCCCGTGTGGTGCCCCACGTAGCCGCTGGCTGTTTTCTCCTGTGCTTTATGAAGCCGTAAATTTTCCAGAGAAAGAGGAAGCGGGGAGGTCATGTCCTCAAACAAGACATGACAGTCGTCGGAGCGTGAATAGTTCACTGAAACACAGTACAATGAGTATTGTTAAGGAAGAGGAAACTTAGGGGCGTACAAGTGTAGTCGAGCATACAGAAATTGTGCTCATTCCATGGATTTCGTAAGTAATCAAAGAAAGAAAATATGTTTTCATTGGGTAGATTATTCTCGGACCAACAACTGTAAAGCATTCAGAGGGTAATCAGTCACAAATTACTCTCCATTTTCAATAACATCCGATTTTTAACACAATCCTTACATATTAAACTTTTCATTTCATCTCTGGGTCCGCCTCCATGGCCAAGTGTCTTCAGATCTAGGGGCCTCAGATTCCATTCCCTGCTGGGTCGTGGGATTTTAATTAAAAACTGTTCATTCCCTCGGCTCGAGGAGTCAGTGGTACCTGTGCTGTCCCCAACACTCCCGCAACTCTCAGTCCATACAAATCGCTATCCTCCACGTTTATGTCACGTAGAAGATCTGATTGACACATTGAGTTTTTGAATGAATTTTGGATAAACACTAAATCATCGAACGCCTTCCAGAGATTCGTTTATTTGCCATCCGGTGGAGTACCACAGAAAATCGAAAATGATTCGCAGGCAGTCTAAAGCGCGATATCAAACTACCTGCACAATGTAGCTGAGAAACCATATTATTATTATTATTATTATTATTATTATTATTATTATTATTATTATTATTATTATTATTATTATTATTATTATTATTATTGTTATTTAGCTGTCTACTAAACACTCAGCCTACACCAAAAGTGAGGGGCCAAAGGCAGCCGGGCATAGAGCTAAACACTACCTCAAAGTGCCGAGGTTACGGGTAGTGGAAACCTTTACCTTCCACCACTCCCAGGGCCTTCATGGCCTGAACGGAGAAGACTTTGGTTTTTGGTCTACTAAACAAGGAAAATAGCCTTCTCTACCTTCAGTTTTGCAAGGAACGTTCTACAGAGCGCCATAACTTTCCCCGTGACGTCCTCCCTTGTAAGGCAATAGCATACTAGTTTCTCCACTAACTATAAATATTTGAAGTAGACACAACCGTAAGATCCTCTGTACAATGCGGGTCACGAGCTTCTACACGTGATGTAACCAACATCACAGCATTACATCACGTTCTTGCCTACAACGAACCGTTCAACCGAACATGATCACTGACATAACCACTACCTCCCTCAAGTCAACTGCATGCAACGTGCAAGAGACTGAATGACAGCCATAAAATAAAGTCGAACTTCGATATCTCGAAGTGCTTGCGGGGGCTGAAAACAGCAGCGGGGATTAGGAGGACCGCCGCCTCCCCCCCCCCCCTACACTTTGTGATGCTTGTAGTTTAAAGGGGCGAAACATCTAGGTCATCGGCCCCTAATGTTACGAAATGAGACGAAATGGAATGACAAATTAAAAGTCCAAAATCCTCCACTGAGTAGAATTCAAAACGTGAGGACGAAGAATGAATGGATGGATATGAATTTAAAACAATCAGTGGATCCGACCCGCAATGCTTCGCATTCACAGAAACTGACGTAAAGCAAGAGTATTACTGACCAAGGGACTGCGTCTATAGCATAATAATGAATCGATGATGCTTTTAGTCTAAAGGGGTCCAAAATCCAAGTCAGCGGCCCCTCATACTGGTACTTATCGCTAGGAAAGTAGAACCAAGGTATTTGTCATGTTGCGGTACTAATCAAAAGTAGCGTAGACTCGCGGCATTCCACACATTATGGTACTACTCGCAGGTAATGAAATTCGCACATGGAATACAGACCTGTTGTGTTTCGGACATTGCGGCGCCATTTACAGGCAACGCAAACCTATGGTGTTCATCACATACGTGTACTAACCACAGGGACCCACGCTATCGCGTGGTGTTCCTCATATAGTGAGTACTAATCATAGGCAAGCCAGAACCATGGTGTCGCTCCTAAAATGGTACTAACCACACATCTGTTTGGTACCTAACATAGTGATACTACGCGCAAGTAAAAGCGACCCATGGTGGTCCCCACGTGGTGGTACTAATCACAAGTAGTTTCATGGTTCTAATACAATCATCCCTTGGTCGCCCCGTTTAGTCGCCTCTTACGACAGGCAGGGGATACCGTGGGTGTATTCTTCGCCTGCGTCCCCCACCCACAGGGGATCCTACACTTTGTGGAGCAAACATTATTCTTATTCAATTCTAACCGGATGAAACTAGGAATTACAGGAAGTATTAAAAGATCCAGAGTTCTAGTCCTTCAGGCAAGCAACTCTAATGTTGAAAATATCCTAGGGACATGAGCTACGAATTTTAGGTAAATAAAATATAATAAAGTATGAGAATATATTCTTTATTATTCCTGAAAATTACAATCCTTGTCTTAATCATCGTTATCCGGTCGATTAGATTAGGAGTTTGAGTTTGCCTTTTTTCTACCACTACGAGCGCTAATGTGAGTCAATGCAGAGTTTCACTTAAACCCTTATAACTACGTTCAGTGCGGACATTTTTCAGGAAAGAAAAAACTCCTGAGCATACAGAATGAACATATTACAGAAAGAATTATGTAAATAAGTTAATTTGGCTAGGAGTGGAATTAAAAAGAAAACTAGTGCAAAAACAAGCGATTTCAGGCTGATTTTCCAGAACTGCATTTAGGCCAGAAGTGATTTTCGAAATTTTTTCTTTTAGTTTGATAGAGCTATCCAAGACTAGTAATTTGAAATCTTTCCGGGCTCTTTGCCTTTCAACTTTCGTCACAAATTGAGGAAATTTCTTAATTTTATGTTTTTTCGTAGTATGCCTGTTAAGAAATGTTTTGAACATTAAAACATACAGGATTCCGTCGGTAAACGAAAATCCCTTCGACATTTCTTTTTCTTTTGCTATTTGCTTTACGCCGCACCGACACAGACAGGTCTTATGGCGACGATGGGAGAGGAAAGGCCTAGGAGTGGTTAGGAAGCGGCCGTGACTTAAGGTACAGCACCAGTATTTGCCTGGTGTGAAAATGGGAAACCACGGAAAACCATCTTCAGGGCTGCCGACAGTGGATGCAAGCTCACAGCTGTGCCATATTTGAAAGTTCGAGTTATGTTATAGAAGTTTGACTGTAATGCGTACAATGAAGTGTGTTTTTCACAGCGCTGTTTCCTTAACCGCTACAGACCCAACGTGCATAATTTATACACATCGACTATGAAGCTTTTATTTGGCTGTAGAATGTGTTGTACACAAATGGTGCAGCCACACACAGTGGCAACTGATTAGAATAAGGTCAGTAAGAAGAAGACAGTGGTATGTTGGTAAACGGCATGAAGAGTCAGGTTGTTTCACCAAGACGAAGAGTCCTCTGGGCTGATGCAGTGAAAGAACCTCACTGAGATCACCAAGTACGTATAATCAAACATAAGTGAAGGATACAGATCTCTTCATATAATGGTATTTAGGGGTTTTGTTAAGGACGTAAAGGAGAGGGCGTATTAGAATATGATTCCAGTGTATGACACCCTCATCAGGATTACTTGATACGAGAAATAGAATAAATCCAAAGGAAAGTAGCGCGATTTCTTCTGGGTGATTTCCGACAAAAGAGTAGCGTTACGAAAATTTTGCAAAATCTGGGCTAGGAAGACTTGGCAGCAGGGAGACGCCCTGCTCGACTAAGCGGAATGTTCCGAGCTGTCAGTGGAGTGACTGAGTGGAATGTCATTACACAAATAAGCTTGAGTGGAGCTTTTAAAGGTAGGAAAAATCACAATATGAAGATAAACGTTTTAATTTAAGAGGACAAATTAGTACTAATATTCATTCAAAAGAAGAGGAATTGAGGACTGGAATAATTTATCAAAGGAAATTTTCAATCATGCATTAATTTATTATTTATTTATTTATTTATTTATCATAAACCTTTATAGTATATATGGAAGGCCAGGGGAAAAGGACAGACCCCCTACACGTAGTGTCCTCTGACGTGTTGAAATAAACAACTAAACAAAAACATACTGTACACTATTTACACGTAAAGTAACAACGTATAATATATACATATTTCTCTTTTACACAACCTTTCACTCCCTGGTTCATTCTTTCACATATTCACATACATTTTCTCACCGCATGTGCTTCCTAACATAACATTTAACTATATAACAATAAATTTCCAAGTTCTCTGGAATCTATTAAGAAAAATTAGGTAAACAATTGATACGGAAACTGTTACATGGACGATCTAGACTGTATAATGCAGAACTAAAACACGTTTGAAGAAAACTTGGTTGACAACCACTCAGCTAGCCGAGGTAATGGAACAAAGTTCGTTTAACTGCTTAGTTTGAAACTGCTATTGATTGTGTAGTAAAACTTCGTGGTGTCTGGTGTCAGTCTGCAATATCAAATGTTACTGTACGATGCCAAAACTCAAATTATTAAAATTATAATTATTCACATCAACATGTTACATTTTAAAAGTCACTTTTTCAGAAAACAATTAAATTATAATTTTCTAACATTCTGTAGAACGTGACAACAAAACTGTAGACCAACTAAAATAAAGGTTAAGCGATCACATACTTGTTTCTAGCAAATGTTAAATCTGTATTTCTTTTGATAGCTGCGCAATCGATGTTGGACCGGGTGAGTTGGCCGTGCGGTTAGAGGTCCGCAGCTGTGAGCTTACATCCGGAAGATAGTGGGTTCGAACTCCATTGTCGGCAGCACTAAATATGGTTTACCATGGTTTCCCATTCACACCAGGCAAACGCTGGGGCTGTACCTTAATTAAAGCCACGACCGCTTCCTTCCCACTCCTAGGCCTTTCCTACCCCATCGCCGCCATAAGACCTATGTGTGTGGGTGCGATGTTAAGCAAATTAAAAAAATCTCGTCCCTGTCTTCAGAGACAGATATTAAAATGATAACATTGTATTTTATCGGCCATCTCAAGTCTTCTCGCTCTGCTGATCGCAGTGCTGCGTTGCATATCACTGTCTTTTGATTATGAAGGAAAGGAAATTATTATGGCTGTGTCGTCAGAGTTTGTGAAACCTAGCGATATCACATTCTTATTTTTACTTCCTTGAACTGAGAACGAGGACAGACTACAGCAAATAACATGCAATCTATTAAAGATGCGAAAAATGTCTCTTCACTTTCAATAAGATAGTTAAGAGCCCGTAACGCCAACTGCAGTAATTTGTAGAGTGTCGACAAGTGCTGATATAATGGTACCAACACTGCTTATGAAAACAGAACTGCACTGTTTTCTGCATAAAGCATTAGAACGTTGTACGTACTGCATTTTCAGGGCTGTAATTATATTCAAGGGTACTAAGTTTACTCTCGTGTAGTGTCCTGTTAAAATGCATCACCAGTTAGGCAGCCAACATTGCATACACAACGTATGAATGACGCACATCTGTTATAATACAAAGGTCTTCCTCTTTCTGTGACAGCTAAGTGTTCATCCTGCTGTGTCTCTAAAAGTACGATACTTTTCATTACTTTAATCCTCTACAGAGAATCCTCGTCAATGAGTTCCTGCTTTTAACGTTAATCCGTTCATTATGGTCTTTTATGTTTCTTGTATTTCTAGATGATATTACCCTGTTATAACGTTTCCAAACCCCGCTTATAGTGCTCTTTTCCGGATCGGGAAAGAGTAAAAATTCCGTACAAATGGTGAAACTTGTAATGTTTAAAAGCTTTGTGGATAATTAGTTGCTGTGGCTGTACTTCAGGTCATTAGACATCGAGTGCGTTAAAAAAATGTCACCCTCTAACCCAGGCACGCAAAAAGTTTTCCGACTATCGTGTCAATTAAGGGTTTGGTTATTGCTTCTTACCGTCTGCTGTGTCATCGGTTATTTTCCTTTAAAATCACCATGGAACCCTCTCGTTTGACTTCATTTAGGTATTAGATTCCATTACAGTTTAAT
The DNA here is from genome assembly GCF_040414725.1 of Anabrus simplex. Lineage (NCBI taxonomy): Eukaryota > Metazoa > Arthropoda > Insecta > Orthoptera > Tettigoniidae > Anabrus > Anabrus simplex. The sequence goes on along the minus strand of NC_090273.1, from coordinate 88,726,336 downwards.
CCACTCGACAGAATATTTCATGATTTTGTTTTGCAAACATAACAGGAAATTACTTTTCAGAAACAGCTAATTTTCTAATAAAATTTGCAAAGAAAAGTATGGCCATAAAATTAATTGTGACATATTTCTTGTTCCTAGATGTTTGTAGATTTTCAACCAATTTACTGGATGTTAAAAACATTAAAATATGTTAATTCGTTGTGGGGCGCGCCACAGAAGTCATAGGTTCGTCATTCCTGCTCTAACCAAAGAAATCCTCGGGCCAGCACCGTTCTACTTAACACCTGAACGGTACTTTCCTTTCCATGAATGGAATTTAACCCTCGAACTCCACATCTTAAGATCGGAGGATCCCGTCTGCGCGCAAGATAAATTGTTGCTTGTGTTATAGCGCCTGCCTGCGTGCGGCGGTCAGTTTTTGGTACAGGTCCACCGCACGTGCAGATTACTCCTCCATTTTGCTTCCCATTTTAGGAGACTGGGGACTGCAATGGATGTGCATTGTGAGTAGAGTCCGAAACCCCTCTCGAATGCCTCACAAGCATTGGCTGTTCTTTCTGATGTGATAAGAGTCAGAAGCCCGAATTTCTGGAGGAAACTCAGATTCAGAATCTATGAAACCTGTTGTATACACAGCACGCCATTACATACAGTCGGAACAACTGGCAGTCGTTAACATTGCTACCATCCCTAAATCACTCATTTCGACTGAGTATGGTTGGAGTTTGTTGAAACTCGTTCATTTACGAGTCTGTCTCTGTTCGTTCCAACATCAGACTGTCTCTGGCCAAACGTACTAAGTAGAGGAATAAAAAATGAAATGGCGTATGGCTTTCAGTGCCGGGAGTGTCCGAGGACATGTTCGGCTCGCCAGGTGCAGGTCTTTCGATGTGACACCCTTAGGCGACCTGCACGTCATGATGAGGATGAAATGATTATGACACATACACCCAGTCCCCGTGCCAGAGAAAATAACCAATGATAGTTAAAATTCTCGACCACGCCGGGAATCAAACCCGGGCCCCCTGAGACCAAATGCCAGCACGCTAACCATTTAGCCATGGAGCCGGACAGTAGAGGAATAACCTGATGGAATGAGACTCGCTCATTGCACGCCTTTAATCCAAACTGAAAACCTACAACCTGTTTTCCAGTCATTGACCGGGTCAGGGATGTAATGAATGAAGCATATATAGGCTGTCAGTACGATGGGGTCGCCACTCCCAAAGTGATATATTAATGACTGATAGATGCTATGAAATGAGAATGGAGAGTGTTGCTGGAATGAAAGATGACAGGGAAAACCGGAGTACCCGGAGAAAAACCCGTCTCGCCTCCGCTTTGTCCAGCACAAATCTCACATGGAGTGACCGGGATTTGAACCACGGTATCCAGCGGTGAGAGACCGACGCGCTGCCGTCTGAGCCACGGAAGCTCCCTAATCCAAATTCATAATGAAAATTATAAAATTCTAAAACAAAGTTACAGAGGTATGTTAAACGTAAAAGTACGCTGTATCTGTACGTGGTATTGTCACAAGCTTGCTTGCTTTTTGTGTTATAATTAGGGAACGGATATTCATGTAAATACATATTTTTAGAATCTTTGTCATATGTACATAACATGTTATTTGTTTCCTAATTCTAATTTTTAAATTACATTTGAACAGTAGGCCGATAAATGTACCGACATAGGGCGGGCTCATTTGAGTCCCTTCAATACCACCGGACTGGGCCGGGATCGAACCCGTCTTCCTGACTTCAGAAGGCCAGCGCTCTACGGTTTAAGTCACTCAGTCCCGCTCGAGGAATAGAATTGAGCGGGTTTGGCTAGTTTGAGGTGAAGTGAAGTGAACAGTAATGTGTCATTGTGTCGTGGCGCCTCACAGTCCGTGATGACCTACCTGTTTGTCGAATGACCGACAAGCGAGCACCAACGCAGCAACATAGCCGAGAACAAGAGTACTTCCAATCCTCCGCTAAAGAGGAGCTATGGGAAACCTAACCTTCAACATATCAGGCAATCCCATATCCCCTTTCGGCACTGTTTACCCTGTCGCGGTGGTACCAAGACATCCCTGTCACCCCTGGTCCGTGGTCGCTTGCAAGGCTTTCAAGGTGGAAATGGGGAAGTTAATGAAGCTTTGACACCAGTAGGTAGTCAATGAACAACAATTCCGACTCGCGGTCAAGACAGGATTACTGAAAGGTAGTCTTGAAAACACCCATGCGGATGCAAAAGCTCTTCTCCAAGAAGCTACTTCGCATACCCCTTTTAAATTAGGGTGCTATTGCAGCCGACTCTTAGAACATTAAGGACGGACCGCACAGCGAATGTGGTGCCACACCACTGTTATCATACAAGGCTATTAAGAAATTTCTAACACCTAATAATCAGAGCCATGTTTATTAAAGCTTTCCACAATCTTCACGTCTGGTAGAGAAGAGAGAAATTAATGATATGGAGACCATCACACCTCGACCAGCTTTGGAAAGAAATCCTCTTCCGAAAGTAATTTCCTGTAATATTCACATTCTTACTGTTGGATGTTTAAGCATGAGCTCCCGAATGGCACAGGAAAAGATGAATAAAGAATAATAATAATAATAATAATAATAATAATAATAATAATAATAATAATAAACAGGGTATGGCTGAGCTGAGCTGTATCGTCTCAAAACTCACAAGTCTTAAAACTACTCACGAGTATCAAAATTCACTAATTCCAAGAAGAGGATTAGTACATTTCTTTACCTGGGCCAGTCTCAAAACTCGCGAGCCGGGCCAGTTCTTCTTGAATGGATAAATGTCCACCCTACTCACATAACGACTGTAGATATTTACAAATGTAATCGGAATTGTGCGAAGAGGTCCAATGTTAGCGCCAGCCGGAACTGCGTGCCCTCTTGTAATTGGCACCTCTCTCATGGAGAGGTGGGCCTAGGGTGTAGCTTCGCACAAAGTGTATGAGACAGGAGGTTGAGAAACCTACGGACATAAGGTACACGCTGGTGGGCTATTTCACTTAAAACGCTCTTGTCACTTGCAATTATAGCCTAACTTTACCAGCACACGCGGATGGCAGTCTTTTATGACAAAACTATACTGTTTCGCTCGAGTTGTTTTCTCTTTTGCTCATAAAAACCTATAACCGTTATACATTAAATTTATTTTACCCTTTTGCGAAGTAATGAACACCAAGCAGAATAACTGAGTAAAGATGTGATAGTACATATATCCAAAACCAAACCAAACCCCATGGCACTACAGCCCTTGAAGGGCCTTGGCCTACCAAGCGACCGCTGCTCAGCCAGAAGGCCTGCAGATTATGAGGTGTCGTGTGGTCAGCACGACGAATCCTCTCGGCCGTTATTCTTGGCTTCCTAGACCGGGGCCGCTATCTCACCGTCAGATAGCTCCTCAATTCTAATCACGTAGGCTGAGTGGACCTCGAACCAGCCCTCAGGTCCAGGTAAAAACCCCTGACCTGGCCGGGAATCGAACCCGGGGCCTCCGGGTAAGAGGCAGGCACGCTACCCCTACTCCACGGGGCCGGCAGGACATATATCACACCCCCGAATTATATGTAGAAGTTAGAGATATTATTGTCAGTATTCGATTTATTATTATTATTATTATTATTATTATTATTATTATTATTATTATTATTATTATTATTAGTATTTCATTTGTATGTTTTGTCATTTATATTTATAAGCTGGAAGATATCCACATATGTAGGTATGAGTAATTTGTTTTGCATGAGTGGGAAAACATTGCTTTAATAACTCTGGTAATTTGAATGAGTCATCTGGCTACCCCAGTGTGTGTTGTGATGTACTTGTGTCAGGAAATTCCATTAGTCATGTATATATCCCAGCCTGATGAGATGAGCTTGTTGTTGTACCAGGGAAATTTGATGATTCATGTAAAACTCCCGAGTGTTTGTTTATAACTTGGGAGAAAGAAGAGGTTTACTCATGATTGGCTAGCAAGCACCAATAAAGCCGTCTCATCTGAGAGGAGGGGGATGTTGATGTCTATAAAGGTGGATCATACGGCGGCAACCACGACATTATGAGAAACATGGTAAGAGACATTGTAAGGGTGATTGTAAAGGTGAAGGTAAAGGAACGAGAAGGAAGATAACTACAACTACAACTGAGGCACTGTACGGGAAGGAAGTGGTGCTGATACACGGTACTGGAGTGACACGGCTGCAATGGACTGGACCTCAAACGTTCGTGGAGCGTAGTCTTGTTATGTTCGTGGAATGTGGCTGATTGTGGAGAGTGCTTGCGCATTAAGTATGGTAGCACTTGTGGCGGCCTAGCATTATATGTTGGTGAAAGCTATCTCAGACTTTCCATAAATTTATATGTTGAGGATCGACAGACGTGTGTATATATCTTTACAACAAGTGTTAAAATATGTGAACACAGTAGTACAAGGTACAGTATCTGTGTGATGTGATAACTGCCGATTATGAGAATCGGTAAGTCGAATTGATATAGAGACAGTGAAGGGTATTTATCTTCATACATGTACATTGTTCATCGGACTATCTACAAATGGTACCTTAGTTCTCACTTTCGTTTTCCCCACGGTTTTCATTATTGTTGTTGTTGTAAATATGGAGTCTTCCAGTAATATTTTGTGTGTGTATTATATGTATAATGTTGTATGTTGATGAGGTGCTCATGCACGGAATTTGTTCAGAATATAGTTCGCTATTTTAGAATCAGTGTTATTGATGAACCTAGGTGCAGTTCCTACCTAATTAGTCGTTTTCAGGAGGTTAGGTAAGGCCTGCAGCAGATGTACCAGTACGCAGCATTATGTACACGCCCTGGGATATACAGTTTATCATGCTCTTATCTAAATTCGAGGGATCCATTCTGGTGAACTCTGGCGCCCATACTACGGACATTTCGGTTAATTATGCTTATTAATTTTATTAAGTTTTTGAGTAATTTTATTTATATATTTTTATTCATGATTTTATTTATTATTATCATCAAAAAAGTTACAAAGATCATTGTTATACTTGGAGAATTTGGTCTGTGGTAGAGTGATAATTACTGTTAACAATACATTCGATATCCTGTTCTAAAAGTTGGTGGACAAAAAGGAGAGAAGGGCAGCGTGAGCCACCGCGCACCTCATCGCAGGCACCTGCTGTCCGGAGTCGTAAATTTTGGGACTCATTATAATGTTAATTTAGCTACTAGTTTGCAGTCGTAAGTTTTTATGCTATTTTCTTTTAATTTCAGCCCGTAAGTTTTGAGACGTAACCGAGCTGAGTATCAGAAGAAACGAGATATTAGAGAAAAAGCATTTTTCGGGAAAAGGATTAAGGTGTTTGGGGGATTTCAGGAGAATGAGAAGAACCAACCGAGCTGCATGGCTATGGAGCTAATGTTTGCACTAGTAAGATAAGTGGGTTCGAATCTCACCATCGGGTGTCCTCACAAGTTTTATGTCGTTTCCCCCACTGTCACTTCGAGGCAAATGCCCAATTTCATTCACCTTTTCTTAGTTCCTGAAGTGCATCCGGAAGGGCATCCGGTCGTGAAATGTCATTATCTAATCTAACCTCATCCCCGACTCCATGTCAGGAAGAGGGACTAAGCGGTAGACATACAATTTGAACAGAAGAAGGCCGTTCTGTAAACTTCTGCAACGCGGTACATGTAACTTGCATATTACATTGTTTAGACATACTATCAGTGGTACGTGCCTTATATCCTGAAGTGGATGAATTAATTTCGAACGACCGAAATGTGTTCATGAAAACCCCAACAATACCTACTTAATTTGTTCAAAGCCAAAAATAGTGATTTTTGCACTTCTACCTAGACTCATAATTAGGGCCCGGATGCTTATGACCTAAAAATGTTAGAAATGTGTAAGCATTTATGACTTAAAATGTATTAAAATATAACAATAAATATGACTTAAAAGTATTTTGGTCACATTTTCGAAATCATCAAAATCTTGCTACTGTTTAAAGTGAAGTATATTGAACATTTATTTTTAAAACCTAAAACATCCACTAGTTTTATAATTATTATTAAGTAATAACATTAATTTTGTTATAATATTTTTGAATGTATTTAATCACTCAATCCAGAGGCAACTCTCGACTCTGCATAGAATGAAATGTCACATTCTGATGGACGATCAGAAAGAATTACAATAGAGAATTACACATATTTTAAAGTTTACAAGTAGGAATGATCTTCTCTTTTCACGCCACATTGACTTGTAACGGGAAAAAGACCGCTCATCAACCCAGGATGTTATTGGGGCATATTTGAAACACGTCAAATCATTACAGTTCAATTGAGGATCACTATTCTGTTGCTTTCTACGCATCTGTCTCTTTCTACACAGCTTACCCTCCTAATTCACATAAATATAGCTATATTTCTAAGAAAGAATTGCAAGAAATTACAGGCAGCAATTAGGAGATGTGATAAATCCGTCTTTGAGACGACTGCAAACAAGCACGCGAATATGGAATAGAAAGATAAAAATGACAAAAATACGAAAATTCACGGGGAAATATGGCCATAATATAAAAAAACGGAAAATGACAAAAACGTTAAGGCCAAAATATGACTATATGAACCTTAAAAATTGCATAATTTTAGTCAGCATAAATAAAATCTTGTTTAACTTTTATTTTCCATGGTAATACTATAAAGAAAACAATATGACATGACAAACATCCAGGCCATACTCCTACGGTAATTGTAGTGTCTTATGCAGACTGTTTTAAATTAGTGATAGATGAACTAAATAAGTATGATTCTTCATCAACTGAAATTCTTCAGAACTTGCTCAACGGCATTCCATTAAACTAGCAGTACCGTAAACCGGGGTAACTTTGCACCAACTTTGTAAATCTTTTTGTAGTGTTCAAGTGGCGTTTATAAGAATCGAATCGTTACACCATACGTGTACAATATTTTAGTCCCTCAAACGCCACTGGAGCGTGACAAAGAGTTTTCCAAAGATAGTGCAAAGTTTACGGTATTCGAGAACATCGATTCGAAAGAATGATTCTACTGTAATTGTTGCTGATGAGATCCGTTTCTACCCATCACATGACTACAGTGAGTCGCAGTGTGTGTGTTCTCGCATCACGTGCTAGCTGGACACACACAACCGCATTGTTCGACCTGCGTGCGCCGTGCTGAGTCATTAGTCTGGACAAGGTCGGGCATTTAAAACGTATAACACACATTGTTGAGACCTCATCAATGTGTCCATGTTCAGTCCTCAGCAGACAGGCATCACTGATGAGGCACACTAGGGAAATTAGGAGTGAGGTAGTTTCCCATTGCTTTCCTCACTGAGCCAGAAAATGCCATAACAATCAGTCTGCCAAGCTCACTGAAATACATCCCCCTGTGGATGGGGACGGTATAATAACACCCACGATATTCCCTGCCTGTCGTGAGAGGCGACTAGAAGGGCCCTCAAGGGCTCTGAACTTTGGAGCGTGGATCGGCGACCACGGGGCCCTTAGCTGAGTTCTAGCATTGCTTCCACTTGTGCCAGGCTCCTCACTTTCATCTATCCTATCCGAGGTTATGTAGACCGAAGGTATTGACGAAATGTCACTGTAATATTTGTCCCAAATGAAACATAATAATTGCTTTTACATCAATAAAGTAAAAAATCCGCGGTAAATTAAGAAATACCATCCTTACTAGAGAAATATCTAGAGAAATATGTATACGTACTTACGGGCCGTAGACAGGACTCCTTTATGTTGTATTCCGCTGCTCGTGCCGTATTTTGTTTCTTTCTTGAGGTCCAAGGCTTGAACGACGAATGGGAGTGCTATGTTTGTGAATTGTAATAATTTTTGTCCATGTGACTAGCGCGGGCAGTTCAAACAGCAAAATATCATGATCCCTGGACCAATAAATATATCATTTAATGAATGATTTAAGGCACAAAACGAATGAGCAACATGAAGAAAACGACACCTAATTAATTCGAACAACTTCAGTGAGCAAAGACATCACACACGAAAGTGATAAAACAAAACACATACGGAAGCGCTCCGACGTAGCAGAAAAAATAGTTGTAAAGTAGTGAAGTATGTAATCATATTATTCCCTGCAAGTAAAATATTTCGTACTATTTCTTAATTTACCGCAGATTTTACACTTTGAGTAAAATAAATTATTATATTCCATTTGAGACAAATATTACAGTGACATTTCGTCGATACCTTTCGTCCACATAACCCCTATCCGACCTCTCTTGGTCAACTCTTGTTCTTTTCCGACCCTGACGCTATTAGGTTTGCGAGGGCTAGGGAGTCTTTCATTTTCATGCCCTTCGTGGCCCTTTGTCTTCCTTTGGCCGATATCTTCATTTTTGAAGTGTCAAGTCCGTTTCATTTTTTCCCTCTGATTAGTGTTATATAGAGGATGGTTGCCTAGTTGCACTTCCTCTTTAAACAATAATCACCTCCTCACTGAAATGCATACACCAACCGATCCTATGCGCAACATTTTCTCACCATTCATAGCAGGGACTGGCTGCATAAGGGTTGGCAACACTACCATCGCTCATACCTCAGTCATTTTCATATTGTCAAAGCCCAGATCAATAAAAGTAACCAGAAGACTTAGTGCACTGCAAACAATAGGTCTCCCTAGCAAACGGATTATATCATGTGAGGATTGCGCTAGTAAAAGTAGGGCTTTACAGTACTAATGCAAGTATTAGCCCAACATTGCGAAAGGATCTGCAAAAATAGTTGAGGGGGAAGGATTTGGAGACTGATGTAGTTGAAACAAGGGCAGAGTCGAACAGAAGTCAGATGTGCGGGAGGGAATAAGAAGCAAACAGAAAGTGCAAGAAAGTCAAGGCGTGACTACAAGATGTATGTATGACATTATCTTCAGGAGAAATAGTTTTGGTGGTTTCGAATCGTACCAACGTAAGATAGGATTAACAATGACTAGGAATGAACGGCCCTAGTACTCGTCGGATGTGAAAATGGGAAATCACGGAAAACCATCTTTAGGGCTGCACATGGTAAGTTTGAACTCACTTTCTTACCGCTTTGCCACCCGTACCAAGCAGCCAACTTGCTCGGTTTAAATAAATCTATGGCAAAGAAATAATGTAGCCTACCTACGGTACATATCTTGTGGAATATACTGTATAAAAATTAACTTATTTTATTTTGCTAGTCTTTTATCGTAGCACTAACACAAGGTTTTCAGCGATGTAAAAATGGAAAAGAAGCGGCCGTGACCTTAAATGAGGTACAGTCCTAGCTGTGGGGTTCGAACCCACCATCTCTCGAATGGAAGCTAACAGCTACGAGAGTCGAACCACGCAGTCAACACATTCGGTATTATTATTATTATTATTATTATTATTATTATTATTATTATTATTATTAATCATCTGTCGTACCTTCAATCCATCAACTCTTTCTCTTCCTTCTTTGTCGTCTTCCCGACCTCGCCGTGATGCAATGGATTTGGATCATCTCCAACATAACACGCTTCACTCTTGTGAACTGCAGATGTAAGGCCGCGTGCAGCTATCTTTCTCAATTTGTATAATACATTAACGCAAATCTCCACTAGGCTTAATAATAATTAGCCTGACTGCATTCAAGTGATGGTTGGTTCGAACCCCCACTGACAGTAAGCCTGAAGCTCGCTTCCGATTCTTTTGTATTCTCACATCACGCAAATGCTAGGGTTGTACTTTAAAGTCAAGAACTCTACCTTCTTAGACATCGTAGTTTCTTATACCATCACGGGCAATGTGGCAGCTAGTAGATATAATAATAATAATAATAATAATAATAATAATAATAATAATAATAATAATAATAATAATAATAATAATAATAAAGTCAGACTCCTAGAATGAATGGTCAGCGTTGAAGCCTTCAGTTCAGAGGGTCCCGGGTTCGATTCCTGGCCGTGTCGGGAATTTTAATCGTGCGTGATTAATTCTTCTGAGTAGAGGGTTAGGTGTTTGTGTTTGTACCAACACTCTCCTCTTCATATTTTAGTACGAACAACACACCACCCTACCAACCACCACAGAAACACGCAATAGTGATTATATCACTCCACATAGGGTGTGGGAAAAGCGAAAGAAGATGTAATAATAATAATAATAATAATAATAATAATAATAATAATAATAATAATAATAATAATAATGAAAAGGAGCTCATATAGGTCATTAAGACCCTTGATCTCCCAAGACTACTGTTACCCAGCCGATGGCCGGCAGACACCCGAGTGCCTTGTGTTCAGTGTGAAGACAGCCTCAGATGCATTGCTCATCTTCCGCAACCGGTTTCACAGCCCCTTGTATCAGACAACTCCTTAGTTGGTCAAATGAGTCTGAGGAAACTCCGCTCGAGCCCTTACTTCAAAATTGAAGATTTTGGACTGGCCGGAAATCGAACCAGCAGCCTCCAGATAGACGGCAGGTTACCACGAGACTGGCCAATAATAATAATAATAATAATAATAATAATAATAATAATAATAATAATAATAATAATAATATGTGGATAAAAAGGTCTCCTGAATTATAACAGCATTCTGAAAAAATACCAGACTCTAGTAGAAAAACTGACTATTGAAAGAATTCAAAGAATGGGCAATGAAAGAGTTAATAAAAGGATTTTAATGATGCCTCCACACCAGAAGTCAAGAATTTGCTAGTTGCTTTACGTCGCACCGACACAGATAGGTCTTATGGCAACGATGGGACAGGGAGGGGTAGGAGTGGGAAGGAAACGGCCGTAGCCCCAGCCTTTGTCTGGTGTGAAAATGGGCAACCACGGAAAACCATCTTCAGGGCTGCCGACAGTGGGGTTCGAACCTACTCTCTCCCGAATACTGGATACTGGCCGCACTTAAGCGACTGCAGCTATCGAGCTCAGTAAGTCAAGAATAATGGATAACTGAAATTGAAAAAAAGACCTTCAAGGAACCAGCATAACAGACGAAATTATATGGGACAGGTCTAGCTCTAAAACGTTGGTGAACGAACATTTTGCTGAAAACCCCAAGAATGGAACCATCACTGCATGGTCGGAAGAACGGAAGAAAAGTTACAGCGAGATTATGACGCGATTCTGGGAAGAGAAGAAAGCAAATTCATCTGCTAAATAACTTCAATTGCGCTCCTTAGTTGGGCACAACGTTGTGTAATAATAATATGCAGCTCCTTGGCTAATGATCACAGTAGCGAATTTTGGTTCAGAGTTCGATTCTCAGATAGGTCGGAGATTTTAGAGGCGTCTGGTTAATTCCTCTATCTCGGGGACAGAAGAGACATTTAGCCGTAAAACTGGGCTTAGCCCACATGCAGTGGTAACTAAGTAATGGAGAGAAACAGCTACAAATAAAATAATATAGACGGGGATTATACGGAACATGAGGTTATCAAGAGCCGTGAACGTTCGTGTTTACCTTGTCTCCAATCTATTCCATTCCCCACGAGCTGACAATCGACCTACTTCAAGAGCACACACTAGGTATCATTTCTTTGTGACCATGAAGTCCAACAATGTCAATAAAATTCCAGTCGAGATAGCCTTTGTCCTTAATCACTTGAACGTCACGTGGGTTGTATAACATGATTGTAACATGTGTTACTTATCGTCAACCACTATCTCAGAGATTCCCGGGGATACCATTCGTAAGGGCACTGAAAGTAACAATTTTTTTTTTTTTTTTTTTTTTTTGCGAGGGGCTTTACGTCGCACCGACACAGATCGGTCTTATGGCGACGATGGGATAGGAAAGGCCTAGGAGTTGGAAGGAAGCGGCCGTGGCCTTAATTAAGGTACAGCCCCAGCATTTGCCTGGTGTGAAAATGGGAAACCACGGAAAACTATCTTCAGGGCTGCCGACAGCGGGGTTCGAATCTACTATCTCCCGGATGCAAGCTCACAGCCGCGCGCCTCTACGCGCACGGCCAACTCGCCCGGTAACAACAAATTAATGGAAATGCTGTATAAATAATAATACTAATATAAATTTAACGAATAAAAGTAAGACCAATGCCAATAAAGGAATGAGAAGAATCTCAATATGGGGCTAAGGATAAGAATGGACGTGAATAACTTAAAGCCAATTTTGTGAAACAGATGTAATATCCTGTGATATTGTTTGTTAGAACTGTATTCTGTTATTTGGGAGAAAGCTAGACTGATTGAAATATGAAGTACTGTGCTATTCGAGCATTCATTTTGACAAAGGATGAGGAATAATAATCAACAGCGAAAAAACAAGAGTCCGTTACCAAAATTAAACACGCCCGCAGAACGATGAGGGTCAGTGATACCAAGGATATTAAAACAGTCAAAACTGTGAAGTACTTTCGAGAGTGGATTTCAGAAGATCTCAGTGAAGTGGTAGCTCTCGAACAGAGAAGAATCAAACTAGACAAGGCATATCCACATACCACGGCTGCAGAAAATTGTACGCCTGAAAACATTATCAATGAATGTCAGAACAGTCACACCGCCAGTTCTCTCGCAGCAGAGTGCCTATCTCTAACCAAGAATAACCTACTAAGAGCCCTTGACGTACAAGAAAGGAGGTTCCAAAGAAACATAGTAGGACCAAGGATCCTACCAGATGGAAGGCGATGGTCCAAGCGAAACCGTGAACTCTACCAACGCCACAAACATTTCACAGATGCCATCAAAAGAGCGTTTGCTTTCTACGGACACCTGTACATAATGGACTCCCACACGTTGTCCTATAACCCTTTAACGTTCACATTATTTTATGTTCATTTTACGTACATGAACAGTGGCTAAATAGTTAGACAGTGAGTTCTTGCAATATCTAGCAGAATCACATGTGTATATTCTCAGTTTGTTGATATATATTGAGTTTTTGTGAAGTGATTGCTATATTATATATCCCGATAATCATAATTTCATGTACAATGATTTTTAACTATTGTCAATAATCCATGTGAAGCTAATAGCTAACAGTGTACATATTTAGCACCAGCCTATTGTCAGTAGAAATGAACAGTGGCTAAATATTAATCCATCAGGTTCTGAAGTTTGTTTGAAAGGGTTTATGGAAAAACCATATCAAATCAAAGACATCCAACTAACAGTTAACCTTGCTATAAATAATGTTCTTCTAATAAAAAAATAAAAATTGATCACTCAGGGAAAACTCAGGTGGCTAAATATTTAGCCACTGACCTATAAAGGGATACGATATGCAAAGTAGTCGGCAAGGGTAAAGCCACTGGATCACTGTGGATTAAGAAGGAAGAGGATCTCGCAGAATTAAATATTAATCGAGCCCTAATAACAAATAGAAGTAATTGCCATTTGACTATCGAAACCGGGCCCTTCGTAACATTCCTTACAGAAGTTAACCACAACGAGACAAGGAAATGATCCGGGGAAGGCAAGATAAGAGTTCAGCAAGAAAAGGAAGGATTACTGGACCAAGAGAGAAGCCACCAAACCCACGATCAGAACACCAGAAGCAGCAAACAAACAACAAAGCTTAAGCGCAAGCACCATGGTCCACAGGTGGCCCAAACGAACTCGAAAGAATAACGTGGAAGATAACTAGCTCAGATATAAAGAATAGAAGCTTTTGAAATGTGCTGGTGTTACAGAAGAATGCTGAACGTGAGATGGATAAATCGAAGCACGAATGAGCAAACAGAATCGAAGAGGAGAACAATTTGGCGAAATTTGACGAGAAGAGATGGAATGATAGAGATACATCTTAACACCCAAAATTATTCAGAACCGGGGTGAGTTGCTCAGACGGTTGAGGCGTTGGCCTTTTGACTCTAACTTGGCAGGTTCGATCCTGGCTCAGTCTGGTGGTATTTGAATGTGCTCGGTACATTTACTGACGCGAGAAAAACTCCTGCGGGACTGAATTCCGGCACCTCGGCGTCTCCGAAGACCGAAAAAGTAGTTGATGGTACGTACAGCAAATAGCATTATTAGAATTGTTCCATTAGTTTTTGAGGGAAGTGTAAGTAGTAAAATAAAAAAGGCAGGGGTAGACCATGAGTATGACAAGCAAATTAGAGTAAATGTAGGGTGCGGTAGTGACGTAGAAATGAGAAGGTTAGCACAAGGTAGGGTGGCATGGAGATTTTCATCAAACCAGTATATGGGCTCATGATCCGAACAACAACAACAACAACAACAACAACAACGTAACTATTCAGGGTTTCTGTAATGTCTATAGATTTTAAGAATTTTTACTTTTTCTAATTTGGTCACTCGTTTCCGGTGTCCTGATATCATGAACTACTTTACAATTGTCCTGTTATTTCTCGCCATAACATCCTATTTTCCATCATTCTCGTGCAACGCTGATGTGGAACATTTACGACGAGTAATCTTGCTGGAGCTCTACTACAGCTTCTTTGTCTTTCCACCATTTCTTGAATTATATATATATATATATATATATATATATATATATTCTACATCATCTTGCATTATAATGCGGTACTGTACTTAAACTTACTTTAAGTGAGAGTTCGTTTACTTTCGACTAACTTGTTTTCATATCAGTCCACGGAATTCCCACAAGGGAACTTCGTAGTTTAATAACTAACCTATTGTATTTGGAAAAGCTGAAATTAAACCATCCATTCTTGAATTCTCTGAGGAGCCTATGTGATGAAATTTCATCAAGTGTGACTGAAGCGAATGTGACAAAAAACTGCGGTGATTCATGACCAGAGACATGCGGAAGGTTCGAAAACAGGAGTAAGAAAGAGCACAAAGATAAAGGCGTATTCTTCTTTAAGCAGCGCACCCAGCCAAGAAATGCATCCGAGAACACCAGGGATTGTCATGCAATGAATGGAAAGAAGGCATTACAGTGACGGTGGCGTGGCATACCAGGCAGATCCCGTCAGCCCTCAGCGCTGCCACAGAGAGACTGAAGCACTTGCTCAAGTTATGGTTATGGGTGCCTGTCCACAAGATGAACTTCTACGGAACTCGCATCATACAGCCAGATCATCCATCACCAATGCGTTGAGGCAGAAAGGGTTTATGAGCTACATGGTCTCTCTAACGATGACAGAAATTCACGGACAATCAACACCTTTAAGCACGTTCTCCCCATGGATTCATTATAGATCAGATTCGAGATCCTGAAGAAGTTGACGTAGAAAAGAGGTTACTATTAAATACTTCCGAGAAAAATATCTCTAGTCATGACTGCCGTTGGTTAAATGAAATGTCTTATGGCTTTTAGTGCCGGGATATCCCAGGACGGGTTTGGCTCGCCAGGTGCAGGTCTTTCTATTTGACACCCGTAGGTGACCTGCGCGTCGTGATGAGGATGAAATGATGATGAAGACAACATATACACCCAGCCCCCGTGTCATTGGAATTAACCAATTAAGGTTAAAATCCCCGACCCGGCCGGGAATCGAACCCGGGACCCTCTGAACCGAAGGCCAGTACGCTGACCGTTCAGCCAACGAGTCGGACGTTGGTTTAATGATAGGAGCGAGAGGGACTTTCCCTAAATTCTTCGTTGATTTCCCCAAAAAGTTTCACCTAACGAACGACTTTACTGTACCAGTTGCTTAAACTGCACTCTGAGGTTCTACGTACAGATTTAGGAACCATACTTATGGACCTTTGATGTTTGCTTTATTCACCTAGGTTTTCTGGACGAAAGATTGGAAAGGGTTCCGTCACCTCCGGAGTACTGTTTTGAGGCATTCACAGGCAACAACTGTTTAATGAGTGATGGATTACGATTAGGGGGACTCAGATGTGCCCACTGTACATGCATTATCTGCTTGGATCACTGTGACATGCTCAAGAGTATTATGAAACTCCGAGTGTCTTTAAATATTTCTAATTGGGGTACAAATACCGTGAAATTATAAGATTATTTTACGCACATTATTTACAGTCTTATATTTGATGGGCATATCTTCATAATGTTTTTACGTATAACAGTTCTTCCAAATGCAATAGGTTACATTTTGCACACAGAGCTGCATTTTAGAAGGTTCCCGAGTCAGCATCCGCTGCCAACAACACATTTCTATTTCGATCTATCTGTAACAGTCCAGGATTCTAACGCATACAGGAATACAGGGATTTGTTTTTCACTATTTGGTTGACGTCGCACAGACACATAGGTTTTATGGCGACGATGGGATAAGAAAGGGTTAGGGTGGGAAGGAAGCGGCCGTAGCCTTAATTTTCGTACAGCCCCAGCATTTGCCTCTTGTGAAAATGGAAAACCACCAAAAACCACCTTCGGGCCTGCCGATAGTGGGGTTCGAACCCATTATCTCCCGAATGCAAGCTCTCAGCTGCGCGCCCCTAACCGCACGGCCAACTCGCTCGGCACAGAGAACACAACCACCCAATTAAAAATAAATCAATATAAACAATTGCATGCAGGCACAAAGCATTTTAATTTTAGTCCGACATTCTCATGAGCTTCTTAACAACCGGATTCTTTTACGGCTATAATCGCCCAGTAATGACAAGAAGTTGTTTCACAAAACTTTCAAGAAACTTTTTCACAAACATCAGATGAAATTACAACTTGGTATACCGATCAACAATAAGTTCCTTTAAGTCTTATTAAAGTTCGATAACGATCAGATCAATACTTTTAAAGTTATAAATTTTCTAAGTGAGCGCTCCATTGGAAATGGGAGGAATACCGGCGCTTTTGTTCAACCTGCGTTAAAATTTTAACCGAGTACGATAAATATCTCTACTTTGCATAATTAAGCGTAGAATAAAATAAGCTAAATTTAGGTGTAGCTTGTACATTTTTATTAAGGTAATAATTGGGGTGCCTATACTATTTTCCACGACAGTAGGGTCTTAAGCAAACATATTTTGATATATATGGTGATATGGCTTATCCAGATGTTTGCCAGTTAGGAACTACTGGAGTGACGAAATGCTGTCCCGCTGAAGTTATTTAACGTGTTAGGAGTCAACATCGCGCAGTTGTCATTTTAACACCCTCGAAATGCCATCAATTTCACGTATATTCGAACGCGAAACCTTGAGCACAGGGCAACGACTAACCGACAGTGCTACAGAGGACAGCCGAAGGAAAATAACTTGGAGAAAAAGTACTAGAGGCCGTATAGTACGAATGTTCGCTAACACGAGAAACATGTACACCAGCTGAATACATTAGGACATACTGTGTTGCCACTTATGGACACACACTCTTAATAGCTTCTTTAACCTTAAAACATATTTAGAAAAAGGAAGTCTATGAATGTGAACCTTGGGAATAAATCCTGGCGACCTCAAGAACCCGCCGCGAAGCTCTCAGTAGACAATATCACAGTTTCTGACTAGAAACTACCTGCTCCTTTTAGGCTCAATTCTTAACTGTCTGGTGTGGTTTAATTCAGTAGTTAAGAGTAGGCTTTATGAGCAGTGCATAGCAAAATAAGTTACACTTCGTTTCACGACACAGAGAACACACTGACAAGAAGCCATAAGCACGCGACACTGATTATTAGCGACAAAGAAACAGTAAAGTCGATCTCTCAAAAATCAACGTTGTCAATTTTTCTGTCTTAGTGGACAACGGTCCAGTAACATGAAGGCTTTCTGTTGCTGTTGTACAGATGAGACTGCTGTCATGTTTCAGACTGGAGTCGAGTAATAATTATATTATATTATATTATATTATATTATATTATATTATATTATATTATATTATATTATATTATATTATATTATTATTATTATAGAGCTGAGTAGCTCAGGCGGTAGAGCGCTGGCCTTCTGACTCCAAGATGGCAGGTTCGGTCCTAGCTCAGTCCGGTGGTATTATAAGGTGCTCAAATACGCCAGCCTAGTGCCAGCAGATTTATCGGAACGTAAAAGGAACTCCTACGGGACAAAATTCCGGCACCTCGGCATCTCCGAAATCTGTAAAAGTAGTTAGTGAGACGTAAAACCAATAATAAATAATAAAAATTTAAAATCACGTCTATATTTTCAATTCCCTTTATATTGTAATAACGAATGTACTGTTCTTTCATGTTTTGTATTTCCAACGTTTTAATGTTGCAGATTATTAATTGTTATTAGACTTCAATTTTTATAGTTATTTATCAGATGTTTGAAATTTGTAAGTTCAGATTTTATTTTGTTGCCTTTTTTTTTACGTAGGCAAACTCTGCCCTTGCGGCAGTCCATAATGTCTGGAAAACAAACAAACAAACAAACAAACAAACAAACAAACAAATAAACCAAATCATCTGCATCAAGGGCATTCGCCCAGTGGCAAATAGCCTATCAATTGTTTACTAGCCTTTTCTTAAATGTTTTCAAAGAACTTGCAAATTTATCCCTTGAAAAAGTATATCCCTTATTCCTCGTCCCATAAACACGACCACCTCGCCTCACACCATCACTATCCAGCGGCAGTTCGGTGTCTGTTGGCGGGTAACAGGATTTACTACGTCTATCGTAGCCGAAGTTGCCAAATCGTCTACCTTATTAGCACCAAAAGAGCCAGAGAAAAATAAAACATTTTTATAGAGTTCATTATTTGTCATTTCTATATAACCTGAGTTATTTTATTTATTTATTATTACGGTATTATTATATTACTATTATTAATGCTAAAAGGGTCACTAAACTGCACTAGACACGAACAAAGAGTAAAGATTGAAGAGTGCGTGGAAGTAAGTGATTCGGCAACCTCTCCACACCAAACAACACTTAGAACTCTCTAAGTCAGCAAGGTGCGGGGTGTGTGACTGTTGGCTTCCAGCTCGCTTCCAAGAACTGAGGCCGTCATGTCCCCCTCCCGAGAATAATACACTACTCATGACGATCACTCGTATTTATATTTGAGCGCATTTTTCGATTAATACCACTATTCCTAACCTTTTTCCTAACGATCTTTTCGATACCGATATCATAACATAGTATCGAAACCACAAAATATCGAATATCGACAGAAAAGTATCTATATTATTTTATTAATGCCGATAATATGTCAACATTCCAACATTAACCAACATGTAATATTTTATCAGCCTGGTAAATGTTCCTTTAGAAATTAAAGTGAAAAGTCCGCGTCTACCTAGATACTGGACTAACACCCCTTCCCGAACTTCACAGCTAGCGTGTGCTAACACCGACCCGCATCGCAACGGAAGTTCCAAGAGAAAGACCACAACCATTCTACCGTTTGGGCCAAGCAATCAAGGACAAGCGCCGTGATGGGTCTGTCTCCGAATGATAACCTTGTTGCGGAACAATGCTAGGCCCCATTCATGTTATGTGACTAGAAACTCAAGCGTTCGAGATGGGGAATCCCGCAGCACTTCTTACGGGTCTAGGTAAACTGAGTCCCGACTATTTAACGAACCTCATACGCAAGGTAAATTTTCTCCTCTTGCTCGGTAAATTGTTTGTTGGATTTGTCAGATAATACGCTTTCGATTATTATTTCTTTCAAATCAATCACCAGGGTACTCTCTTAAGCGGTACTCTTGGGTGATATGTTGGATGGTCTGTCTCATTTGCACTCCAGAGGAGGGTAATTTCCCCATTTATACATCATATCAGCATATCGATCATGATCAGTTGTTACTCTGTTCAGAAAAGCCCTTGTTCTTCGTGGCGGACCGAAATCCAGGGCGACGGTCTGCAATGCATGGCATGCGTTGACGGTGAAACGTGGAGAGTCTACAATCGCTTTGAATCATTCATGGGCCTAAAATTCTCAGCCAATAGATGTTCAGTTGTTACATGGGATGGGTGCCTGGAACGAAGCCCGATAATTATGACTATCTTCAATGTGTCTGTGGACTGGAAGGTCTTGACTATGCAAGACTTTCTTGTACTCGCTCACAAGTGCATTTCTCCGCCGTAGCTCTGGTGTAGCTATACGACTCAGAATTGTGAGAAAGTGGATTGGGGTTAATCTTAAAGTGCTCGTAATAATGCGCATTGACTCATTTAATTGCTATCGACCAGTATTGCATGAGTACTCATGAGCCAAACAGGAAACCAACGGGATTCAGCCGCCAAACCACAGTGTCGGATCATAACACCTTAACGCTCATGGCCACCTGGCGGAAAAGCTCTTCCCTCATTTCGAGTGGTTACGACTAACATTACAAAAAAGTGGCAGGAAATGAGTACTGTCCTCACTATACAAATGTTGAAACGATTTAGGTTGTAGCATTTCTCATTTTGATTTTTTAATAAATGGATTTTTGCCAGTGTTGGTTCTTATTCGGTTAAGAACCGACCAGATCTTGCTTGGCAATTCAAAGTCGGGTGGCTTTGTCGATATGCACAGCATCTTAAGTTGTCCATCGTAGCATTAATCTGCCATGTCCATCTCCAGCCGTCATTAATATTAAATCCGTCGTCAACAAACATCCTTGCAGTTTCCAGGAGTGAGTGACGAGAACGAACCCTTCCTTTACTGATGGTTGGGATGTCTGCGTGAACAGGGAGGCGAGGATTTTTCTGCAGCTTTTTTTACTCCCATATAAGTGCTCTTTCCCGCTCCATAGAAGGTGGTGTGTGGCTTAGTATGGGCAGCCAGAACGTAGGTTTAAGTCTGACTGTGCCAGTTATAAGACGCATGGTATGGTTGAGCCGTGTCTTA
Source organism: Anabrus simplex (assembly GCF_040414725.1). Taxonomy (NCBI): domain Eukaryota; kingdom Metazoa; phylum Arthropoda; class Insecta; order Orthoptera; family Tettigoniidae; genus Anabrus; species Anabrus simplex. Next base: position 88,705,658 of record NC_090273.1, on the reverse strand, counting down.
ACTCTTGTGTGATTACTATTCATCCAAGCTGGAGAACAATATTCTGCAACAGGGGAAGCCAACCCCAGAGCTGAGGCAGTACAATATTTTTTTACCTCACAGCCTGCACGGTTACTAGGGTTACACTTCCGTCACGCAAATTTTCAGATGACTCCCAGTCATAAGACATATTGTCCGACTTGTTGGCTGAACGGTCAGCGTACTGGCCTTCGGTTCAGAGGGTCCTGGGTTCAATTCCCGGCCGGGTCGGGGATTTTAACCTTAATTGTTTAATTCCAATGGCACGGGGGCGGGGTGTATGTATTGTCTTCATCATCATTTCATCCTCATCACGACGCGCAGGTCGCCTACGGGAGTCAAATGGAAAGACCTGCATCTGGCGAGCCGAACCCGTCCTGGGATATCCCGGCACTAAAAGCCATACGACATTTCGTAAGACATATTTATGTATTAAAAAAAAAAAAAAAATCCTGCAAGGGATGGTTGAAGGCTCGAGACCGTGGAGGACCTCCAATAAGATATATGAACCAACTTAAAGCACGTTGCAAATGCTCCGTTACAACTGTGCATTAGAATGGCGGAAAATAGAACTGTAAATAGTTCATACAGTACAAGTCAGTAGAAGCAAACATAGCCAACAATATAGCAGCGACTTATCTTAATCATTGACTCTGAATGTATCGTGGCGACTTTGCAAAGGTAAATGCGCCTCTGCCTGCCTTCTACTGTTATTCAAGTTTACGATATGAAACAGTAACGGACCATCTCTTGTAGGTGTACGAAGGACTCTATAATAACCATGCAAGATGCAGAAAACAGCCTACGGAAAATATGCAGAGCGGCAGGTGTTGATCAAGAAGAATGGGCATCAGCTGTGGAGGAAGCAATGGCCAGTCTATTAAGGCTGTGTGCTAAGAATATAAGAGTATAATGACGAAAGCTAGGTAGCAGTCCTCCTTGCTGGTAGCATTTTCGACTCCAGTGCAGTGTCAGCAGAGGCTACTGTCCTACGATCTTCCTGACACAAGTCATGTGACTGACACGTTTACAGGGAGTGGCAAAGTTACAAGTCAAGTCTCATACTTCCACAACCTTGAAAAACCAGTCAGGATACCTCTTTTCATTACCGACAGCCTCCAAGAATAATTGAGATAATGAAGGTCAATTATTTAACAAAAAATATCCCACTTTTTGCAAGTTGAAGGGTGAGCCAAGGTCGGAACTAACAGACGGTAATTCTTTAACGCCAAAATGACAATCAACAATCAACCAAATACTAATACCTTGATGTTTATTAGAGAGATAAGGCACGTCAGCATCTGTTCATAGTGAAAAGTAGTGACAACCTAAGCAGTGCCCTATCAGCACTTACTGTAACAGATTTGACCGAACGGAGGAACATACTGGGAGAAATTTACGAAGCAATCTCATTTCTTTGGAGCGAAGAGCGCGGCGAAAGAATACTTGCCTTGAGGCCGAAGCACGAATATAACAAGCAGGTGAGTTATAAGCAGTAACAACGGCAACCGCTTATTGTTAACTATCTTACAGAACACAATTTTACTCCTTTCTATGAGGCGTTTTATAAAGGAAAATGACGTAAATTTGTCAAGCACTGGCCTAGCTTCGGGTCACAAGGAAACAGCCGCATCACCATGTGCTGCTGAAATTCTGGAGAGAAGCTATGATTGTACATAAGAGTCGAGATGGGGAGATACTGAATGAGTGATTCAGAATGAACGAATCATTGTAGTGAAAGAATGAATTATGATTCAGTGTACGAAATGAATCCACTCGTTTGCGAATCGAAATTTGAATCGGAACATAACAGTCGATGCTCGCTACTTGTTCGTCCTCCTTTGACTCGTTCTGATTCATATCACTATATCGGGTATCCGCCATTTTTGAATCTATGTTAACTGCTGAAAAACGACTATTATTCTTTATTTTACGTAAACTAAAAGTCACGTCCAGAAATCAAAATGAAAAAAAGAAAATTAAAGAAATTATCAGTTCGCTTTACGGCACATACCAAAACGAAACTAACACATACTCAACTTCCAGCTCGTTACGAAATGTTCGCGTAAGTTTACTTCAAGGTTCCCGTTCTCGGGCTTCTGAGAAGTTGTGAAGTGTGAACATGGAAGCCTTCCCAATCTCTTTCTCAGCCCATATGATAGGCAAAATCGATATAAGTGAAATTTATCTTGTCTTGTTGAGTGTATGCAAGTGGAAGTGAAATATCAAAGCGTGATTTCTTTGTAGCGTATAGGCGTATGATGCCCATGAACAGTAGTGAAAATCCACAGTCTGTTTCCAGTCATTTGACCGGGTATGGAATGGAATGGATGAAGCCCCCTTCTAGCGCCGAAGATAGGAATTGTGCCGGCTACCGAGCAATGATCAATGAATGATTAATGAAATGAGATTGGAGAGTGTTGCTGGAATGAAAGATGACGAGGAAAACCGGAGTGCCCGGAGAAAAACCTGTTCCGCCTCCGCTTTGTCCGGCACAAATCTCACATGGAGTGACCGGGATTTAAACCACGGAACCCAGCGGTGAGTCAGAGGCCGGCGCGGTGCCGCCTGAATGAACTCCTAGTTTCAGGCGGATAAAATGGAATAAAATGTAATCGGCGCCACTGTCCATTAAGATAGGTCTACATTATTCAGAGGCTTATTTTCTTCATGAGAACGCAGGGAGTGAATAAAGCAAGTCGTAAGTCCTCCAAGTGATACACCAGTTACTTTCTATTTGACAAATAACCTAATTTCGCATGGCAGTATTTCTCGAGCATTTTCGTCAATTGTCTATGCTTCCCCCTCTGGATTTTGCCTTTCTAATTTCTACAGTTACAGCACTTCGGAACCAAAGTTTGTGGATTCTGGAACAATATATGTAGATCGATACTTAACTCCATTCATAAATTGCGGAGTAAACTGTTGGCCGTAGCACGCCATTTGTGGTGCAGAGTATAAAATCATATTTTAGTCTACCTGGGAATGAATTCGTTATAATGTTAATGGCTTTACGTACCACTAACTATTTTACGGTATTCGAAGACGCCGAAGTGCTGGAATTTTGTCCAGAAGGAGTTCCTTTACGTGCCAATAAATTACCCACGCAAGCACCTGCCAAGTTGGGGTTAGCGCCTCAACCGTCTGAGCTACTCAGGCCGGCCGCATGTGAAACTGAACGAGAACATTTATTTATTTATTTATTTATTTATTTATTTATTTATTTATTTATTTCATTAATGAATGCTCTCCCCTCAGTTGGTGGTTATCCGTGACTGAGAGCCGGGCTGAGTGGCTCAGACGGTTGAGGCGCTGGCGTTCCGACCTCAACATGGCAGGTTCGATCCTGGCTCAGTCCGGTGGTATTTGAAGGTGCTCAAATACGTCAACCTCGTGTCAGTAGATTTACTGGTTTACTGGCACGTAAAAGAAGAACTGCGTGACAACAAGCTGGCATCTCGGCGTTTCCTAAAACTGTTCAAAGTAGTTAGTGGGACGTAAAAGCAGTACTACTATTATTTATTCCGTGAATGGGAGAAAAGAGTGTTTCTTTATTCATGCATGCATTAATACAATTAATTAATTAATTCACAATATATGTTGTAGTTGTATGATAACTCTGTACAGACTTGTGACACAAAGGTAAGCACTGATTCAATCACGAAGTGTAAGATACATGTTGCCTTAGACTACATAACACTTAATATCTAGGATATAAATAAATTAATCAATTACATTTAAAAAGTACAATTTAAAGGTTGCGTGTAAATACGCATACCTGTCAAATTTACAAAACCAAAAATCAAGAGACTTTGATCCGAAAATCAGGAAAAATCACGAAATACTATTGGTCAAAACTGCTTATTCTACACGTCTTGCTCAATACAGGAGTACTATGGTATATAACACTTATCTCAAATCCCGACTATTGTTATACGAGCTACAAGGATGAAAATTGCACATCTCTATTCCCTCACAGGAAGTACAGTATGTGAGTGAGATGATCGGTCTCTGATAAGTCTTCCGAAAATAGTATGAATTCATGCTCCACACGTGTGAATCAGATGTCATTACTAAGCAAATGCAGATTAATATATCGCATCTCGCGCCCGCGCAATTATGCTAATAAATTAAAATTCGCCAGAATTGTCTCCAAATGGCTCCTAAAATCTCTAGAAAAGTCACTAGTCGCTATCTTTGAAATTCTGTCACTAAATTACTAAAGAAGACTCCAAATCTAGCGACTAGTCTCTAAAATCGACTAGACTCATGTGAATGAACAAGAACATAGCACGTGAGAACGATGGATCCACAATCGATATACGCGTCGCGATATACAGGTTTCAATAAAATCGCACATTCGCACGCATTTCTCGTATTGATAAACGTTGATATTTAATTTTAAAGCGGCCAATGACAAAGGACTTCCGGCCACTGGCGTACAAAGCTGAAATGACGGGATTTGAAAACAAATGAAGTTCACCAAAAATAAGCTAAAATCGGAAGAAATTATAGGATAATCGGTAGGCGGGAAAAACTTTCGAAAATAGGGGGTCTCCCACCTAAATAGGGAAAGCTGGCAGGTGTGAAATAGTAGGCCTAGGTTTAATTGTAATATTTAATGTACAAAACAGGAAACAACTGGATGAAGGAAGTTAAGGAGGATTGGAAGGCTATTAGCATAAGAGGTAAATATCCACTAACGACTGTGCAGGTTAAATAAATAAATAAATAAATAAATAAATAAATAAATAAATAAATAAATAAATAAATAAATAAATAAATAAATAAAATAAACGAAAAGCTCGTCGAAAGTTATAAATGGATCAATACTAAGATCAAGATCCAAATCAAGAAACGGAGAGAAATAGGAGTGAAAGAATGAAGAAATACTGGGAAGAACGAAGACGTGCTCAATAAGTCCTAAGGGTCGAAACGAATTTTTTTTAAAAAAATGTACAAACACAAACAAACTGTAATAAATAGAAGCATGCATGTATCAACACACAATTCGGATTACAATAAATGATTACTCTCCACCCAGATTCAGGATATCCGAAACTGGGTGATGGCACTATTCTATTCCATTATTGTAACGCTGGCAGGCCCAAGTTCCGAAACTATAGATGTATTTACATAAAAATCGCCACCCGTAACTGTAGTTCTCGACACAACCTAATTCAAGCGCTTGGTGACTGCTTATTGAGGGACAAGATCCCATTCTCTTATCAATGTGTAAATGTAATATAGCCTAGTTCAGGAATAATAATAATAATAATAATAATAATAATAATAATAATAATAATAATAATAATAATAATAATAATAATAATAATAATAACTTGTTGGTTGTGCATTACAGCATCAACATTTTACTTTCCGCAATAATGAATACCGTTCACTAACAACCAGACGACTAATTTTCTGTCATTACAAAATCTACCGTTTTATAAATAATTTACATGAAACTTTCCAAGCGTAGCTAATTATCTAAAATCCACCTACGTCATAACAAGAGGTATGGGGCATCATTAAGTTTTGTCATCCGGACAAGTCCAGTCGATGGAAAAATTGTCAATACAAAATGTCAATTGAGAAAATTGCATTTCTATCATGGATACATTGCTCGGTTGAACTCGTGAATGGAAAATTCTTAATTCCCATGGAGGGAATTAGATATTTTTCACCAATAGAGCATGTCAAAAACATATCAGATGTAAGGCCTTTCAGGCGTTTGCTCTATTAACCAGCGTTTCGTCATAGATCTGACAATAGACTCGTTAGAGTCTGACGCTGGGTGTATGCAGGTGAGCTTATCAGAAGCCTATATAACAGGCACAGTCTGATAACTGCATACGGGAGATAAATCTCGTTTATTTTGTTTTATTTATTAATAGAGCAAACGCCTGAGAAGCCTTACATCTGATATGTTTTTGACATGCTCTATTGGTGAAAAATATCTAATTCCCTCCATGGGAATTTAGAATTTTCCATTCGGAATTGCTAGGTGGGCAATAATTCCATTGTTGAAATTTATCTCCCGTATGCAGTTATCAGACTGCCTCATATAGGCTTCTGATACGCTCACCTGCATACACCCAGCGTTAGTGGGTAGGGTCTAACACATCCCACTCTGACGACGAGTCTAGTGTCAGACCTATGACGAAACGCTGGTTAATAGAGCAAACGCCTGAAAAGCCTTACATCTGATATGAACTCGTGAAACTCAATCTCTTCCATTAAAAACGAAACTTAAGTTCCTATGAGTCAGACAGCCTGCATCACGAGGGTCATAGACACTTTTTAAAACCTCGACAGTCTCCCCTGCAATTTAAGACAGCTGGGGTAATGGCTGCCCACCACTCGCTTCGACGTCAGATTAGGGATAGAAAGCTGGAACAGGTAAATTATTTCAAGTATAAAATTTAGGATGTATGTTCTTCCAGGATGGTAGCATATCAAGTGAGATTGAATCAAAGCTAATGCAGTGAGCTCGCAGTTGCTATCAACAGTATTCTGTAAAAAAGAAGTCAGACAACGGTCTGTTTTCAGACCAACTTTGCTTTACGGGAGTAGATTAGGGATAGAAAGCTGGAACAGGTTAGTTATTTCAAGTATAAAATTTAGGATGTATGTTCTTCCAGGATGGTAGCATATCAAGTGAGATTGAATCAAAGCTAATGCAGTGAGCTCGCAGTTGCTATCAACAGTATTCTGTAAAAAAGAAGTCAGACAACGGTCTGTTTTCAGACCAACTTTGCTTTACGGGAGTTAAAGCTGGGTGGACTCAGGGTATCTTCTTCATAAGTTTGAAGTAACAGACATGAAAGTAGCGAGAACGATTACAGGTACAAACAGATGGGAACAATGGCAGGAGATACTCCGAATGAGGCCATAAAGGATAAGTTAAGAATGAACTGTATGGATGAAGCTGTACGCGACTTTAGTGTTGGGTCATGTGAGGAGAATGGATGAGGATAGGTTACTAAGGAGAATAATGAACTCTGTTATGGTGGGTAAGAGACTTAGAGAAAGACCAAGAAGATGATGGTTAGACTCAGTTTCTAGCGATTTAAAGATGCATAGAAGTAAGCGAGGCCACAGAACTGTAGTAGTTACAGAGGACTGTGGCAGCGGATAGTATGTTCACAAACGTTTGCAGACTGAACAGACTGAACGCCGTAAGGCATAGCAGTCTATAATGAAGTATGTATGTATGTATGTATGTATGTATGTATGCAAGGTCCTTATACATAGATTTAATGATTCTGATCGAATAGTATAAACGTCTACCTCATCAGATCAGAGATAGTGTCCAACAGATGATGAAAACTGGAATCACAGACGAGGCATTTTGCGGATGATTTTAATAGGCATATAGAGTAATAAGTACTCGTAAGTTACAGGATTATGAGCGTTTGCAAGAAAACTTCGACAATGTGAGACGGACAACGACAATGGTATGATGGTAAACGTGAAAAGGCAGATTGTAAATTTCACTAAGAGCAAAAGTCCTATCAGCTGTAATTACCATGTTGATGGAATGAAAGTACCTCAAGGGGTCCACTGTAATTACGTAAGTGTTAATATAAGCAAAGCTCTCCATTAGGGGAATCACATTAATGAAGTTGTACGTAAAGGTTACATATCTCCTCATATTGCTATGACAGTAGGCCTTATTTAGGCGTTGCGGTAAGGATTTAAAGGAGAGGGTGTGCACGTCACTGATAAGACCCGAATTAGAATATTGTTCCAGTGTATTGGACCTTCAACAGGATAGCTTGATTCGAGAACTGGAAAAGACCGAAAGGAACGCAGCCACGATTTGTTCTGCACTATTTCCAACGAAGGAATAGTGTTAGGAGAATATTCCAAACTCTGAGATGGGAAGACTTGGAAGGAGACGAGCAGCTCGACTAAGCGGTATGTTCCGAACTGAGCGTAGAATGACTACGTAGACGAATAAGCTTATGTGCAGTTTTTAGAAGTAGGAAAGAATACTATGAAGATAATGTTTAAGTCCAAGAGGACGAATTGGGGCAAATATCCATTTACGGGAAGAGGAATCAGAATAATTTACCAAGTGAAATGTTCAATAAATTTCCACCGGCGGTTTGGCGGTGCGGTTAGGGCCGCGTAGCTGTGAGCTTGCGTCCGGGAAATACTGAGTTCGAAATCCATTGTCGGCACCCCTGCAGATGGTTTTCCGTGGTTTCCCATTTTCACACCAGGCAAATGCTGGGGCTGTACCTTACTTAGGGCCACGGGCACTTTGGTCCAACTCCCAGCCCTTTCCCACCCCATCGTCGCCATAAGACCTCTGTGTCGGTACGACGTAAGCTAGCAAAGAAAAAGTCCAACTTATTCGAAAGCATTTAAGAAAATATTTCATAGGGAATCTGCCATCCGGGCGACAGCCCTAAATGCAGATCCGTGGTGATTAATTCTGCAAGAGACTGAGAATCAGCAGCGAAGTCATACATGTAGCACTTCAGGCATCCGTAACAATATTGAGGTATGAACCGCACTCATCCTCATAATAAATAAATAAATAAATAAATAAATAAATAAATAAATAAATAAATAAATAAATAAATAAATAAATAAATAAATAAATGCGCCCCAAATCACAAATTTATTTTTGTATGTAATGTCCTTTCCTCTGTTTGGGTCTCCGTGGCTCAGACGGCAGCGAGCCGGCTTCTCACCGCAGGGTTCCATGGTTCATATCCCGGTCACTCCATGTGAGATTTGTGCTGGACAAAGCGGAGGCGGGACACGTTTTTCTCCGGGTACTCCGGTTTCCCCCGTCATCTTTCATTCCACCAATACTCCCCCGTATCATCATTTCATCTGTCAGTCATTAAACATTGCCCCAGAGGAGTGGGACAGACTTCGTTAGTCGGCGCATTTCCTATCCTCGCCGCTAGATAGGGGCTTCATTCATTCCATTCCTGACCCGGTCGAATGACTGCAAACAGGCTGTGGATTTTCATTTCATTTTCTTTGTTTATAACTGCTACAGGATATTAATAAATATTTTGCGGAGTGGGTGGGGTAAAGTTTCCATTCCGTACCCCAACAGGATACGGCGGGCCTCTTAGACTGTAATGAAGTCTCAGGCTACGGAGATTTGTCATGGTGACGTGATATGTGGAGAAGATGAGAGGGCTGGCGACCGTGGACTATACTAGGGACTGTTTTGGCATTCGCCTTACTGCAGGAGAATGGAAAACCACGGAAAACCATTCTCAGGAGGAGACCAGGCCCTCTCCGGCTCCTCAACGCAGAGCTGTAGAGCTATCTTAATGTACTGCGGCTATGGAGCCAAGCCATGCACTCGGGAGACGCCTGGGCTCGAACCCCACAGTCGGCTGTCCTAAGAATTTGTGTGGTTTTCCATTTTCACTACGAGAGAAAAGCCCGGTCAGTTTTATTTCATAGGTCACAACCGATCCCTTCCACCTACTTACCCGATTTCATTTACTATAATTCATTTCATCTTCAACTGTTAGCGTCAGGAAGAGCATCCGACCGTAAAACATGTCTAATTCATCTCAACTGATCCCCGATCCCGTATCAAGAAACTGGACTAAGGGATAGACACACACTTTGGATCCTTGTGATCACCTGTTATTTTCGACAAAGGTGTGGCATATTTCTCTACGAACTTTCAAAAAAAATATTCCGCGGCATGTGAATTCGAATACGCAGTGTTAACATTTCAACACGGTGTTGAGCTTTAAGCAACCTCCCGCTAGTCGACTGTTAACACTAGGTGACAAAGCTGAATCAAATGATAACGAGTTACGGTATGTGATAACTGGCGAAGGTACCAAATCAGCCATCGTATCACAGGAGGACGCCGAGGAAAACTCACTTCGTGATAACGTGAAGTGGCAGAATCAAGTAGCCAAGATAAATTACCTGAACCTTGCAATAGACACATTGTTTATCTCCAGATACTTTGGGCCGTTATCAGTACATTCCAGACTTAGTTACGGAGAATAAGATACAAAGGCTACTATGGGCCAGATCAGTTATTTCAGATTTAGAAGCTAACAGGCCATCCCTCATTCCTGTAGATAAGCAGCTGAGGAGATATCACAACGTATAACATTTACCTGAAATACGAGCTACAAGGAAGGGTGCCTCCGTTGCTCAGGCGGCAGCTCGGTTCCGTGGTTCAAATCCCGCTCACTCAATGTTAGATTTGTATTGGACAAAGCGGAGGCAGGGCAGATTTTTCTCCGGGTACTCCGGTTTTCACTGTCATCTTTCATTCCAGCAACACTCTTCAATATTTCATTTCATCTATCAGTCATTGCACCAGAGGAGGGCGACAGGCCTCAGCAGCCGACACAATTCCTATCCTCGCCGCTAGATGGGGCTTCACTTCATTCCTGACCAGGTCTAATGACTGGAAAAATGCTGTTGATTTTCATTTCAGTTACACGGAACGGACACTATGATCACAAAAACTGCCATGGTTTGAACCCCTGTTTGAGGATCTGAAACTTGCGAGTACAACCTCAGTAAAGGGCTGTGGGAAGAAAATGGGTGAAGTCCTATTATCATACAGTGCAAGCCTCAGTTGAGCTGGCGGTTATTCCCTGTGTCGTGTCTGAGCGAGTGGATGATGCAACACCCACCTGACCCATATAGCTCTCCCGGTGATATGGTCTCAGCAAATACTTTAATATGATAATACCGGACAGCTTGCTGTTTTCAGCGAGAAAGCCGATAGTGCTGCTACCTACATGGCTTGGTGTGACCAACTCTTCAAAAACATATTGCCATCTGCATGATTCTTGGCGCACTGCCGTGTTGTTTATAATGTATCAGTGTTTGTCACTAAATAATCTTACATTGCACTTATATTCCAAGAAAAGTGTTATGCGCTGAACAAATTACCCAGCAAGATAATGGGCGTGGGAAATGATAAGGACCGCAAGTATTACAAAAAGTAATGACCTTCCATCTGTGTTGAGGTTACATTCTATGCCCCTTATATTAAGAAATTCAATCAAATACCCTACTGAAATGTTAATACGACGTAAAACCAATAATATTAACAAATATGCAACTCTAGTATACTCAAGCTTGAGGGTCCATATTGTTAAACAGTGCCATAAATTTCACAATCGAAAACTTGCGGGTCTGTAGCGTAAATGGTTATCGTGGTAGTCTTGAAATTGAAAATTCAAAGCCATGAGTTTCGAATCCAGTCACCTTTTCTTTTACTGTAAGAAAATAATACTAATTTTTTTTACGTCCCACTAAGTACTTTCACGGTTTTCGGAGACGCCGAGGTGCCGGAATATAATCCCGCAGGAATTCTTTTACATGCCAGTAAATCTACCTACACGAGGCTGGCGTATTTGAGCACCTTAAAATACCACCGGACTGAGCCAGGATCGAACCTGCCAAATTGGATCAGAAGGCCATCGCATCAACCGTCTGAGCCACTCAGCCCGGCGTAAGAAAATTATTTCAGTGCATTATTGGCATAGGCTTGAGCACCAGTCCAATTAATTTAAAACGTATGGTAATTCTTCATGCATTAATTTGTGAAAGAGACTTTATGAAATTCTGGACCCTTCATCCTTGTCATGAATATCGTAGTTCACTCACGTAACCCCAATATGTGTTATATATTATGTATTTTTGTCTTCAGAGGTAAAACAGAAAATTCAAAGAACGGCAAAAGCGAGATGTCAGCGTGAGGTTGAGTTGCTCTGTAGAGTTCGGAAAGATTGGCCGTACCGAAGAAGAAGAAGAAGAAGAAGAAGAAGAAGAAGAAGAAGAAGAAGAAGAAGAAGAAAAGAAAGAAGTCAAAATAATGGACCAAACTACTGTTTCTAAATTACAGCAATTCTCTTTCCCAAAATCTTAATAAATCATGGATGTTGTTAGGTTATCTGTCCCCGTTGGCTCTTTGGCTGATTGGTTAGCTCTTCGTGCCATTTATGATACCATCATTCTTTGGAGTGTTGGACTTCTTCCATTTCCCTTCTAAAACCAAACCCCTTGGCACTCCAGCCCTTGAAGGGCCTTGGCCTACCAAGCGACCGTTGCTCAGCCTGAAGGCCTGCAGATTACGAGGTGTCGTGTGGTCAGCACGACGAATCCTCTCGGCCGTTATTCTTGGCTTTCTAGACCGGGGCCGCTATCTCACCGTCAGATAGCTCCTCAGTTCTAATCATGTAGGCTGAGTGGACTTCGAACCAGCCCTCAGGTCCAGGCAAAAATCCCTGACCTGGCCGGAAATCGAACCCGGGGCCTCCGGGTAAGAGGCAGGCACGCTACCTCTACACCACGGGGCCGGCCCATTTCCCTTCTGATTAGTGTTAATAGAGGATGGCTGGCCAGTTGTACTTCCTTTTAAAATAATCACCACCACGGAATGGTCAGCGTACTGACCTTCGGTTCTGAGGGCCCTGGTACGATTCCCGGCTAAGTCCGAGATTTTAATCGCGTCTGTTAATTCCTGTAGATCGAGGGCTACGGGTTTGTGTTCGTATTCATACGCATCTTCAAGTACATACAACACATCATGCAAAAAACAACCACAAAAACACTAGTGAGTACGGTATATAACCCTCCACATATGATTGCTGTTATGAAAGGCATCCGGCCGGAAAACTAGGCTAAGTCCATACAACATCCTGCGCTAGGTAATTGAGAAAAGGTTAGAAAGAAGAGGAGAGTGTAGTTATTAAGTATTTCCCCAGAGGCTGGGTGGATCCTCAAACAGATTCTGCTTTATAATTTTTAAGACATAGCGAAAGGCACGGCTAACATAATGCTCGTTTGGAGGTTTATGAAGGAGGAATTTCATATTTTAAAATTTCATTCTTAATTATTGTGATTACTCAATTATTTTAACTAAAATATTTCCAATGAGTGTGGTGCATTCCGCTCAGCTGTAGCATAGACAAGTATGCAGTTCACACCAACACGCTAGATGTCACCACCATCGCTGTTCGCACTCCACTCAATGCTGTTGAGATACAGCTGTCCGGTATTGGTGTATTAAAGTATTTGGTCTCAGCTAGTCTGCGATAAGCTTCCGTGGAGCGTACAGCGTGATTGCTTCTTAGACAGCAGTAATTGATCGGTAGATTACGTTTTATGGCTTCTGAATTAAGTATTGAACAGTGTCTTTTCGCGTGCTGTAGATTTTTAAATACAATGCACATCGGAATTTTGAAGAAAGGTGAGGCTGAATTGTAGAGAGTGAACTGGAATATTATCATACGTTATAACGCTTGTCTACAGCCTGAGAGAGAACATTCTCAACACTACTACAATGGGGTAATTTTTATTGTTTTTCTATCGGATTATCCTTTCATTGACGTTGACAGGTTTCCTACGGGAGTACGGAAACGGAGTGACCGTGCTCTTGTTTACCGACATGCTGCATGCAGAAATGACAGCAACACCTGTTTGAGGATCTGAAACTTGGAACATTATTCTTTTTCTACCACTTTTTCCCCACACCTGTGGGGTCGCGGGCGCGAGCTGCGTCGCACGTGTCGATTTGGCCCTGTTTTACGGCCGGATGCCCTTTCTGTCCCCAACCCTATATGGAGGGATGTAATCACTATTGCGTGTTTCTGTGGTGGTTGGTAGTGTGGTATTTTGTCTGAATATGAAGAGGAGAGATCTGAAAATTGGAACACCGCTCACAGCAATTGAGGGGAAAAATTAATAAGATCATAGGCATTCACTGGCTGGTCAGTATAACGAGTTTATCACTGCTGTCGAGTATCGGTTCTCAGATGACTGAACCACAAGCTCTCCCAGAATGATTTCACATCAAATCTACCCACGCTACTGATTGTTGCAGAACCTCGCAGTCAGTTCCGACGTTTTCTTTCTTTTCTACTGTGTGATTTATTTTATTCGTGCCTTCGTCACTGTTCTTCAAAATACTGCCCCCCCCCCCTCTTGGACAGTACGTTGCCACACAGCCCGATCAGACGCTGAATCCTTCCCGCTGCCGCTGTTAATTTGGCACTTCTTCATATGACAGTTCAGAACATCTTTCTAACGCATTCCCTTATTTCAAAATTAGGATCCTCTGTATGGATTATATCTCATATCCTGAGCCACTGCAGTGTTTATTGACTGGGATTGAAATAGCAAGGGAGCATGGCTCTGGAGATAGATCAATCCCAGATGATTCTCTGAGGTAAGTATTCTTCAAAGATAGATAGCACGTTATTTGAAACTATTCCTTTCGCGAATAATACGCAACTGCGCTGCTGCCTGACGGGCTGAGTAACCCGGGTTAGTTTTAAATCCATAGCAAGGCTTCTTTGCAGTACGAGTATGCAAATGAAATGAATGACAAGGCAGAAGACATTATAAATTAAGATGAGCAATGTAAAGTGAAGTTCGAGCGCGCTGACTGACACGTGTGATCCATAAAGCGGGAATCAAAATACTATTTCCTAAAGGACATGTCATAATGACTTGTGATGTAACTGAACAAGTATTTCGCCTAACACTTGTTCGTTAACAAGAAATCCTAATGATGTTATTCTGAATTTAATATCAGACAGTTTTCCTATGAATATAGGAATACTTCCAAGATTTGGAACAACGTACAACGAACTATGCTCTATTCTGTTTACTATTCTGTTTATATAATGATCCCAGTAATCACCGAAGGAGAGTCAATGCTTTTTATGAAAAATTCTCGTTTGTGCGCGTCATCTGGTTCTAGACCCATTTCTTCGAGGTCTTTATTGACTTTAACGTACCAGGGAATTATTGTTTTTCGTTTTGAGTTGAAATTGTTAAAAATGCATTTTGTCCAGCGAGATTTGTCCATCCGTCCTCAGTGATCGTAGAAGCAAACCCTGCGTCTGCGCATTGTGTCTCCGTGATGTTCTTTATCTTAGAGTAGATTATTTTCTTGCCTGGATTTTCTTATGTACTTACCGTTTTTTCTAATTTGGGCCAAGAATGTTGGGGAGAATCCTTGCTCTCTTTTTGCTCCAACTTACCGAATGCACATTTCTGAGAGAGGATAACGTATTCTGAAGCATGGAGAGATACCGGTTTGACGACAGTGTTATGATGAATTTTAGTATTTATATAAAAGCACATTTTATTATTATTTTAGTCCAACTAACTACTATTACGGTATCGGAGATGCCGAGGTGTCAGAAAATATCGGCATTAGGTTGGAGTGTTCGAACACCTTCGACAGCCGGGGTTAAACCCAGCAATTTGGTTCGGAAGGTCTAAGAGTCTTATGTCATGGAAACAGGCCGAAACAAGAATCGGTGACGGAAAAAATTCTCCAGATATACACACCGGCGTGGAAATTACAGTAGAGCTGCTTTAAATCAAAAGAAGTAATATATATATTTGAAAACTGATTAGCGGTCCATAAGCGAGTGTGATTGAATTGCCAGAACACTTTCGTGGGGCAGCAAACTTCCTACAAACCAATCTAGGTTAAGGTTCACTACCAACTCGTTTAAGTGAATTACTAATATTGCAGGTAAAAACAGCTTCTTAAATGTCAGAGAGAGACGTTTCCTGGTGACACGTTAACAGAATCAAAAAAGTGGTGGTGGTCCATTCATTAAAGACATGTGCATAAAATAGAAAGAACAATTTGCTTCAAACACTGACATCGTTCTCAATGTAAAACATCAACAATTAGAATGACGAAGATATTTTGTTCTCAATTACGTTTAAATATATAGCATAGCAATTTACATTTCATATTTTATTGTTAACATATATTTTTATCTGTATTTCAAACAATGTGTATTTTATGCGAGGCGTCTCCAGTATAAAGACAAATTTTACTTTTAGCAAAAAGTTTTCTTGCAAAGATAAAAGCGAGTAATCGGGTATATAACTGTAGTAGTTGAGTACTTTTCTGCACCGACTCTAGGTACGTTTCATGGCGACAATACGATTGGAAAGGGTTTTGACTGGGAAGGAAGAGCCCGTGGCCTTAAATTAAGGTATAGTCCCAGTCCTTGCTCGGTGTGACAACCATCTTCAAAGCTGTCGATTGTGGGAGTTCGAACCTACCATCTTCCGAATGCAAGCTAATAGATACACGGCCTATACCCAATTTGCTCGGAAACTCCACTTACTGAACACAATAAATACATTGTTGCTCTGGCGGTGAGCAACTATTCTCTAGCATCACAATATTCTCTTAAGTGTTCACTGTCAAGAGAGATTTGACAAGTTTATTTGATGGTGTAATAACAGCCTTAAACAGTCATTCTTCTCGGTGAATATTTAGGAAAGGACAACATGAAAGCGACTGAGGTATGAGCGATGCTAGTAATGCCAATGCTTATCCAGCCAGTACCTGCTATGAAGGGTGTGAAAATGTTGCTCATAGGGTCGGTTGGTGCATGCATTTCAATTGGCTTGACAGACTGATATGTAATAGGAACTTCTGGCTCAGTGAGGAAAGCAACGGGAAAGTACTTCCCTAGCACGCCTCTTCAGTGATGCCTAGGCCATCTAGGACGGCTAGAGGATGCAACCAGCCTTCATGCTGAGGACTGAACATACATTTTAAACTGAAGTTCTGCACGTACTTATACGTCGATTTCTAACTCCAGGGTCTTCCTGAAACCAGTACAACACATTGCGCGTGCAGGAGTTTATTTTCGTGTCGTGAATAAGAATGTCTTCCCAGAATTTCGCCACTTACAATAACGTCATCGCAGTCACGGGAAAATCCAAATAAAAACTCATGTTTCCAAGAGACAGCGTGAATAAAATAATTTTCCCTGCGTGAGCAAATGCATTGATTTTATCTTGTTATACTGGCAAAAAACAATTTAGTATTCAGCGGACTTCGCTGTTCGGTGAATTATCTATGACGAGGTATCAATGAATCCGTGAATCATTTGAGTACGTTCATACGATAAAATGATGACAACTGTTAACATCCTATAATTTGACAATTCAAGAACTCTTCCCAGCAATGATAGAGAAATAATAATAATAATAATAATAATAATAATAATAATAATAATAATAATAATATAAATAATAATAATAATAAGAAGGCCAAGAAAGAAGCCCACCGTAGCTTACAAACTGTGGGAAATGTATCAGTGGTTACGGAGTACCAGTCCTTGCATTTAGCGGTACTCTACTTGTGCAAAATTACTCAAAGTCATCTTTCTGTCCATCATCCCTGGGATGCAGTTTTCTACTACCTCCATTCAAGAATGTGCTATATTCAATACCACCACCACCACCACCACCACCACCACCAAGCAAGTAGCTGTGCGGTTTCGGTCACGTAGCTATCTGCTTGCATTCGGGAGATAGTGGATTCCAACTCCATTGTCGGCAGCCCTGAAGGTGGTTTTCCGCGGTTTCCAATTTTTACACCAGACAGATACGGAGGCTGTATCTTAAATAAGGCCACATTCGCTTCCTTTGCATTCCTAGCCCTTTCCTATCCCATCGACGCCACGTAGGCCCTAAAGCAAAACTGTAAATAATAATAATAATAATAATAATAATAATAATAATAATATATCGCAGGACGTGCAGCCCTTTCTGCAGACAACTGTTAGATGGCCACAGTTTTACGTGAACAGCGTCACATCATCTGCGGCATTGCTTTGGCTTTCGTGACCGTGCCCGCTGTCTCTCATACAAGATGCTGTACCTCTCCAGTTGGATTCATGAGGCTGAGTAAAAGCCCGTGCCAGCCTCGGTTCAGATTTTTAAGATCGTGGCACTGGCCGGGAACAGACCTGCGACCCCCAATAAGAGGCAGACACGCTACCCCTACACCATGGCAATAATAATTATTTAAAAAAAAAAAACTCACTCGCGCATTTTCTCCGCTACAAGGAAAACACAGAATCGTGGGTATGATTTTAGGCTTAAAAGACCGAAGAGGAAGTACAGATTACTTGGTTGTTCCACTCTTAGCAGCCTCTTACGATATAAAGGGGGTACAGATAATGCATCCTTTGATTGCACTACAGAGGAGATACGAGTTTCGATAAATAGAAAAAAATGAGTATCTGCTAAAGAATGATGCGGCTCATGAATTGTGAGAAAATGAAGGACAATCTAGACCTCGTAAATATTATTATTATTATTATTATTATTATTATTATTATTATTATTATTATTATTATTATTATTAGGTATTATTATTATTAGCCAGCCAAGTGGTGTAGAGGTAGCGTACCCTTCTCTTAATTCAAGGCCCTGGGTTTGTTTCCCGGCTAGTTTAGCGATTTCAATTCTTAACCGAGGTGTAGAACGGGCTTCACTTGATACGAAATGTTTTCAAGCTTTTAGTTACACGAAGAAAGCGCACAGCGAGATGTCGCAACTGGCCTAGTATGTAGGGCGTTTCTGAATTCCCATTACAGACTTTGAGGGCTTGCATTGGGGACCAAACCAATTAATTTTATCATAGGAACTTGTGTCCGTGAACATACAGTCTTCCCGCTACCCGCAAAAACCACACAGCACACTTTCACAGCTCCCGCAATTTCGGCACTCTGTCCGACTCCTGTTGCTTGTCGTCTGGGTACAATTACAGGTGGGGCTCGATGTGACGACCACCGACGTCAACACAGACACGGTACCTAAGTATCATGTTCTCGTACACACGGCCACCAATCCCTGGTCCTCCAACATCCGGCGCAGCCATAATCCGCGTCAATAGGTCCTCCTCGGATTTCACAGTGTTCTCGTAAATCAAGTTTTCATGTGACCGCACAGTTATTTGTCTAGCGGTGTCAAGTCGGGTGAACGTGCGGGCCAAGTAATCGAGCCACCACGACCTATCCACCATTGCGCAAATCTTTGGTGCAGTACTGTACGTACAGCTTACTACTGTGTTCGTAGTAAAGAATTACTGCTGTAAGATCACAAGCACAACATAGCAGGTAGAACACGTCTCCGTGCGGATCACACACGCATCTGAATGACATGGAATGTCAAGAAACCTGTAGGGGTATGAGACATCACGTCATCGTTCACTGAGGTACGCACGCCAGTCAGTGGCGCCGACGACGCGGGAGATTTGAACGTATGTTGTGGTGGTTTTTTGGGGGTAAAGGGAAGACGGTACGTTTCCGGACGCAAGTTCCTATGCTAAACTTAACCGTCTTGGTTCCCACTGCAAGGACTTAAAGTCTGTAAAGGGAATGTAGAAATACCCTGTATAGGCGAACACTGGTTGCTATGGTTACAGTGGTGTCGGGAAAATGATGACGCTGATTTCAAATAGACCGCCGGCCAAACAAAATCTATATAATAATAATAATTCGGCTCCTTGTCTTAATGGTATGTGTTAAGGCCTTCCGTTCAGAGGGTCCCGATTTAGATTCTCAATCGCGCCGGGGAATTCAACTGCCGTATTTCTTCGACTCGGGGACTGGGAATTTTGTGTTTGTCCCAATGCACTCGTCTTCATACACATAAAACAATACCAACCACTACGGAAATAGGTAATAGTAAATACATCCCTTCACATAGGGTTGACGTCAGGAAGGGCATCCGGTGGTAAAACGGGGTAAGTTCTCAGGTGGGGCCCCCTGTGGGTGGGGGCGGTAGAATAACACCCACGGTATCCCCTGCCTGTCGTAAGAAGCGACTAAAAGAGGCCCCAGGGGCTCTGAACTTTAGAGCGTGGGTTGGCGACCACGGGGCCCTTAGCTGAGTCCTAGCATTGCTTCCACTTACTTGTGCCGGGCTCCTCACTTTCATCTATCCTATCCGACCTCTCTTGGTCAACTCTTGTTCTTTTCCGATCCCGACGCTATTAGGTTTGCGAGGGCTAGGGATTCTTTCATTTTCACGCCCTTCGTGGCCCTTGTCTTCCTTTAGCCGCCATCTTCGTTCTTCGAAGTGTCGGATCCCTTCCTTTTTTCCCCTCTGATTAGTGTTATATAGAGGATGGTTGCCTAGTTGTACTTCCTCTTAAAACAATAATCACCACCTCACCGCCACCTCTCAGGTGGGGGGGGGGGGGGGACTGCACCTACGACCCCACTAGGGTGCAGAAGACGCGGAAGAGGACGATACTTTACGGATTTTCCTTGCGTTGACAGGTCGTTGTTTGGAAAGTATGAACTGTAAAATACCTAGTTTCGTACAGAATCATCACTTTGTCTACTCCTTTTCACCTCTAAATACCCTTTCTTCTCTCATTTCTATGACGTATATTATCTGTTTGTTCATATATTTTCAGTTATCAACGTCTTGCAAACCCATTAATGACGATGAGGTGATACGTTCGGCTCTCGGGCTGAATTAACAGCGTGCTGACCTTCGGTTTAAAGGGCCCCGGGGTTCGATTTAGGCACATTTGGTTAATTTCCTTGGCACGCTGACTGGGTGTCTTGACGTCAATACATACCATTTTCATATGCACGTAACACACTACACTACCAACCAAACAATACTGAATACATCCCTCGACACAGTTCGACATCCGGCCGCTAATCAGAGCCAAGTCTACATGAGCAAGAGAGCTGTTCGCACACGTGACTCCACCAGGAAAAAGAACAACTCTTAAAATACGTTGAGTATATCTTAATTTGAAAAGCCATTCTTTCAATGCTATGAGCTGTAAAGACCTCGTTGTTGGGTTATCAGTCCATAGACTGGTTTGATACATCACATCTCTCCAGGAAATTGTCTTATGCTAAGCTTTTCATTTCAATGTAATTATTACATCCTACGCTAACTCTAATGTGTGTGTCATATTTATGCCTACCCTTAAGAACTAACTGAACAAGTCCTGGCTGTCTCAAGAAATGCCCCACCACTCTCTCCCCTTCTGGTCAAATTTCGCCAAATCATTCTCCACTCACCAACTCGATTCAATATGTCTCCATTTGTGACCAGATATTCCTATCTGTAACACCACATTTCAAACTCTTCAATTCACCGTCTTTCAGCGCTAGTTACTGTCCATGTTTCACTCCCAAACAATGCTACACATCTCATTAGAGTCCTCGTATTATATATCACCGATTAACATAATAATCAGCTTCTTCTTGACTCGTGTTCACCTCTTAATGTAAATTCTTGTCCTCTCCCGGAGGCGAGTTTCATGTACGTTCAACCACACAAAAATTGGCCGTCGTAGAAATAGAATGAACATATCATGCAGGTGTCGCCCACCGGCCGTCCACAGTTTACGTATATTTTTCGAGTTTCAAGAATGTATGAAATTACATATTTTTATGATGTCCAGTTTTTCTGTGGTTGAGTGTACCTATTTATTCTGCCAATCTAAATTTCTGGCAGTACCGGTAATCGAACGCCGGGCTTTCGAGGATGGTGGCTAGATACGTTAACAGTTACACTACGGACTAAATTCCCCCTTTCTTATTCAATTTCTATGACGTACGTTGTGTGAACGTCAATTTCTTTATATATAGTTAGCAATGACTTAATAACCCATTGGATGATCATAGTGATATGTCTGGCTCCTTGGCTGAATGGTCAGCGAACTGGCCTTCTATTCAGAGGACCATGGGTTCGACGTCGGGCCGGATATTTTAACCGCGTTTGGTTCATTCCTCTGACACGGGGACTAGCTGTATTCGTCTTAATACACTTCTAGACACAACACACCACACTATCACCCACCACAGAAACACACGAGACTGAACTCACTCCTCCACATAGGGCTGCCCACAGTAAAGATACTCGGTGGTAAAAATGGGCCAAATTTCCAATAACATGGGGCAATAGCAAAAAAAAAAAAAAAAAAAAAAAAGACAGTATATTTTTCACATCTCTTCAAATGCTATAGATTTTATGAGATGACGGAATGTTATAAAATTTTAGTTGAAAAAGGGTCCTTTAATATGTCAATAATCTTAATTGTAACGTGTATGCAATGTTTATGTATATTTGTAATGTATCAACGCTCTGACACGAAATAATAATAATAATAATCATCATCATCTCCTGACATGTGACACTTAAATAACATTCCGGAACAGAATCTGAATCCACAACATTGAGTACATAAAATGAGAACCTCAATATTACTGTAGTTATGAGGAAGTGTGTTCCTGTTGCTAACCAGTACATGCGAGAACAAAAGAATTTAACTATACATACACTGCATTACATGTAAATCCTCAGATAATTAAGGTACTCACTCTTTTTTCGGCCTTCGGACACGGTGTAGGTGAGATCTGAGAAGCCGATGTCGACGGGCGGCCTCTTGGGTAGATGGGTCAGCTGTTTGGGTTGGCATGGTACGATGGTCACTTTAACGGATGACTTCCTCCTGCCAGACACAGACATAACACGACCATTATTAACATTGAGATCGGCCGCCGCATTCTTCTCCAACAGGCCTAACTCCACTGTGGACGGCATTGTGAAGATTCAACTGAGTAACAACAATCCTACACCGGCCACTGACATCCGCGTACTGCCTCTGTTCGCTCTCTGCGTCATAGCAAATACGGCCGCGGCCTTCCCCCACCACTCCGCCGCCTACCAGGGACGTACAAAGCTGCAGTAAACGAGACAAGCAAGACACTTACAAGCGTCGTGTCTGGCTCCATGGCTAAATGGTTAGCGTGCTGGCCTTTGGTCACAGGGGTCCCGGGTTCGATTCCCGGCAGGGTCAGGAATTTTAACCTTAATTGGTTAATTTCGCTGGCATGAGGGCTGGGTGTATGTGTCGTCTTCATCATCATTTCATCCTCATCACGACGCGCAGGTCGCCTACGGGTGTCAAATCAAAAGACCTGCATCTGGCGAGCCGAACATGTCCTCGGACACTCCCGGCACTAAAAGCCATACGCAATTTCATTTTTTTACAAGCGTAGTTTACACTAAAATCTAATCCAGAACATTTACGCACTCAAAATTGTCAAAATAGGCAGGCAAAATATGTCAAATAAACACTTCATATTAATGAAACGGCAATTTAAAATAATATCCATAAGTTTGAATAAGAGCATAATACACACTACCATAAGCCCTTTCCACAAAATCTGAGTGCTCTAACTCACACTCCTATCAACCAAAATAGTTTTCATTTCTGAAATAGACCGGTCCACATCAACTTATGTATTACGAGTGTATTTAAAACACAGAAGTGCAGATTACTGTTACTGAGAGATAACCTTTTAATATTTGGAAAATTTGACTTATTTTCTGGAATTCATTAGAAGGAAAAAAATGAACTGGATCGGACATTGTTTGAGGAGGGACTGTTTACTGAAACAAGGAATGGTGAAACGCAAAATAAGAAAAGGAAGGGAAAGATATAAAATGGTGGACATCAAAGGAAAGAAATAATCGAACATGAAAAACTTGGCTATGAACAGGCAAAAAGACCTGCCATAAGGCAGAATACCTGAATAAAGGAAGATATAACACGCTCAGACTTGTCACCACATGGCCAACTTGAATAGCAAATCATTTTGTAAAAAAAAAAAAAAAAAAAAAAAAAAAAAAAAAAAAAAAAAAAATGTGAAAAATGAAAACCTACAACCTGTTTTCCAGTCATTGACCGGGTCAGGGATGTAATGAATGATGCATATATAGGCTGTTAGTACGATGGGGTCGCCACTCCCAAAGTGATATATTAATGAGTGATAGATGCTATTAAGTGAGAATGGAGAGTGTTGCTGGAATGAAAGATGACAGGGAAAACCGGAGTACCCGGAGAAAAACCTGTCCCGCCTCCGCTTTGTCCAGCACAAATCTCACATGGAGTGACCGGGATTTGAACCACGGTATCCAGCGGTGAGAGGCCGACGCGCTGCCGTCTGAGCCACGGAGGCTCCTAAAAAGTGTACCATGCCAAAATAACGGGAAGATGTCTGTAGATAAATATATCAATTTATTGCTTTAAAAACAGAATCAGGCATTAAGTAAAATAAAATGCAACAAATAGTAAAACAGGCAAAATGGACAAAATAAAAATATGCCCCGCCATTCCCAAATATACCAAAACATGTTTATCTCTATATAACTCTTACAGTACAAACATCAACTCACGGGGAAAAATATAAAAATCAAAAAAGGGAAAGAAAAATCTGGACTGGAGATCCATTTAACGAACAGTTGTTCGAGGAAGTTAATCTATTCATCAAGGAAGAAGAACAATCAATCCAACTTTCAACACATTTTTTCCTCATTTTAAAGAAAAATAAATTATTAGCAAAGACAGACAGAACATGAAATTCCCATCGTTCGACTCCATGACAAAGCGTACTGCCCTTCGATTTAGAGGCCCCAGGTTCCATTTCCGTCCGGGTCAGGGATTTTAATCGCTTCTGATTGGTTCTTCTGGCCTGTCCCCCACTCTCTCCTCTCAATATTTAAACAACACACCTCACTACTAACCAGCACAGAAACACGCAAAAGTGATTACATACCTCGATATAGTCATATAGGGTTGGCGTCAGGAAGGGCATCCGGCCTTGAAATAGGGCCAAATTCACATGTGTGGAAAAAGCGGAAGAAGAATACTATGAACTTTCACATTCTAAACAATGGCTGAGAAGGAGGACAGTTACAATTTGCAGTGTGTGTAGAATTCATTTCGAACAATTTTTTCTTTTTCACATTTAATGAACGAGTGATCGGCAGAGCAGTTCGGGCCATGTAACTGTGAGCTTGCATCCAGGAGATGGTCAGTTCGAACCCCACTGTCGGCAGCCTAAAAGGTGGTTTTCCGTGCATTCCCAATTCTCAACCTTAATTGAGACCATAGTCGCTTCCTTCTCAGTCCAAGCTCTCTTCTCTCCCATCGTCACCATAACACCTGTCTGAGTCGGTGCAATAGCAACAGAATATTTCATGAAAATCATATTACTTCATATTCATATTGTTTAACATTTACAATGTTTCACAATCTCTTCTGTCGATTTCTCCACCCCCTGTAGCAGAGGCCGGCGGAACACACCCCTGCCTGCCGTAAAAGGAGAATAAAAAGGGGAACTTACGGGCTCTCAACTTGAGAGCATGGGTTGGCGACCACTGGTCCCATAGCTGAGTCTGGCATTGTTCCCACTTGTTTTGTGCCATGCTATTCAGTTTTATCTTTCCTCTCAGACCTTCCTTGTTCTTGATGATGATAATGAGGATGAGGATGCTCGTTGTTTAAAGGGGCCTAACATCCGGATCATCGACCGCTAATGGTACGAGATGATGTAATGACAATAAAAAAATTAAAATTTATCCACTGACTAGAATTTAAAAAACTATGAAAAAGAATGTGAATTTAAAATAATCAATTTCCTTATAAAATGATACAGATTGAAATAGGATAAGGCTTTGCCTTTGAAGTGATATACATATACAGCATTCAAATTATAAGTGTCCGGACTCGTTGGCTGAATGCCCAGCGTACTGGCGTTCTGTTCAGAGGGTCCCGGGTTGGATTCCCGGCCGGATCGGGGATTTTAACCTTCAGTGGTTAATTCCAATGGCCCGGAGGCTGGGTGTTTGTGCTGTCCCCTGCAACTCACACAGCACACATAACACTATCCTCCTCCACAATAACACGCAGTTACCTGCACACGGCAGACACCGCCCATCGTCATCGGAGGGTCTGCCCCACAAGGGCTGCACTCGGCTAGAAATAGCCACACGAAATTCAAAATTAAAAGTTAAAATAGCACATTAAAATACACAAAGTTTAAATAAAACAGAGTCAATATAACAAAAAGTAGTTAACTATAAAAAATGAGCAACGAGCTTTCTTTCTTTTTTTCTTACTGTCTTAATCTGCTTACCCTCCAGGGTTGGTTTTTCCCTCGGACTCAGCGAGGGATCCCACCTCTAGCACCTCAAGGGCAGTGTCCTGGAGCTTCAGACTCTGGGTCGGGGGATACAACTGGGGAGTATGACCAGTACCTCACCCAGGCGGCCTCACCTCCTATGCTGAACAGGGGCCTTGCGGGGGGATGGCAAGATTGAACGGGATAGACAAGGAAGAGGGAAGGAAGCGGCCGTGGCCTTAAGTTAGGTATCATCCCGGTATTTGCCTGGAGGAGAAGTGGGAAACCACGGAAAACCACTTCCAGGATGGCTGAGGTGGGAATCGAACCCACCTCTACTCAGTTGACCTCCCGAGGCTTAGTGGACCCCGTTCCAGCCCTCGTACCACTTTTCAAATTTCGTGACAGAGCCGGGAATCGAACCCGGGCCTCCGTCGGTGGCAGCTAATCACACTAACCACTACACCACAGAAGCGGACAGCAACGAGCTTTAAGATTCGAAATTAGCGTATGCGAATTAACTAAAATCGCATATTTTCATTTCTGAAAGCGAAAAAAAAATATATATATATATATATATATATTTGTTGTACTGTGATATTTAACAAGATTTTCTTTTAACTCCAAGTAAATAAAAATGTATAAAGCTGGACGAGACACAATTTCAAGCTCTTGAAATATACAGTAGGTCTGCATGATTCCATATTATGTATCTTTTATGTATAATATAGCATTCTTCCACCACTTACACACAGCAATGAAGTAACGATCTCAGCTGAATTGTCCCCGTAGTACTATTCCGTGTGACAGATGTGAATGAAGGAATGCAAAACGGGTAAATACCGTCTGACTTGTTCTTTGAGTCATCAGTCCACATACTGGTTTGATGCAGCTGTCCATGCCACCCTATCCTGTACTAACCTTTTCATTTCTACGTAACTATTGCATCCTACATCTGCTCTAATCTGCTTGTCATATTCATACCTTGGTCTACCCCTACCGTTCCTACCACCTACACTTCCTTCAAAAACCAACTGAACAAGTCCTGGGTGTCTTAAGATGTGTCCTATCATTCTATCTCTTCTTCTCGTCAAATTTAGCCAAATCGATCTCCTCTCACCAATTCGATTCAGTATCTCTTCATTCGTGATTCGATCTGTCCATCTCACCTTCAGCATTCTTCTGTAACACCACATTTCAAAAGCTTCTATTCTCTTTCTTTCTGAGCTAGTTATCGTCCATGTTTCACTTCCATACAATGCCACGCCCCACACAAAAGTCTTCAAAACCATCTTTCTAATTCCTATATCAATGCCTGAAGTGAGAAAATTTCTTTTCTTAAGAAAGCTCTTCCTTGCTTGTGCTAGTCTGCATTTTATGTCGTCCTTACTTTTGCCATCGTTAGTTATTTTACTACCCAAGTAACAATATTCATCTACCTCCTTTAAGACTTCATTTCCTAATCTAATATTTCCTACATCACCTGCTTTTGTTCGACTGCACTCCATTACATTTGTTTTGGACTTATTATTTTCATCTTGTACTCCTTACTCAAGACTTCATCCATACCATTCAGCAACTTCTTGAGATCTTCTGCAGTTTCAGATAAAATAACAATATCATCGGCAAATCTCAAGGTTTTGATTTCCTCTTCTTGGACTGCGATTCCCTTTCCAAATTTCTCTTTGATTTCCTTTACTGCCTGTTCTATGTAAACATTGAAAAGGAGAGGGGACAAACTGAAGCCTTGCCTCACTCCTTTCTGGATTGCTGATTCTTTTTCAAAGCCCTCAATTCTTATCACTGAGGACTGATTATTATACAGATTGTAGATCATTCTTCGTTCTCGGTATCTGATCCCTATCATCTTCAGAATCATAAATAGCTTGGTCCAATCAACATTTTCGAATGCCTTTTCTAGATCTACTAATGCCATGTACGTGGGCTTGTCCTTCTTGATTCGATCCTCTAAGATCAGACGTAAAGTCAGGATTGCTTCACGTGTTCCTACATTTCTTCTGAAGCCAAACTGATCTTCTCCCAACTCAGCTTCAACTTGTTTTTCCATTCTTCTGTAAATAATACGTGTTAAAATTTTGCAGGCATGAGATACTAAACTAATGGTGCGGTAGTTTTCACACCTGTCAGCACCGGCTTTCTTGGGAATAGGTATAACAACATTCTGCCGAAAATCGGGTGGGACTTCTCCTGTCTCATACATCTTGCACACTAAACGAAATAACCTTGCCATGCTGGTTTCTCCTAAGGCAGTCAGTAATTCAGAGGGAATGTCATCAATTCCAGATGCCTTGTTCCTATTTACGTCACTCACAGCTCTGCCAAAATCTGACCTCAAAATTGGGTCTCCCATTTCATCAGCATCAACAGCCTCTTCATGTTCCAAAACCTAATTATCTGCATCTTTACCTTGATACAACTGTTGGATATGCTCCTGCCATCTTTCTGCTTTGTCTTCTTTCCCTAGAAGTGGCTTTCCATCTGAGCTCTTAATATTCATACACCTAGATTTCCTTTCTCCAAAGGTTTCCTTGATTTTCCTGTATGCAGCATCTACCTTTCCCAGGACCATACAGCCTTCGACATCCTTGCACTTCTCCTTCAGCCATTCTTCCTTAGCTACTTTGCACTTTCTATCCACTTGATTCTTTAATCGCCTGTATTCTTTTCTGCCCTCTTCATTTCTAGCATTCTTGTATTTTCGTCATTCATCAATCAGGTCTAGTATCTCCTGAGTTATCCACTGATCCTTAGTTGATCTTTTCTTCCTTCCTAACATTTCTTCAGCAGCCCTACTGACTTCATTTTTCATGACTCTCCACTCTTCCTCTGTAGTGTTTCCTTCAGCCTTTTCATTTAGTCCTTGTGCAACATGATCCTTGAAACAATCCCTCACACTCTTTTCTTTCAACTTGTCTAGATCCTATCTTTTTGCATTCTTTCCTTTTTTCAATTTCTTCAGCTTCAGATGGCATTGCATGACCAACAAGTTGTGGTCAGAGTCCACGTCTGCTCCTGGGAAAGTTTTGCAATCCAACACCTGGTTTCTGAATCTCTGCCTAATCATAATGAAGTCTATTTGATACCTTCCAGTGTCTCCAGGTCTCGTCACGTATACAGCCGTCGTTTGTGGTGTTTGAACCAAGTACTGGCAAGGACTAAATTATGATCAGTGCAGATTCAACCAGCCGACTTCCTCTTTCGTTCCTTTGTCCCAATCCAAAATCTCCTACTGTACTACCTTCTCTTCCTTGGCCTACCACTGCATTCCAGTCTCCCATCACAATTAGATTCTCATCACCTTTTACATATTGTATTAAATCTTCCATCTCCTCACATATTCTTTCAATTTCTTCATCATCCGCTGAACTAGTAGGCATATAGACCTGCACTATTGTGGTGGGCATTGGTTTGGTGTCTATCTTGGCGACAATAATTCTTTCACTATGCTGGTCGTAGTAGCTTATCCGCTGCCCTATTTTCTTATTCATTATTAAACCAACTCCTGCATTACCCCTGTTTGATTTCGTGTTGATAATTCGGTAGTCGCCTGACCAAAAATCCTGTTCTTCCTGCCAACGTACTTCACTTATACCAACTACATCTAACTTTAGCCTATCCATCTCCCTTTTCAGATTCTCTAACCTACCACAGCGATTCAAACTTCTAACATTCCACGTTCCAACGCGCAGAATGTCAGTATCCATCTTCCTGATGATCGCCCCTTCTCGTGTAGTCCCCACCCGGAGATTCGAATGGGGGACTAGTTTACCTCCGGAATATTTTACCCGGGAGGAAGCCATCATCAGTACATCATTCATACAGAGAGAGCTGCATGTCGTCGGGAGGTAGTTACGGCTGTAGTTTCCCGTTGCTTTCAGGCCGTGTAGCAGTATCAACACAGCTAAGTCATGTTGAGTATTATTACAAGGCCGTATCAGTCAATCATCTAGACTGCCGCCCTTGCAACTACCGAAAGGCTGCTACCCCCCTTTCGATGAACCATTCGTTAGTCTAGTCTCTCAACAGATACCCGTCCGATATGGTTGCACCTGCGGCTCGGCTATTTGCTTCATTGGGACACGCAAGCTTCCCCACCGCGGCAAGGTCACATGGTTCGCAGGGGAGGACCGTCTGACTTATATATGCATTTATATGACCAATAAAACAACGTGTATAATTTGTTTATACAAAGAAACCAGGATAAAAATATGTCTTAGAAATCAAAGCACTAGTTATTACATATTAATCCAGTCACCGCAAAGAACGGCAACAACACCACGATAAGAAGGTCGGTGTTTAGAAGAATGAACAATTTGAACTAAATGTAGTTAAACGAACCTAGGAATGATGAACAGTAAGTTTGTAAAATAAGCTTTTCTGTTATGACGCTAGGTTGGGAACAACATGAAACTGCTTGCAGAGCCGAGTATCTGGATACGATCTTCAATACAGTACATGAAAGATCATCGAAATATCCTGTGTGCAAAAACCACTGAACCAGACAGCTCTGTTAGAAGAGTTGCCTACTAACGCAGAAGACGTTGGCGGAAACCGCCCATTAATATGAACTCATCTGACGTTGAGTTCTCCTCAAGAAAATCCCAGCTCATTCTAAAGTCATTACAGAGGTAGTCAATGAAACAGTTGTTGTTCCCAGAATTTCCTAAACGACCAACTGCTGGAATATATTAACTGGCTCTCACTTCAGTGCACAACATTTTTTGTTTCAATAATAATAATAATAATAATAATAATAATAATAATAATAATAATAATAATAATAATAATAATAATAATAATAATAATAATGGAGCCTCCGTGGCTCAGGTGGCAGCGCACCGACCGCTGGACACCGTGGTTCAAATCCCTGTCACTCCATGTGAGATTTGTGCTGGACAAAGCGGAGGAAGGACAGGTTTTTCTCCGTATACTCCGGTTTTCCCTTTCATCTTTCATTCCAGCAACACTCTCCATTCTCATTTCATAGCATTTATCATTCATTAATAAATCACTTTGGGAGTGGCGACCCCATCGTACTAATAGCCTATATATGCTTCATTCATTACATCCCTGACCCGGTCAATGACTGAAAAACAGGTTGTAGGTTTTCATTTTCAATAATAATAATAATAATATAAAAGCTTTAATAATTTAAGATGTTCTGTTTTAATACCACAGTCGTTTAGGTTTCGGGATAGGAATGAGGTTATCATTAGTTACGTATACTTACGTTGTGATTTGTCTCAATAACCTTATTATGTGCCCCATGAAATGGCATTATACTGTATTAAAAGATAAATTATTCGAGCTCGAACTGCAGTGAAACTTTCCGGTAATCAGTGCGACTCTGTGGCTTAAGTACTACAATGCTGTGCAAATCTTAAGGACAAATGTAACTTTCGCATGTTGTGTCACTGCCAAGTAACATAGCTCGATGAAACTTGAACCATAAATAGGTTTAACTGCTACAGTATGGTACGGTAGGCAACTGAAAGTATGCGATGAGACGAACAGAAAAGACACTTTTATAGAGAGACAATAAATTACACGTAAGTCACTGCGACTCATGATGGTCCCCTGGACGTCACAAAAGAAGGGATATGGTTCTTAAAAGGGTGTGTGATCACCACGGACAGCAATGGATGATCTTCAACGTGTTCCCACGCTGGCCACAAGATTAGTAAGGAGTTCTTGTATCAGGGCGTTCCATTCCTCAACAAGAGCGGTTGACAACTGCTGGATGGTCATTGGTGCATGTGGATGTGCTACAATACGTCTGCCCAACATGTCCCACACTTCCTCAATGAGATTTAAGCCAGGGGAATGGGCAGACCAGTCCATTCGCCGAATATCCGCTCGTTCCAAGAGCTGCTCGATGAGGTCGTGCACTGTCATCTATAAAAATGAAGTCAGGGCCGAATGCACCCCTGAAAAGACACACGTGGGGAAGGAGTACACTGTTACAATAATGTTGACCGGTGAGCGTTCCCCGTTTAAAGATTTGGAGGGTCGGTACGCTCATGCAACATTGTGCCTCCCCACACCGTAACACTTGGACCACCAAAATGATCATGTTCGACAATGCTCCTGGGTGAATTACGTGCTCCCACCTCTCGCCAGATCAGGGTACGTCTAGAATCACTACTCAGACAGGATCTGCTCTCATCTGAGAAGAGCATGCGACCCCACTCCTCGTCGGTCCAGATCTGATGCTCTTGGCGCCATAGCAAACGGTGCCGCCGATGTGCGGGTGTCGACGGAACACAGCGTAATGGTCGTCGGGCAAGTAGACCACCCCCATGCAGTCGCCAGGCCACTGTTGAGCGTGAGATTGGGTGCCTTGCAGTCCTGTTAAATGTGGTTGCAATTGCACCGCTGTTTGACGTGAGTTTCCTCTTGCCTGTTGCACAATGTAGCGGTCATCTGCTGCTGTAGTTGACCGTGGTCGACACTTTCCTCTCTTTCGGGCAGCAGTGTCTATGGTTCGGAATGCTCTCCATGCACGTGGAACATTGCTGTGAGCAATACCAAACTCCTGGGCTACACTCGTCACACTTTGTCCTTCATCTAGTTTCCCGATGATTCTTCCCCGTGTGAAGTCATCCAAATGTTGTCTCCGGTCCACGACCACCACCACAGTGCACCGTAACAGCTCGCTGATTGACTCACCCGGTCTTGTCCCGTTCCTTCAACTGCCTCGTTTTGTGGGGCCAGACCTATAGTCGCGCTGACCTCACGCCAGGTTTCTATGCACGTGTGGGAGACCCCTGGCAACATGTTACCGCAATTTCATTCATTTCCACCGAATAGTTGTTATGTTATGTTGCTTTATCTACCTCGTCCTTAAGTTTTGCACAGCAGTGTCCAACCCTTTCCCATTTTCTCTACGGGGTCACGTATGAAAAGAGATGGATCTTCGTAGCGAGTTTTACAACCGGATGCCCTTTCTGTCGCCAATCCCATCAGACGAGTTAACGAGATGAAATTAATAACGTGATATATGATAGTAGGAAGGGAGAGGGTGAAACCCGACGCAGGCACATAGTCTACTCCTGTCGAAGAGCGCCAAGGTGTCTGGTCAAGGTTTAACGTCCCCATCCGACGGACGAATCACCATCAACAGCGTCATTTGCCCTCACTCCATATGGACACTGCGGAGAGTTCTGAAAATGAATCCAGGCTTTTGGCAAACAATCTGGTGATTAGAAATTATACCATCACCTCTTCTAACCTACCGGCCAACATTCTGATGGTGAAAATTATTTCGACCAACGGGACTCGGTGTCAGAACATATCGACTTGACGCCTTAACGATCCACCGGGCAGGCGCTTAAATGCACATAATAATAAGAGTAATACAGACGCATACTGTATTCATTATGGGGGCGGGGGCACGTGATTACCTCAGTGGCTCAGCTACTTGCTTCCCACCCAGAAGGCTGTAGTTCGAATTCCGGTCGATACTGGGTCGAGATTAGAATCACGTGGTGTCACGAAGGGCATCCGATCTCAAACCCCGGTCAAAACAAAAAAATGAGCCTTGGTAGCTCCAGTGGCCCCACAAATAACTGGGATAAGCTGAAGAAGGAAGATAGATACATCTTCATTAGGGCCTGTAGTCTGCGATGCCTTTCAGAGTTCAGAATGCATATGCCACAATTGAATAAATGTGTCCAGTAGTTTAGTCTTTATTTAAATCCGATTACATACATCCGATTTATATCAACCCTAATAATAATAATATCATGTTAATAGTTTTACAGTCACGAGGTTGGCGAATCTGAGCTCCTTCAAATACTACCAGAGGTGGAACAGAACTCGCCAACTTCGGTTCAGAAGACCAACGCTCTGCCTTCTGAGCCGCTCGGCCCGGCCGCAGCAGAAGGCATTCTTCACTATTTAGAGTGGGGAAACCACGGAAAGCTACTAACAAATAGCCCGAATCGGGATATAAACCACCTTCCACCTCAATCAGATCCTGAGGCGGAATATACAACATGCCAGACCCTCAACACGGTCTTCAAATAGTAACCAACACGAGAATCTCACCCAAACCATCGTGCGGGAGACTCCTATAGTAGATAACAGTTGCGGCTAACGCTAAGCAATTCAAGAGGCGATAATCCTTTGAAAGTCTCACGTCTGAAGAAAATAGTTCGCTTCTCGAGATAATTTGCTGATATTGACGTCTTTTTCTTCAACCAGAAAGGTCATTTTTGTTCGTAACAAACTTATTTTTGAGTGACAGTAAGAACATGACGCTATCTGTTGCTATCTTAGATCTTGGCCTAACTGTAATTCTACTTTCGATGGAAGCTTGAGTAATGGAAGATGGCAGGATCCCTATTATGGGAGTTTTTTTTCTATTTGCTTTACGTCGCACCGACACAGATATGTCTTATGGCGACGATGGGATAGGAAATATTATGGGAGGAGAGGGGAGGAGGACGTATTATGAGGTACACCATATTAGGAAATTCGCGTTATTTCGTTAGATATGGATGTTATTACAATGATTTCCGCTTACTCATTGTGTAAAACAACTGACCGTTATGTGAATAATAATAATAATACATTTTAATATTCAAATTTACTTATATTTATGTACATTTTAATACTGGCAATGAAGGAACAACCGAGCACGTTAGGAGACGCATGTTCATGTTCATCCAGAGCTGGAATATCCTGAGAGACTGCAAGCTCGCTCATCATACAAAGCTCAGCTCATGCTGCAGAAATAAAAAAAAACTGACACAACCACCCCTACCAAAAGTCAAACGAGGTTTAGGACTGACTTCACAGAGACAAAATTCACCACCACCACCACCACCACCACCACCGTCGCCGCCACACCCAAAGCATGCATTTGCATCTTCACCATTCGAAGAATACCGCGATATTGTGCCTCTGGAGTAGGAGGAAAACGAGTGGGAAAACGAAAGTGAGGATGGCGAAGATGCAAAGTGTGTCTAATGCAAGCCTTTTCTCGGACGACCGATAGGGAGAAACCTGGATATTCTAAGGTATAGGAAGGGCTATCGCAGATTTTCTACTTGAATCTGGCATTATTTTCACGTTTCTAATATACGTACGGCGTCAGCTACCGCGTTTCAGAACTTCCGAAGTAGTGCCATCTAGACAGCCTGCCTGCCGATGTTCATATTCGGATAGTGCTGTTGTCTAGCAACGAAAGACACATTCTACTAGATGGTTTATATCGTTGAGAGTAACACTATCTGCGCACCCAAAGATCTTTGTAACTTGCCGGCACCAATGGCATGCAATGTCAAGATCCATGAAAATCCTTTATGAATCCATTACCTAAGCCTGGATTCGAATCCTTAAACATGGGATAATGGGTCGGACACTCTACCACTAACCCACCGAGATTACCAGACTCCTTTCTTTCATCATTCCTAACCAACTCCCTTACACTTTTCCGACCTCAATTGTACAGGAGAAAGTTATCGGTGCTGCTGCACAGGTGGAGTCTTGTTTTGTTCCCAAGCGGTGGGGATAGAGTGCGTGGTCAGACAGCGCACCGAGAATGGTTAGCGGTAAGCGTACGGAATTAATGTTTGGTTTATGAGTAGAGTTCTTATTGAGCGCACGTTATTGACGCACTGGACAACGGGTATTTCTAGTTGAGACATTTCTCCTAGAGTAGAAATCATATGGCAAAACCGTTCGCAAATCTCTACGTCGTTTTCATGGCGCTACAATGCCTTCAAGACAATACATATCCAAGCCATTCAGGAAATGATAAGAAACAGGGCGTGTTTTAAAGCCCTGAAGAACGAAACTAGACGACTGATATAGAATTACGAGTTTTGGATTTTTTAAATGCCGCTGTAACGTTTGAATTGAGAACGATGGACAATAATTCCAACAGCTATTTTGATGAAAGGTAACTTCTACATTAGTTTTCAACTTCATTCATTATTAACTTTTAGCTAATAATTTAGACCGACCGCGATGAAAACGAACGGCCTCCCGTGCTGCTAGAGTTTACTGGTGAGTCTAACAATGGACTGCGGACTATTTGTTACCCCGACGTCCCCTGCAGAGTGCGGTAACTTTTCGCTGCCTCTTCCTGTATTACTGTAGGTTAGCGAGGCCTAAGAAGTCTTCCATTATCACTCCTTTATTTGAAGTAACGTTTTATTTTTCGTTAGTGATTTAAAGTACTTCGAATACATGGAAAGTTTACGTCGACGGAAAGATGAGAAAGGACAATGCTTGCAAAGAAGCGGCCGAAGGCTTAATACAGCCCCTGTAGTTGCCTGGTGTGAAAACGGAGAAACTACTGAAATCCATCTTCAGAATTACCAATGATGGGGGTTCGAACTCACCATCTACCAAATGCAGGGTCACGTGACTCAAATCGCACAGCGAACTTGCTCCGTCAAATAATATTTGATTTCATTTTGCGATACCTCCATTCTTCGAAGGATCGAATCTCTTCCTATTATTTTTATTATTCAATAATATTATTGGGTTTTACGTCTCACTGACAGAATCTTGGGTGAGGGGTACAAGATGAAAATACACTGACTGACAGAGCAAATGCAACACCAAGAAGGAGTGGTCAGAACTTTATGCCAATTGCAGGGTAGACTGACGTCACTGAGGTATGCTCATGATGTGAAATGCGCCGCTGTGCTGCGCACGTAGCGAACGATAAATGGGACACGGCGTTGGCGAATGGCCCACTTCGTACCGTGATTTCTCAGCCGACAGTCATTGTAGAACGTGTTGTCGTGTGCCACAGGACACGTGTATAGCTAAGAATGCCAGGCCGCCGTCAACGGAGGCATTTCCAGCAGACAGACGACTTTACGAGGGGTATGGTGATCGGGCTGAGAAGGGCAGGTTGGTCGCTTCGTCAAATCGCAGCCGATACCCATAGGGATGTGTCCACGGTGCAGCGCCTGTGGCGAAGATGGTTGGCGCAGGGACATGTGGCACGTGCGAGGGGTCCAGGCGCAGCCCGAGTGACGTCAACACGCGAGGATCGGCGCATCCGCCGCCAAGCGGTGGCAGCCCCGCACGCCACGTCAACCGCCATTCTTCAGCATGTGCAAGACACCCTGGCTGTTCCAATATCGACCAGAACAATTTCCCGTCGATTGGTTGAAGGAGGCCTGCACTCCCGGCGCCCGCTCAGAAGACTACCATTGACTCCACAGCATAGACGTGCACGCCTGGCATGGTGCCGGGCTAGAGCGACTTGGATGAGGGAATGGCGGAACGTCGTGTTCTCCGATGAGTCACGCTTCTGTTCTGTCAGTGATAGTCACCGCAGACGCGTGTGGCGTCGGCGTGGAGAAAGGTCAAATCCGGCCGTAACTATGGAGCGCCCTACCGCTAGACAACGCGGCATCATGGTTTGGGGCGCTATTGCGTATGATTCCACGTCACCTCTAGTGCGTATTCAAGGCACGTTAAATGCCCACCGCTACGTGCAGCATGTGCTGCGGCCGGTGGTACTCCCGTACCTTCAGGGGCTGCCCAATGCTCTGTTTCAGCAGGATAATGCCCGCCCACACACTGCTCGCATCTCCCAACAGGCTCTACGAGGTGTACAGATGCTTCCGTGGCCAGCGTACTCTCCGGATCTCTCACCAATCGAACACGTGTGGGATCTCATTGGACGCCGTTTGCAAACTCTGCCCCAGCCTCGTACGGACGACCAACTGTGGCAAATGGTTGACAGAGAATGGAGAACCATCCCTCAGGACACCATCCGCACTCTTATTGACTCTGTACCTCGACGTGTTTCTGCGTGCATCGCCGCTCGCGGTGGTCCTACATCCTACTGAGTCGATGCCGTGCGCATTGTGTAACCTGCATATCGGTTTGAAATAAACATCAATTATTCGTCCGTGCCGTCTCTGTTTTTTCCCCAACTTTCACCCCTTTCGAACCACTCCTCCTTGGTGTTGCATTTGCTCTGTCAGTCAGTGTAAATAAGTCCAAAACAAAAGTAATGGAGTGTAGTCGAACGAAGTCAGGTGATTCAGGAAATATTAGATTAGGAAATGAAGTCTTAAAGGAAGTAGATGAACATTTTTACTTGGGTAGTAAAATAACTAACGACGGCAGAGGTAAGGAGGACATAAAATGCAGACTAGCACAAGTAAAGAAAGCCTTTCTTTTAAGAAAAGAAATTTGCTCTCTTCGAACACTGATATAGGAATCAGAAATACGTTTTTGAAGACTTTCGTCTGGAGCGTGAAATTGTATGGAAGTGAAACATGGACGATAACTAGCTCAGAAGGAAAGAGAATGGAAGCCTTTGAAAAGTGGTGTTACATAAGAATGCTGAAGATAAGGTCGGTACATCGAATCACGAATGAAGAGATACTGAACCGAATTGATGAGAGGAGATCGATTTGGGTAAATTTGACGAGAAGAAGAGATAGAATGAGAGGACACATCTTGAGACATTCAGAACTTGTTCAGTTGGTTTCTGAGGCAAGTGTAGGTGGTAAGAACGGTAGGGGTCGACCAAGGTATGAATATGACAAGCAGATTAGAGCAGATGTAAGACGCAGCAGTTACGTAGAACTGAAAAGCTTAACACATGATAGGGTGGCATGGAGCGTTGCATCAAACCAGTCTATGGACTGATGACTCAAACAACTACTACTTCTACGGTTTTCGGAGACACCGAGTTGCCGGAATTTAGTCCCTTAGGAGTCCTTTTACATGCCAGTAAATCTACCGACACGAAGCTGACGTATTTGATCACCTCCAAATACCACCGGACTGAGTCAGGATCGAACCTGCCAAGCTGGGATCAGAAGGCCAGCGCCTCAACCGCCTGAGCCACTCAGCCTGGCTTTTACGATTCATGCTGAGGTCATAGTCCGCTCGCGTTTCTACTTAAAACAACAATCCCACCACCATCAGACACATAGAAGTACAGGTTTCACACATGACTTACAAGTATAAAGGTCTTCTGATTAATATATCCACAGCACCAACACCGAGTTCTTGCCTGGTCTTATTTCCTTCCTCGCGCGACAGTTGAAGTCTACAGGCAGACGAGCTGTTACCAGCCCACAGTGATTATGAAGCAATTACGGTGTCATCAGTGAGAGATTCCCTGGTCCAGCCTTGTGCGTCAACTTGGAGCATTTCTATTTCCTTGGAATACACCTTCAAGCAGACACGGATTTTGAGACCACGTAGCAATTCCAAGTGAACTGACTAAGCGGTAGGGGCTGTGTAGCCGGCATTCGGGAGATCCTAGTCTCGTGAAGATGGTTTTCCATGATTTCTCATTTTCAATCCAGAGGTCGTAACTTTAATGGAACTGTACATGACCAGGAGTAAAATGTTCTCAGTTACCTTCTCTTATAATAATAATAATAATAATAATAATAATAATAATAATAATAATAATAATAATAATAATAATAATAATAGGATTGGCTTCCTCCTATACGCTATGGTTTTCCTTTTCGATAATTTTGTTTCGCGTGGAACTTCGTCCTTATTGCAACCTTCGAATATTGTCTGGGAAGTAGCTGATAGTTTCAAATAAATAATAAGCCATACATATGTCCGACTCGTTGGCTGAATGGTCAGTGTACTGGCCTTCGGTTCAGAGGGTCCCGGGTTCGATTCCCGGCCGGATCGGGGATTTTAATCGCTTCTGACTAATTCTGCAGCCTCGGGGACTGGGTGTATGTGTCTGTCCCAACACTCTCCTCATCATATTCAGACAACACAGTACACTACCAACTACCACAGAAACACGCAATAGTGATTACATCCCTCCATATAGGGTTGGCGTCAGGAAGGGCATCCGGACGTAAAACAGGGCAAACCCACATGTGCGACGCAGTTTGCACCCGCAACCCCACAGGTGTAGGAAAAAGCGGTAGCAAAAGAATAAGAAGAATAAGAAGAAGAAGAAGAAGTCATAATTATGTATTTACGCGTTGCGCTATAGATGTGATGTACACGTTTCAACTGTCACTGGAAATGATTGGCATGGTCAAACTGGAGATTCAACATTAATCTCGGCCATTCTGATATTTTCTTTTCCATCCCTTGCAACCCCACGCCTCCTCATGCCGATGGAGGCTGAACAACTTAAACGACATTCCGAGTGTTATTTTCAATTTTAGTGACCCCGAAAACTAGGGATTCAACAGTAATATAGGTCGTTTTCGATTATTTTTTTCATGTCATTCCCTCCCCACTGCACATCTAGAGGTGCTCTCACAGTATATTTCTCCAGGTAGTATTACGTCATATGTGTACCACGTTGGGTGGAAATTACAAGTCAGCCTATAGTCGTCGTCATTTTCTATCGCCGATTATTTCTACGTAAAGATATTGCTCTTTAAATGTATGCAACCCGCTAAGCATATAATGTATTGCGGGTAGGGAAAACATTCGCCTGCAATTATTGGTGTAGTCATTTAGTGATTTGATTTTCAGATTACTCAAAATGAACTAAACTCGGAGACCTATCGACGGCTGATGATTCACTGGCAGGTGATTCGGGGGGAATAAAACACAAATGAAGCAAATCACTCCGTTGGACTGGATAAAGCTGTTTTTATTAAACCTCGTATATAGACAACACTCAGAAACTACCTGAAAAAGAAAACGTATAACAACAGATTATACCCGCTTCTTTTTAAGGTACAATATGATATTATGTGTAAGCCTCCGTGTCTCTGGATGCAGCGCGCCGGCCTCTCACCGCTGGGTTCCGTAGTTCAAATCCCGGTCATTCCATGTGAGATTTGTGCTGGAAAAAGCGGAGGCGGGACAGCGTTTTCTCCGGATACTCCGGTTTTCCCTGTCATATTTCATTCCAGCAACACTCTCCATTATCATTTCATTTCATCTGTCATTCATTAATCATTGCCCCAGAGGAGTACGACAGCGTTCGGCAGCCGGCACAATTCCTATCTCGCCGCTAGATGGGGCTTCATTAATTTCATTCCTGAACCGGGCTAATGACTGGAAACAGGCTGTAGATTTTCATTTCATGATATTATGTGTTTTCTTCTTCAGGACGTCTCTAAATGTTATTTATTCATAAATTAGTTTAGTCAGAATGAAGAACGTAATAGTTATGACTTAATTACTTTTTCCAACTTCATCCAGGGTGATTTGAAAAATTAAAAAGGGTAGGAGAGAGGGCACAATCTTGCCTCATACCCTTTCAGATATTGATTTCTTCAGTAACGCAGTCTTCAATTTTGATGTGAGATTATCATGTTTAACGCTACGAAAAGCTTTTTTCATTCTTGAAGCACGGAAAGACACTTATGAACTTGGATAGCGTGCCTAACACCAAGGCATTTTATTATTAATATAACACTGTACCATATTGTAATTGGACGAACGTCTGTATATTTGCATTAAATAAATAGGGACGATCCTTCCTGTAAAAGCATCTACACCTTCAAGTACCCCTACAAGAAACTACGGTAAAATCTGAAACACAACTCAGTACAAAGACCCTCTGTACTCTACGCCTCTGAGTGCCTCTTGATGCTGAATCGAAAGGGCCCACTGAGGAAAATAGAACTTAAAGAAAGGAAGATCTTGAGGAGGATTGCATCTACAGGGTCAGGCACAACAACGAGCTCAACGAACATCAGGAAGACATAGTCACGTGTATGAGGAAAAGGCGCTTGACCTACGAACACATGACCCGCCTGAAACCCTGTAGGCTCACCAACAGAATCCTCAAAGTGACAAGTAGGGAAAAGGCTTCTAGGACCACCTCAGTAAAATCAGACCTACAAGAACTGCAGATCCCATCAGATAACTGATTTCAGTACCGTCAGACCATCCAGCAGCGAGTCTTCCCACTGTCCCCCAAAAGCAAAAAGAGTACAGTGGAAGGAAGGAAGGAAGGAAGGAAGGAAGGAAGGAAGGAAGGAAGGAAGGAAGGAAGGAAGGAAGGAAGCAAGCAAGCACACAGGCAGAAAATGAAAGCGTACTGGGCCAAGCGAAAGCAGAAGACCGTAGCTAAAGACGAGCCCTGTGGCCCTAGCAGGCCAAAACAAACAGAAAAATAAAAATAACTAAATATATTAAATAAGTAATAATTAGATAGGCTTGAAATATTAGCAAGAAGAATCATTTTTAAAAAATATGGGGCCTATGAAAGGTACAGAATTTTGAAAATTAAGAAGTAATGAAAATCTATCAGAACACAGAAAACATTATGGAAACAATAAGAAAAAAGATCGACGAAAACAGATTCACATACCTTTGGGAGAAAAAGTAAAGAAAAACAACAACAACCTGGATTCAAGATCAAGAAAGATTTGGAACGAAATAATATAAGAGAAGAAGAAATCTTCGGTTTTTTTTTTTTTTTTTTTACAATTTGCTTAACGTCGCACCAACACAGACAGGCATTACGGCGACGATGGGATTGGAAAGGGCTAGGAGTGGAAAGAAAGCGGATGTGGCCTTGATTAAGGTACAGCACCAGCATTTGCCTGGTGTGCAAAATGGGAAACTACGGAAAACCTTCTTCAGGGCTGCCGACAGCGGGGTTCGAACCCACTATCTCCAGAATGTAAGCTCACAGCTGCGCGTCCCTAACCGCACGGCCAACTCACCAGCTGAAGAAGAAATCAAATAAAGAGGTATTTATAGCAATAAAGTGTTAAATATAGAAAGATTCCAAGGGAAAATAAAACTGGCACTAAGTCGTCTGAGGAGAGAAAGAAAAGAAACACAGCGAAAGGATGAAGGAGTAGTGGAAAGAAAGGAGGAGGAAACATCAGAAACTGAGGAACTGAAGATGGCACGTGGTCCCTAGCAGCTCATCATAGGATGATGATGATGATGATGATGATGATGATAATTGATACGGAAATGCCATGGGCGCCCGTAGGATAGTTTTTAGGGGCTATACCTGGGGGGTATGTAGTATTTTTAATATTTTGGAAGATGAATGGCGACTTGCATTCCACGGTAGAATACCACCAACGGTATCCCCTACTACTTCTACGTAATACCGACTTTTAAATCATTTTCTTGAAAGAAAAACACCTGACTACATTAGATTTTTCCTTTCCCTGAGAGCTGGGGGGCGGGCGTGAATGGGTGGACAGAGAAAAGATCAAATCTTAATTTAAAACTCTAAAAATCTGAAATTTTATTTCTTTCCTTTTTTTCTTTTCAAATTTTAAACTTTGTTAAAGAATAACAAATAACAGTGGGATAGACAGAAGGGCAACCCTTCAGCTCTTATAACAAAGTTATTTGAAACCCAGGTACAAGAAACATATAATGATTTTTAAAGAGATGAGTTAAGTAGCTCAAAAGTTACACTATTACCAAGAACACTACTGCTCCAATCAATCACAAGTAAGGAGACGGGGCTCCAAAATTTACAACATTCAAGGCACAGTTTAACTTTTACAGTAGGTCAAATACAACCAGTTTCTACTGTCCAATTCGCTCGACAGTCTAAGTTACATTTAAATATGAAGTTAAATAAGAATAGGTAAGTTCAACGGAGGCAATAAGTGCCTATTCTACATGGCCTTAGAGAAAAGAAAAGGTTAAAATTATTGGTCGTAAATAAAAATGTTACGAGGCGAACACTTGCACTCCTTTCAAATTCACTCGAAAAGCGTTAACACTCTTTATTCCCTAAGTTAGAGCAATGCCTTTAGAATTCTCTGAAAATTTACATTGAAGGATTGAGTTTTACATTAAGAAAGACTTTTGAAACCTTCCCCTCAAGTCATCTTTCTGAGGCTATTACATGATTAAAATATGTCTGCCATTACCTTGAGCAAGGCTTGCCCCCTGCCTCCTCTACGAACACACTCTAAACCTCCTGACTGGAGCGAGGAAAAGACAACGTGGCCCAACAATGTCTCAGGCTTTATAGCGGA
Organism: Anabrus simplex; assembly: GCF_040414725.1. Taxonomy (NCBI): domain Eukaryota; kingdom Metazoa; phylum Arthropoda; class Insecta; order Orthoptera; family Tettigoniidae; genus Anabrus; species Anabrus simplex. The sequence continues at coordinate 88,661,971 of NC_090273.1, read as the reverse complement.
GAGGAATTTTCCAGAATTATCTGGGCCGAAGCTCTGTACACACCCACAATTTTGATTGGTTACAAAATTAAATACCAAAATTTGTGACTGGTGGAAAATTTACATGAAGAAGGAAGGGATAGCAGTGCTAGTAACCTAAGAACACAAAGAAGAATTTACAACAACTCAGTTCTGAAAACCTCGAATTTACAAATTTTCTTGAAAATTAATTGTTCATCTCCCCACCAGAGGGGGCACATATGTCGACAGTATAGACATCTGAAGATAAACGTTCAAACTTCTTCCACTACACAGTTTGAAATACGCAATACAGAAAACATTTTAAAAAATCATTAAAGCTAGCTCAATAATTCTAGCATATCATCCTTCTTCTCTATGAAATATACAAGCATGCAAAATTTCATCTTAATATCTAAAAAAAAAAAAAATCAGAGTTATCACGGAAACGGTTCTGAAAAACAAAATTTACGGGAAACGAGCCACCAACTTACTGACGAAGGGGTTGCTTGGGTGACAGAGTTTCACGTTTTTGGTCATAACTTCGAAAATATTAGATATTAACAAAACATGTGCACTGTTATAAAGAGAAAAGTTCAGTTTTAAATGAAAAATAAAGTGAAAAATCGCATTTTTGGTTCGTTAAAGGTTTGTTCCCCCCTTAAGGCCTCGGCCGCTTCCTTTCCACTCCTAGCCCTTTCTTATCCCATCGTCGCCATAAGACCTATCTGTAATTGCAAAATTTAAAAAATAAAAACATTGTTGTGTTTAATGGACTCTTAGGTAACAAAATCGAACAAATCTGCAAAAATAATATTTTAGGTGTGGGAGGGGGGGGGGCGGCAAACTTTTGACCACGGGGGCCTTTGGGGGTTTTCTGTGGGGAGAAATTTTAACATTAACTTAATTTCTTTTCCGTTCAGTTTGATCGCAAGGGGCAAAATATGATATAACTGTAGAAACAGGATTTTTGGAATATTTTGGAGAGGGGTTCTAGGGTTATTTTTGGTAGTATCATAGTCCGGGACTATTCCTGTGCAGCCACCTATACCTTACAATAGAAGAAGATACAACAATTACAAACGTAAAACGTAGAACGTATGATACCAAAGGTCACCACAAGTTACACTAATTGCCTGGGCCAGGAAATAATGTATCATATATGATACCTAGGGTCGCTAGAGTTTCAGCAATTACGAAGTTCAAAGCTGCCGTAGACGAGATCAAACTTTGTACAGCCCTAGATGTCCATCTGGACAGCTATAAAATGTCTAAAGTGTAAGGTACGACAGAGGACACTATCTGGTCGACCTTTGATTGGGCAATGACGCAATCTCTGATTGTGGAGAATGGGTGGGTATGATGAGTAGCATGTATCTAGTTACGTGCTTCTTAGTGAACTAAGGTCTTTCCGAGTCCAACATTAGAGAGGCAGGAGTTTCCTCATTTGCGACAGTCGCTGAAAAGACGTTATACAATTATAACAACATTGTGATCCATTTCCTCATTTGATCCTTTATTGATTTTACTGAATAATTTATTTCCCTCGCAATCTATCATTATTATCACTGTCCGGCTCCATGGCTAAATGGTTAGCGTGCTGATCTTTTGCCACAGGAGTCCCGGGTTCGATTCCCGGTAGGGTCGGGAATTTTAACGATCATTGGTTAATTTCGCTGGCACGGGGGCTGGGTGTATGTGTCGTCTTCATCAACATTTCATCCTCAGCACGACGCGCAGGTCGCCTATAGGAGTCAAACCAAAAAAAAGACCTGCATCTGGCGAGCCCAACTTGTCCTCGGACACTCCCGGCACTAAAAGCCGTACGCTATTTCATTTCATTATTATCACTTCTGAACCTTGTTACCGCTAAAAGGTACGTTTAAAAAATTCAGGCATTCTTTGTGATGTCAAGAATCAGAAGACGTTGATGTTGACGAGATACGAGTGTCTGTTTAGGAAAGACGATCCACATGGGTTGGAACGTACGTTATGCCAACTATTTTTTAATTTTTTTCGCGCTAGACCGGGATCTACCAGACAAATTGAAATATACAGATGGCAGTGGGGAGCGTAAAGTGTTGTGAACTGTATAAATAACGCCGAGTAAGTTTTCTAGGTGTAGGATATAAAGCGGGGGAAACTCTCAGCTACGAAATCCTTGTGCTACATATTTTTTATTCTCGGAGAGTACAGTAACCTTTACGACAAACCCTCAAAGTAGTCCCTCAGACTGTCCATAACACGTCGCCAACGATGCGGGAGACGACAGTCAGTAGCGACGATAAAGGGAGGCAGTTGCCCCCCCCCCCCACTTTGTGGAGAAACATTACATTTTTATTCCATTTTTGCCACCTAAAACAGGGAATGATAAAAAAGCAATGGTATGTAAACCCTGTTGTCTGTTACATAATTATTTTTAAATTACTTTAAATATTTTAAAAATATTTTTTCTTTCCTTTTCTTTCTTTCTTTCTTTCTTTCTTTTCTTTTCTTTCTTTCTTTCTTTCTTTCTCAATCCGTTTAACCTCAAGGGTTGGTTTTTCTCCTCGGACTCAGCGAGGGATCCCACCTCTACCGCCTCAAGGGCAGTGTCCTGGAGCCTGAAACTTTGGGTTGGGGGTATACAAGTGGGCGGCCTCACCTGCTATGCTGAACAGGGACCTTGTGAGGGAATGAGAAGATTGGGACGGATATAAGGGGAAGAGGGAAGAAAGCTGCCATGGCCTTAAATTAAGTATCTTCCCGGCATTTGCCTGGGGGGAAGTGGGAAACCACAGAAAACCACTTCGAGGATGGCTGAAGTCGGAATCGAACCCAATTTAAAAAATTAGTAGGAATGCGCAGAACCTAGACATCTTCGAATCTTTCCTTCCTTCTTTCATGATATTTCTCATATAACTTAATTTTCCTACTTGTTCTTTCCTGTTTCTGCTCTTATATTTAAATGTATTTTCCTTTGTTTATGTCGTTTATGTAAATATGTGTTGTATAGAATTGTACAGCTTTTATTGTGTATATATTGTACATAGCTCGGATCTTTGTAATTCGGTGTTATTCTGTTGCTGATCCTGAATGAATGAATAAATAAATAAATTGATTAAAAATGTCATTCGACGCAGGTAACGGATTTTTCAGCGCCACAGCAAGTAGTGGAGAGTCGCACAGCAGCGTGTAGAAGCGTGATCACTATCTGATGGCACAGAACCTTAGATGCGCACATTTGTAATAGGGAACATGCATGATCCGGGGTTTTAATTAAAAATACGCTAATCTGATTCAAAATTTCACGCAGAATTCAAAAATGTGATCAGAATGTACAAACAATAACTCCAAACATGATAAAAATCTACGAAAATGTCACGTCACGCAAGTACGCGATCTCATTGGTCTGACGTCATCGTACAGGTTGACTGAATTAGCAGACGAAATAACACATAGTGTGCTGTGAGAAGCAGGATACACTTCGCGTATTGCTACTTTACGTTAGTGTCTGGTATGGTTAAATTCGAGGTTTATACATTGGATAATAATCTGAGTGGTATATTTTAGACTTAAAATGAATCCTGCGCAGACAGTGAGGCAGAAAACTTATAAATGGTGTAGAGTTCCGATGTGCAATAGCACATCGCATACCATACCAAACAAATTGTTTATAAACGTTCCAAAGACGCTCAAACTAGGGAGAAATGGATTTTGGCGAGCCGGAGAAATGCTGGTGATATATCGGAAAAGTCTACAGTTTATTTTTTTGAAGTTTTTTTTTTGCTAGGGGCTTTACGTCGCACCGACACAGATAGGTCTTATGGCGACGATGGGATAGGAAGGGCCTAGGAGTTGAAAGGAAGCGGCCGTGGCCTTAATTAAGGTACAGCCCCAGCATTTGCCTGGTGTGAAAATGGGAAACCACGGAAAACCATTTTCAGGGCTGCCGATAGTGGGATTCGAACCTACTATCTCCCGGATGCAAGCTCACATTCGCTTTTGAAGATTTTAACGTAAGATTAATTTGTTTGAATTTTCAAATCACTTTTCCATGTCAGCTGTTCTAGTGGTAAAACTTTAAATTTTAATGTATGATGCTTTATTTAAATGCTTCAATTACATCTTGGAATATGAAAGTAATAAACAGTGCATTAAATAATGCTGATTATTAAAGTATTCTCCAAACCTAACCTATGTTTTGGGTGATACATGTCTAGATAATAAATCAAAGGGGTTATGAACCATTTTGACAGCTCTAATTCTACCAATATATCTTGGCATGGGACAGTTATGTATGTCTTTATTGAAGAGCTTAATTGGTAAAGAAATTTAGGCTATATCTAAATACTCTATAATGTAACAAAGAATAGGCGTGTGCATCATGAAAGGAAACAACGTGAATTTAACAAATGTATAACTCTACACAAAACCAATGCTTGTCTGTTACGGTCTTATAAGTTAACAATGCTCATTTATAATAATTATCATAATATTAATGAAATAAATAACATAATTGCACACAGGTGAAAATAGTGATATAGGTGTTTAAAATATCCAACTTAGCCTAAGTTTTATGTTATACAAGCCAAGTCAATAAACCGAAGGGTAAAAATACCGCGCGAGTTGGCCGTGCGGTTAGGAGCGCGCAGCTGTGAGCTCGCATCCGGGAGATAGTGGGTTTTGAACCCCACTGCCGGCAGCCCTGAAGATGGTTTTCCGTGGTTTCCCATTTTCACACCAGGCAAATGCTGAGGCTGTACCTAAGGCCACGGCCGCTTTGTTCCCATTCCTAGGCCTTTCCAGTCCCATCGTCGCCATAAGACCTATATGTGACGGTGTGACGTAAAGCAAAAAAAAAAAAAAAAAAAAGTAAAAGTCACGGCACCCAAAGACATTCCTGTATTGAGCGACTAAAATGTCACCAGGACACTTTTCTTTCCTGATATGCTCAGCTTGTTAAAAGCCAAATGTAATTAATGTTATTGGCTTCACGCCCCGCTAACTACTTCTACGATTTTCGGAGACGCCGATGTGCAGGAATTTAGTCCTGCAGGAGTTCTTTTACGTGCCAGTAAATCTACCGACACGAGGCTGACGTATTTGAGCACCTTCAACTACCACCGGACTGAACCAGGATCGAACCTGTCAAGTTGGGGTCAGAAGGCCAGCACCTCAACAGTCTGAACCACTCAGCCCGACTTGTGAAAACTAGATGAAGTCATATTTATCTTTATCATGTTTAACTTTTTCCCTCCACAAAGATATTTAATTCTCTTTCATGGGCCCCGGAAGTGGGTAGGCCAGTTGTCCCAACCATAAATATATATTTTTTGGGGGAATTATAGATTATAGTACTATGATCTTTCTTTCCTTCTTTCTTTCTTTCTTTCTTTCTTTCTTTCTTAATCAGTTTATCCTTCAGGGTTGGCTTTCTCTCGGACTCAGCGAGGGATTTCACCTCTACCACTTCAAGGGCAGTGTCCTGGAACGTGAGACTTTGAGTATGGTGATGCAACTGGTGAGGAGGGCCATTACCTCGCCCAGGCGGCCTCACCTGTTATGCTCAACAGGGGCCATTTGGAGGATGGGAGGATCGTACGGGATAGACAAGGAAGAGAGAAGGAAACGGCCGTGGCCTTAGATGCCTGGAGGAGAAGTAGGAAAATACGAAAAACCACTTCGAGGATGGCTGAGGTGGGATTCGAAACCCTTCTATTCAGTTGACCTCCCGAGGCTGAGTAGACCCCGTTCCAGCCCTCGTACTATTTGTTTTCAACTTTCATGGCAGAGCCGGGAATCGAAACCGGGCCTCCGGGAGTGGCACACATTAACCACTACACCACAGAAGCGGACTAGTACTATAATGCTACCTATATGTTTATGTTAGTGCTGAAATCCGATTTCTTACTTTACTAATGCTGAAAGCCCGAAAATGTAATGTTATTCTTTAATAGGGGAATCAGTCTAGAAGGAAATGTTGAAAGTGATGTGATATCTATCCAGGTTCGTTGTTATCCTAATACTACGGGTTACAGTACACTGCACGTATATAAAAGACGCCACTTACAAACTTGCTTGTTATCCGCGAATTTCTGCGGCCACAAAAGTCACATTTTTCAAGAATGATGACATCTACACATGCCGGGAGTGGGTAATTTGCGCGCCTGCTGCCTTCCTTGGATGTGGTAGCCGTTTCTCAGGCTCCCTCTCCGGAATCGAACCCTGATTCCCCGTTACCCGTTACAACCGTGGTAGGCGCAGAACCTACCATCGACAGTTGATAAGGCAGACATTTGAAAGATCGTCGCCGGCACGAGGACCGTGCGATCAGCCCAAAGTTATTCAGAGTCACCAAGGCAAACGGACCGGACGAGCCGACCGATTGATTTTGATCTAATAAAAGCGTCTGACTGTGCTGTTTTGAACCTTTCTTCTGTCATTTCGAAGTTATTCGCGATCATGAATAATAAACAATCGGCTTTTAGCAACGGCTGATGCACAACGGCTGGTAGAGCTCCATGCGGTACTGGATCGTGACGTCACAGCGCGCCGCTTACGTCAGAGGCCGTTTCACTCGCCTTGCGGAAAGGCACTATTAAATATTTTTTTAATGGTAGAAAACAAGGCAACATACCACAATGTAATACGTTTACGTACTATTTCATTGGTGTACTTTTCAAAAAAAGTATTTTTGAAAATGATGCATGTTCCCAATTGTTCCTTCGGTGAAAGTGTTATTGTATAGAATTGAATGAAAATGTCACAAAACTATTACCTGTCCAATACACCGCCATCTCGTGCTGTCACCATGTACTATGAGTATCATGCTTTCCAGGACATACGACTAATGTATGATAGGAAAATAAATTGCCAATCCTCGTATATCTTACTAATACGTATAACATGAATGCAGTGTGTGTCCACATACATTCATTTTCGTCGTGATTTTGGGAGGGTTAACACGATGCATCGACAATATCAATCAATTCTGGAAGTTCTGTCTGAATAAAGGCAAAAATCTATTTTTGATGATACCAGCCAATATGAAAGAAATTGGGGACAGGTGTTCCACCTAATCAACACTTCAATATATGATAGAAATATTTATTATTAATGTGTTCATACGTTTATTTGAAATATTATCTCAATACCTTCCACTTTTTAAACAAGGATATTAGAACTCTGTGGTTCTATTACATACCTGTAATTTTTTAAAATTGTGTTCTCATTACAGTAAGTTTTTATCCAGTTTTTCAGGATATATGAAACGGTTTGATGTTTTTGTGTATTTATGTTATTTTAAGGTTGTATTTTGTTATATGTTAATTTATTCTTTAATTTTTTCTTTTCTATTACTGAAGATGGTATCACAGGTATCGAAACTAGTACAACATGAAGTGGCTCAGGCGGCTGCGCGCGCACCGGTCTCTCACCGCTGGATTCCGTGGTTCAAAACCCGGTCACTATATGTGAGATTTGTGCTGGATAAAGCGGAGGCGGGACAGATTTTTCTCCGGGTATTCCGGTTTTCCCTGTCATATTTCATTCCAGCAACACTCTCCAATATAATTTCATTTCATCTGTCATGAAATATGACAGGGAAAACCGGAGTACCCGGAGAAAAACCTGAACCGCCTTCACTTTCTCCAGCACAAATCTCACATGGAGTGACCATGATTTGAACCACGGAACCCAGCGGTGAGAGGCCGGCGCACTGCCGCCTGAGCCACGGAGGCTCACATAGAGATGGATTATAGAGTACAATTAAGTAAGGTAGCAGGAAAACGATTTCCACATTCGGAAGCGACCTTCAGAGGATAGTTCTGTTGTGCTTCTTGTGATCGATATTATGCTACAGAATCCACGTGCCTAGCATGTCGAAACGTACAGCCAGTCAAGGTTCCTGTGTCCTGTAAACAGTAGGTACAGTACATTAGCTTAGGTGCAGCCTGCAAACGAACCAGCTGATTTTAATATTTATTTATTTTTCTTCATCATTTATTGCTAGCAGTTTCCCAATCATTTATGGTCAACATTACCGTATGTAGGGATTAGGCCCAATTTTAGGGCCGGAAATATTTTCTGCTGTCAGTTTCATGTGGAGGGACGAATCCACCATTGAGTGTTTCTACGGTTGTTTGTATGAATCAAGAAGGTATGTATTAAGACTGACAAAGATAGAGGAGTTTACCAGACGCGCCTTAAATCACCAGTCCATCGGGGAACCAATCCCACGTCCCTCCGAACCGAAGGCCACCACGCTGATCATTCAACCAAGGAGCCGGACTTATTAAAATAAAAACATATCACATCAACACATCAAATAACACAAGTTCTGTTAACAAAGATATTTCAAAAATCATTAGCGTAAAAGCAATTGTTCTGTTATTTGCCGGTTAGTGATATTGCACATCATTTCACAATGGACCATTTTTGTTTTGTTCAGTTTCTGAATTTAACACCCTACAAACTATCAAATTAAGACACATATTTGTGTATTTTCAGCACCTTTTTTTTAACCACACCCATGCATTTCTCTGACGTACTTAATTCCGCTACATGTAGATCGTTCTATCAGGAAAGTGCATGAAGTCACCAATGTCAACAAACAGACTTCATCCCTGAGAGCTTCAGTCATTCTTGGCCCATCCACAGCACCCCTGTCGGACAGAACGCCTAAACAGTATATCAGATACAGCAATGAGTAGCCTACACTAGATCAGAAAACAGGCTACTATTATTTTCAACTATGTTGAATTTCATATTTTACTTCTTTTCTAGTAGTCAATCCTAAGTCTGGTTTGCAAAGGTTATCCCTCTTTTCCTCCTCCACTTCTGCCAGTTTCTTCAACTCCACTTATGAGTAGCCCATGTTCCTGATGATCTGGGCCTGTCTCTCGTATCAGTGATGGGTAAAGGCAGTAAAGCCGGGCTGAGTGGCTCAGACGGTTGAGGCGCTGGCTTTCTGACCCCAACTTGGCAGGTTCGATCCTGGCTCAGTCCGGTGGTATTTGAAGGTGCTCAAATACGTCAGCCACGTGTCGGTAGATTTACTGGCACGTAAAAGAACTCATGCGGGACTAAATTCCGGCACATCGGTGTCTCCGAAAACAGTAAAAGCAGTTAGTGGGACGAAAAGCCAACAACATTTTTTATTATTAAAGGCAGTAATAGGTTCGAATGCCAACTTTCTGAAACGAGTAACAAGTATGCCCTAGCTTGCACAACAGTTATGCTAAGAGTTCTGCATAATATTAGGGGTACAATCCATCAGAGCTCCTAGAATTTATGTCCCCCTGTGGGTGGGGGCGGTAGAATAACACCCACGGTATTCCCTGCCTGTCGTAAGAGGCGACTAAAAGGGGCCTCAGGGCCTCTGAACTTTGGAGCGTGGGTTGGCGACCACGGGGCACTTAGCTGAGTCCTGGCATTGCTTCCACTTACTTGTGCCAGGCTCCTTACTTTCATCTGTCCTATCCGACCTCTCTTGGTCAACCCTTGTTCTTTTCCGACCCCGACGCTATTAGGTTTGCGAGGGCTAGGGAGTCTTTCATTTTCACGCCCTTCGTGACCCTTGTCTTTCTTTGTCCGATAGCTTCATTTTTCGAAGTGCCGGTACCCTTCCATTTTTCCGTCTGATTAGTGTTATATAGAGGATGGTTGCCTAGTTGTACTTCCTCTTAAAACAATAATCACCACCACCACCACCTAGAATTTATGTTACTCTCGCTACATTACGGAAGAGCGAGCTAGTCGACACTTCCTAATAACCAGATTAGATTGCATTCTAACTTCTTTATTTCTTTCTTTTCTTTTCTTTCTTTCTTTCTTTCTTTCTTTCTTTCTTTCTTAATCTGTTTACCCTACAGGGTTGGCTTTTTCCTCAGACTCAGCGAGTGATCCCACCTCTACCGCCTGACGGGCAGTGTCCTGGAGCGGGAGACTTTGGGATTGAGGTATACAACTGGGGAGGAGGACTAGTACCTTGCCCAGGCGACCTCACCTGCTATGCTGAACAGGGGTCTCGTGAGGGGATGGGAAGATTGGAAAGGATAGACAAGGAAGAGGGAAGGAAGCGGCCGTGGTCTTAAGTTAGTGACCATCCCGACATTTGCTGGAGGAGAAGTGGAAAACCATGGAAAACCACTTAGAGGGTAGGTGTGGTGGGAAGCGAACCCCGCTCTACTCAGCTGACCTCCCGAGGCTGAGGGGGCCCCGTTCCAGCCCTCGTACAACTTTTCCAATTTCGTGCAGAGCCGAGAATCGAATCCGGGCCTCCGGGAGAGGAGCTAATCACATTAACCATTACACCACAGATCTAACTTATTTCTGCCTAAAATGTTCGGATCTAGTGATGAGAAATTCGATTCATTTGATTCCATTCTCGTTATTGCTCGATGCAGTGACCCGATACACGGCATATTACAATCACCGTTCCTGTTGCATCTGCGTACTGGCGACAGCAGGAGCAGGATCATCATCAGCAGCAGCAGCAGCAGCAGCAGCAGCAGCAGCAACATCAACAACATCCAAACCGCAATGCTGCCACCTGGTTAAATGAAATGCTTTCCTATGGCTGCCATAGTGTTCAGATTTCTTCCACAGCCACCTCTCCACACAGAGTTCGCTGTTTAATTCTCTGAGCTCAAATAGTAGCTCACACCTGTGATCGTCTCCTTCTATCGAGAAACCCATTTTTGTCCCACGTCAATCTTTTACTGCAACAATTATTCGTGCGCAGCGCAACAGGAAGGCCAAGCAATACATTACCTTCCACACTGCTTACTAGGGCTCGGATGTTTAAGACCTATGTATGTATGTATGTATGTATGTATGTATGTATGTATGTATGTATGTATGTATGTATGTATGTATGTATGTATGTATGTATGTATGTATGTATGTATGTATGTATGTATGTATGTTCCGAGCTATGGAGACAGGTCGTGGAATGATATTAGTAGACGAATAAGAGTGAGTGAGTGAGTGAGTGCGTAATAATAATAATAATAATAATAATAATAATAATAATAATAATACACTGAAGAAAATGGAAATTGCATCACCCAGAAGGAATGGTGCTACATTGCTGCAATTGAACATGCAGGACGAGTGTTCGGTTGTGATTCGATGATTACACTTTCAGGTCCCTCTGACCGCAAGTTTGGACAACAATCAATACAGGATGTGCCCACCACGAGCTGCAATACACTGATGAATTCGTCGAGGCATGGAGTCAATAAGGGCCTGGAACGCTTCCTGAGGAATTGTGGGCCATGCTTGCTGCACTGCACGGGTCAGTTTTTCCAGAGTTGTGGGTGGCTGAGGACGGTTGGCCAGTTGTCGACTCATCATGTACCACACATGCTCAATAGGACTGAGGTCCGGGGATCTGGCGGGCCATTCTAAGGTTGTGATGTCGTGGAGAGCTTCTCTGGAGATGCGTGCAGTGTGAACCCGGGCACTGTCCTGCTGAAACATCCCATTAGCAATGTTCGCCATCATAGGGACAACCACTGGATTGAGTACCGTATCAACGTACTGTCGAGCAGTCATAGTGCCCTCAACAAGCACTAATTGTGATTTCACATTAAAGCCAATAGCTCCCCAGACCATAATGGTTGGTGTTGGCCCTGTGTGCCTCTCGACAATAAGATCTGGGCGGCCCCTCTCCCCGGTACGTCGGCGCACACAATTCCGGCGATCACTGCGGGCAAGACAGAAGCGCGATTCATCACTAAAGACGACCCTATGCCATTCGTCGACCCACGTCGGTCTTTCTCGACACCAGGCCAGCCTTACACGTCGCTGTTGTGGGGTCAATGGAACACCTTCTGCAGGGACACGGGCTCGTAAGCCAGCTGCACGCAGGCGATTACCAACTGTTTGTTGTGTAACAAAGTGAATTCGTGTCTTCGCCCCGAGGTGATGCAGCTCTTTTGAGGTTCACTCCCAATGGAGATGAGCTGCATGTACCATTTTAACCATATACCAACCCCCTGCCATTCTGAAATTTCTGGCAGTGCCGGGAATTGAACCCGGGCCCTGAGAACGGCAGCTAATGTTCTACGGAGGCGGATAATTCCTAATGATAAAGGTATAATGAATATGTTCCATTTTAAACTGAACAAGAAACATTAAATTCCTGTATGTATGTTCAGTCTTCAGCCCTAAGGCTGCCTCAAAAGCTCTGCCATCAGCTGTCATAGATGGCCTAGGCATCACTGAAGAGGCGTACTAGGGAAATGAGGAGTGAGGTAGTTTCCCGTTGCTTTCCTCACTGAGCCAGACGTTGCTATTACATATCAGTCTGCCAAGCCCACTGAAATGCATGCATTAACTGACCCTATGAGCAACGTTTTCACACCATTCATTGCAGGGACTGGCTGCACAAGGAATGGCATTACTAGCATCGCCCATACCTCAGTCACTTTCATATTGTCAAAGCCAAGGATAAGACAGAGACAGATCAATGAAAGTAACAAAATTGCTCTAGCCCATACTAGAAGACATAGTGCACTGTAAACAATAGGCCCTGCCAGCAAAGGCGTTATTAAATTCCTATACGAATTAAAAGTCTTTCAGTGAACTGTGCTAAAGTTCAAATGCATGTAGCCTGTATTCTCCATTCACTTCCACTGGGGGCATCGACAAATAGAAACTACTCATTTGTGACGACAACCAACTGATTTGCATTAAAAAGCAGAGAGGAATGTAAACAAAGACAAGGAACTCTTCATAAACATCCGAGCCCTTCTGATTACCAAATTAATTTAAAATCTTTATAGCATTACCGAGCATCCGAAGTTTATAATGATAAGCAAAACATAAGCGGCTGAAAGATGTGTGCGGGATACAACTAGACCTAGTCCGGCTCAATGGATAAATGGTTAGCGTGCTGGCCTTTGGCCACAGGGGTCCCGGGTTCGATTCCCGGCAGGCTCGGGAATTTTAACCTTAATTGGTTAATTTCGCTGGCACGGCGGCTGGGTGTATAGTCCTCTCCGTGTAAGGACGTACCCTAAGGGTGCAACCTTACCCTTTCTCCCCTGTAACATTAAGATATTGATTTATGGTTACTTTTCTTGCTGTTGGGTCTTTTTCAGTGTCGGTAACCATACAGTTTAGGGACCCTACTTGCCGATACGACGTCTTACATTTACCGTTAATCTGGCACGTTGGCAACGTTCAATCACTGCTCTAGCGTGAAGTGCGTGTTGCCACCGCATTGCCGTTAAAGTCACTAGTGATACATTTGCGAGAATATTTAAAGCATATTTTCTTTTTCTGTGGGATTGTAAATCTATTTGGCTAATACCAGGTAAGTAGGATTGTGGCATGTTCGGATAATGCATTTAATAACATAGTTTGTGTGAAATGATGAAAGTGCTCAAATACGTCAGTCTCATGTCTAGATCTACGGGTACATGAAATAACTCTTGCGGGACGAAATTTTGGCAGTAGAACTTATAACATTATTATTTTCAAATCCGCAGTGAACTTGAAAGCTGACCTAAATTCCGTTCACGGAGCTTGGCACATTAGTATTCCTATATGTTTCCTGATAAGCTTGAAGATATAACCAGCCTGCAGGCTGAAAATATGCCCAACAATCTCTCTCCTTACTGGTTACCGGTATTGAAGAGAGAAGGAAATATTCGCGCAAAAGAAAGGGAAGTCATTGGATGTCTGGAACTTTCGAAAATCACACTGCAAAGACTTATTAAATAAATTGCATCGTTTAACACGCCCCTCTTTTCAAGAATATGGTTATAGTACGCCTACTGTATGTCAAAATAAAGACAGATAATTTAAGTGAGAAAGTGTGTTTATTTCCTTAATTCCTCATTGAGGAGATATTCATAATTATCTTGATTTATTTCATCTTATCTTTTATCATTTACTAGGGTAGGGAAACATTCATTATCGGTGTTTACATTGAGGTTAGTTTGTTATGGTTATGTCTGATGATTTTAATATGTAACCAGGCAGGTTGGCAGCAGTGATCAGCCATTACAAAAAAGAGAAAAGAAGAGCATCGGGCGGCGATATTTACTTTCTGGGGTATTTCCTTACGTGACAATTACTATATGTGTCGTCATCACCATCATTTCATCCTCATCACGACACACAGGTCACCTACGGGAGTCAAATCAAAAGTCCTGCATCTGGCGAGCCGAACTTTCCCTCGGACACTTCCGGCACTAAAAGCTATACGTCATTTCAACTAGACCTACCTTTAGCCGCCTCTAGGCAAATTATTAAGTTTAATCATGTGTGAACTGCCACATATTTCAGACTTGCCTGTCGGAGACAAATCTGCACAGGCAAGTCTCACAAAACATGCACGTGTATGGAGCCCTTAACAAGGAACATACCCTATGTGGAGGTCAGGAAGTACGTTGTTGATATTATTGAAAGCACAACACTACGTCTATAACAGCCGTCACTAAACAAGGAGGATTAGAGAAATTGACAAGGTTATCCAGTACCTGGCGTAGAAATATCCGATTAAACATAATGCGAGATGCAGTTTTTTCTCTTTCGAGCTCCTGATGTTATCTCTAACATCGTTCGCTGCAAAACAAATTATACTACCAGCGCAGGAAATACTGCAGATTTCAAAGGTATAATTATTTTCCATATAAGCCATTTTAAATAATTATTAAATGTAATGAATATGGAAAGAGCGTATCACTAAGAATTTTTACAGCAAGAAATGCTTATTTAAAAAATCTCAAAATAAGGCACGACAATACTGTGGTGAAACGAGAAGTGAATGTCTAGTTATGAACAACAGTTTAGATAAACTGGAAGTGCTAGGGAGAAGAATCATGAGAACATTCTTAGGTCCAATGAAAACAACAGAATAATAGAAATTAAGAAGTAATAAGGAAATATACGAGAACATGGAAAATATAACAAAAACAATAAACAAAAGGATATTGCTATTTTTTGGGCATATCTATAGAGTGGATGTGAGACTGACCTTTGGAAGGAAAAGTCAACAAGAAGCTGGATACAAGAAGTCAAGAAAGATTTAGAAACCAACAAAACAAGATAAGAGGAAACCAACGAAACAGAAGTGTTTAAAAAGAAGGTTTTAAGAATGGAAGGATTCCAAAGAAGATGGAAAGAAAACCCGGTCGAAAGTGGTCTGAGGAAAGAAGAATAAAGCATGGTGCCATGATGAAGGAATACTGGAAAGGACGGAAGAGGAAACAAGGATGAATTGAAGTTGACATGCGGTCCCTAGCAGGCTTCGCCGTAAAGAAGAAAAAAGTGAACAAGTAAATTTAATTTTTTTAAATAATGCATCGACATTTTCAGCGAGACAGGAGGACTGTTCTTTGTTTCTGGGACAGTAAAATCTGGCCTGCGGGAAAAATGTAGAAAATCGTCTGAAATTATTATTGTCTGAAATATTTTCGTATAGAACTTTTAGTTTTCTGGAAAGTGATCATAAGATAGTACTCAGGGCCAAACTACGAATCCCAAATAAAGTTAAAAAAAATTAACAAGTAGCAACGTCGCAGAAAACTAGACACACCTGGGGATGAAATCAAGCCCCAGCTACTTGTATTTCAAAACAGTTGACCTACATCACAGTCAACATTGTCTTGTAAGCATACTTTTTAAACTGGCATTCATCGCACCGACGCAGATAGGTCTTATGGCGACGATAGGCTAGGAGTGGGAAGGAAGCGGCCGTGGGCTTAATTAAGGTATAGCCTCAGCATTTGTCTGGTGTGAAAATGGGACACCACGGAAAAACACCTTCAGGGCTGCCGACAGTCGGGATTGAATCCACTATCTCCAGAATATAAGCTCACAGCTGCGCACCTCTAACCGCACGGCCAACTCGCTCGGTAAAACGTTATATTTAAGAAGTCAATCCACAATACAAATACATACAATGCCATTAAATACTCTTCATTTACAATATACCATATTAGTGATGATAACCTTATGACGCTGACACTATCTGTAATTTTCTTTTGTTTTTACACTGGTCTAAAAATTATTTCCTAACGAATTATTTAAATACATGAACACTATTACACAGAACAAACGTTTATATGGGACAATTTTAAATCTGAAAGGAGTAACTCCTTCCTGAATCTTCGGTAAGTTCACGAAACATTACACGATTCACTCTATTACTGCCAGTTGCGACACACAGTTTTTAGTCCACTTAAAACGTATTTCTCATAAGATAATTATCATTGTTGCTAAATCTACCCTTGTTTAACCGTAATACGTCTTACTACGGTACCCCTCTGAAATAACTGTCCTAAATGCAAATCAGTACTGATTGATTGATTGACTGACTGATTGATTGATTGATTGATTGATTGATTGATTGATTGATTGATTGATTGATTGATTGATTGATTATATGTTGTGTAATCGCTCTCCAAGAATGCATAATGACACATATTTGAACAGAGTAGTGATTAGAACTGGTTGAATGTGGAAAAGAACGTGCTCCGATTTGTTGTGCAGCTTTTCAGAAATAATCTTATATAGCACGGCCAAGAGATAATCTAATCTAACTTAATCATATCAGAAGAGAAAAGGGACGAGGTCCGATCCACGCAAGATTGAAGGTTTCGGCAAATTAGGAGGGGAAGGTACCGAGCAAGTTGGACGTGCGGTTAGGGGCGCGCAGCTGTGAACTTGCATTCGGGAGATAGTGGGTTCGAACTAGTGACGGCATAATCGAATACTTTTAATAATCGAATAGCTTCCATCCGATTATTTAAATAATAGAATAAATAATCGAATGAGTTTCAAATATCATTCAGTTGTATCGCGTAGAATATTGGGATTCGTCATGAATCAAATTTTCGGTTTCAGTGTATCGGGTGCATAATCGACTGAAATAAGCGAATAGACGAACTCTTATGAAAAATAGAAATACGCCTTTTTCCAAACGTATCTCCAAATGTTGAAACTAAATGAGTGAATTAACTGTCTTAATAACATCACTTTAAATTCGATTATTTCAAAAGCATTCACTATTCAATTGTCTCATTCATTAGAATGAATAATCGAAAAATAATCGAATAGAAATATAATCGAACTAGCTGTAACCCACGGCTTTGCTCGCGAGGATTTGGTAAGTTGATAAAAATTAATTGTTCCTCAGTACTGCACTAAGACATTTTCTGAAAATCCCTAAAGTATAGAAACTCGCCGAAAAATTGTATTTCAGTTACCCCGGAACCTTTTTGTAAACCACGTTTGTGGCATTGCCTTTTGGGGCTAAGATGACCAGGCTACTGGCAGAGCTAAATCTGGAACATGCGACATGGAACTCTACATGTGAGAAACAGTCCTCTTTTAAGTCGAAAAAAAGGGGGGTTTCTTTATTTCTAAAGGAGATTCCAGATACCTATTTTCACGTCTGTAACATCTTAGTTTTTGAGATATAAGTATCCTCATAAAAAGACTTCAACCCCTTCTTCACTTATTTTCGATCTCCAGCTTAGGTTGACGTTCCGAAAACAAAAAGTACGTGTTTCTTTATTTACAAATACCACTTTTCACGTCTGTAACATGTTAAGTTTATGAGATATACTGTAAATATACTAATTTTAAAAACTGCCTCACTCCTTGGCTAAGTGGTCAGCGTCGAGGGCTTCGGTTCACAGGGTTCCGGGTTCTATTCCCGGTTCTATTCGCATAGCTCGGGGACAGGTAGTTTTTGTTTGTCCCAACACTCTCCTCTTCATATTCACTCAACACACCACATTACCAACCACAACAGGAACACGCAATCGTAATTACATTCCTAAACACACACGCGCGGGATTGGCGTCAGGAAGGACATCCAGCCGTAAAACAGGGTCAAGTCAAATCCACATGTGAGACAAAGTTCGCACCCGCGACCCCACAGGTATGGGCAAGCGGTAGAAGAAGAAGATACTCATTTTAAAGATCCACCCACTTTTTTATTATTTCACACCCTTAAGTGGATTTTCCAAAAACAGTGTGTTCATTTAAAGGTGATTCCAAGTACCTAGTTATATGTATCCTCATATAAAGAATTCAACTCCTTCCTCACTTCTTTTCACCCTCTCCCTCAGCCCTTAATTTCTGAAAAAAAAAAAGTGTTCTTTTATTTTTAAAGCGGATTCCAAATACCAATTTTCATGTCTGTAACATGTTAAGTTTTTGTGATATATTGTAGATAATCTCGCTGCTGTAAGAATACTGGAGCTGACGTTGCCATGGTTACGGCAGTTCATTTCTTTATCCGATTCCTAGAGCAGGGGTAGTGTGGTGACTATATCTCCATAACGCTTGGTTTTAGGGCCTTAAAACATGGTTTTCGGGCCCGAAGGGCTTACCGAGTTTTTTTCTTTGCGTCAAGGGGCTTAAAATGAGTTTTGTCTCGTCCTTGTACGACAAATTCGATTTCACCTATATTAGCCTATTATGTTTATATTTTTATATCTTCTCTCGTCGCCCCCCCCCCTCAATTGTTTTGAAAATAAAATACAGCCCATGTTACTCACTGGCAATGTAGCTTTCTATAGGTGAAGTAATTTTTAAAATCGGTTCAGTAGTTTTTCAGTCTATCCCTTAGAAACAAATATACAAAATTTTCCTCTTTATAATATTAGTATAGATAAAATGAAATAATCGAATAAGCGATTACTTTGTGTTCGCTTATCTCATCACTAGTTTGAAGCCCGCTATCAGCAGCCATGAAGATGGTTTTCCGTGGTTTCCCATTTTCACACCAGGCAAACGCTGGGGATGTACCTTAATTAAGGCCACGGTCGCTTCCTTCCCACTCCGAGCCCTTTCCTGTCCCATAGACCTATCTGTGTCGGCGAGGCATAAAACCAATTAATTGTAAACAAACAAAAAAAGGGAGAGAGAAGCCATGAAACGTAGGCTATACAAACCTAATACCGTCGGAGTTGGAAGAGAACGTGAGTTGGCCAAGTGAGGTCAAAGATGATAAAGCCTGACATGTGTAACCTACAACTGATCCAGAAATGCTGATTGCTTTTTTCTAGGGAAATATCGCACGTGGCCGTGGTTATTTAGTTCAAATGTTCCAAGTATCGCATTTGTGGCTGAGAGATCGAATCGAATGGGATCGTATCGCTCGTCCGACCGTATAATACTGTGGATGCGAACAGGGCAAATTAAATTGTCTCCTATTTAAGTTTAAAACGGGAGGCACATTTCCATCCTGAATAATTATTTTACCTGTGAGGTGGTCGTCGCTTATTTGCAGTATTTATTGTTGAACTTGGGAATTCACGGCAGAAATCACTTCTGGGAAGTAAACAAACTCATTTTAATCCACATCTAATCACAATTTGTTATAATACAGAAATATTTCATGTTTTTCGTCAACAGGTTTTATTTGGGTTACATCGGTATGTAGGGAGACCAAACGTGTCGCATTTTACGGGACGTCCCGCATTTTAAGGTATTTTGTCAATGTCCCCGCGGGGCGTCATTTGCCTCGCATTTGTCTCGTTTTCTATCTGACCTGTCATCGGTACGAATTTTCACAATGCGCAACTGTCCTGCCATCTAGCTTCAACTAAACATAGTGTAACCGTTGCCAACAGTATGAGCTTTGAAAGTGCAAAGAAGCATGTTATAGCACCGTTGGCAATGCGTTCCGGATCTACTGAATGACAAAAAAAGTTTTGGCTTGTGCAACAAGTACCGATAAAAACATTTAAAAAAAAACAACTAGTTGCCAGATGATTTAAGTACCGGGCAATCAGTGGCACAACTTGTGAATAACTGCTCAATTCACATCGGGGAAATAGTCACAAGAGAGAGAGAGAGAGAGAGAGAGAGAGAGAAAAAATGGTGTCCTATGATGAACTTCTTCTCCTTGCTCTTCTATTAAAAGTGAAAAGCCGAAGGGTTAGGAAAATGCGAAAACATCCTATGTCTGTTTCTCGACTGACTAGAGGATTATTTTATACATTGGTTAACGTTCTAACTGCGGGCTACAGTAAATTTTTCAGTTGTCGTCACATATCGAAATCGTCATTTTACTAATTGCTTCGCTACATAAAATAAGATAAAACAGGAAACGGCACAGGACTAAACAAGCGTTACCCGGCAGAAGAAAAAATGGTCCCCACACTGAGGTAAGTCATGACATAGTCGTTACTTTCTCATAATAAAAATTAAAATTAAAATCCACAGCCTGTTTCCAGTCATTCGACCGGGTCAGAAAAGGAATGAATGAAGCCCCCATCTAGCGGCGAGGATAGGAATTGTGCCCCCTGCCGAAGCCTGTCGCACTCCTCTGGGGCAATGATTAATGAATTACAGATGAAATGAAATGTTATTGGAGAGTGTTGCTGGAATGAAATATGACAGGGAAATCGGAGTACCCGGAGAAAAACCTGTCCCGCCTCCGCTTTGTCCAGCACAAATCTCACATGGAGTGACCGGCATTTGAACCACGGAACCCAGCGGTGAGAGGCCGGCGCGCTGCCGTCTGAGCCACGGAGGCTCACTTTGTTTCTCAGAATACATATTTTACAATTATCCGTAATTTTGAAAAATCTTGTTATTGGAATCCATCACAAAATTGTTTAGTTGATTATTAGTAACTGACTCATTAACTCCTCTGACAAGGTTGACGTCAGGAAGGGCACCCGGTCATAAAAACTAGCTGCGAAGATTCATCTCACTTCATACCCGACCCGTACGGAAACGGGGCAAGGAGTGGACATACATACTACACGTACATACATAATGTATACATACATATATACATTAGTTATTGACGGTGTCATAGTTGTTACACACTAACCAATTCTTCCTAACGAAATATATTTTAAAATAATTCTAATTAGAAAAACATGAATGTTATTTAATAGGCTATACAATTATTTCTGTAACTTTGCGATGAGAATAATTTTAGTAATGCTAGTAACTAGTAGTAAATAAAGTACGTAAAAACAAGCAATTTATGTCTACTGTACAGCTTTAATTAATAATTCTTTCTTATAAAATACTGAAAAAACCTTGTGTCAATAATATTTAAGAATTTTCGAAATAAAACTTCAGGTCTACAAAACGTTACTTACTCTTCAATTGACCAAATCTGAGCTATAATTAAGCTATAATTCACTAATATAGTAAGACAAAGAAACAATGGTGCAAATTTACATGATATAGAATTTTTATTTTACACATTTCTATACTAAATAGTACAAGTAGTATCAAAATTATCTAGAACACTCTTCTCGCCCAGGGGTTTATCTATGAATTTCTCGATTGAATTTCTTTCAAATGCTCTTCCAAGAATTCAGTTTTTCTACTTTGCATAAATGTCAATGCTGGAATCTCATTCGACTTTCTTCCCTCTTTCTTTTTTTTATTCTTTGTTTTTGCAATCTGCTTTACGTCGCATCGGCAAAGAAAGGTCTGATGGCAGCGATGGCATAGGACAAGGTTAGGCGTGGGAAGGAAGCGACAATGACTTTAATTAAGATACAGCCCCAGCATTTGCCTGGTGAGAAAATGAAGAAACCACGGAAAATCATCTTCAAATAGTTTTTTCATCTCCTTCGTTTGCTGTGCTAGTTTATTTGATGTTTCCATGTTCATTAAAATAACTATCACAATATGGTAATGCACATGAACGAGTACAATATTCACTCTACCACCAACAAGCTAATGAAATATGTGGGTGAAGAACACAAGTACGAGTGATGTTCCGTATGCGCGCGCAGGTACATCGGGCGTTTAGTTGCGCCACTAGTTTTTTTATATCTTTTATTTTTTATTAACATTTTGGCACTTGGTCCGTAAGACCATGCTGCCAGCTCTGTACATTTAGAAAACAGGAAGGCCAAAGAGCAACATCTTTACAACATGGGACCTTTCATGGCATTGTGACTAATTGGTGATAGAAAGCCACGGTACAGGAACTTTGGTTGGATGAGAACAGTTTAACTACAGACTATAGAACAAACGTATCACAATGTTAAATTGGCTTCACTTAAAAATGTGGCTATTGCTTGATATATACGGAGGATGTCATAGCTGTTGAACAACGACGAAACGGAAGTGGGAAGTGGAACTTTGAGTTGTATAAGCGTTTGATATAAATTGGTTACTTGTGGTTTGTATCTAGTGCATCCTAAAATTGTATGGTTGAGGTCTGCTTCTTGATTGGGGTCAGAGGGACAATTTGGGGAGTCTATAACTTTGAGTCTGAACAGATGACTGGGGTAAGATGCATGTCCAAGTCGCATTCTGATAATTGATGTGATACGGCGGCGAGTTAGAGATAGTAGATTGAACCATGGTGTCTGTGGGATGTGTCTCTGGATAACAGCGTAATGCTTGCCCTTGATGAGTTGAGTTCTTGTCCAATGATTTGACCATTCTTTGTAAGCCTGTTTCTTGATGTGGCTTTGGAAGTCCGTGTATGGTAGGCGTAGTGATTGGAACTGGCCTTCTGTAATGCTGGTTAATAGGTTACATTTACTGCAATGCCCCATCACGAATTTGAGCAGTTACCGGCTCAGATGAAATGAAATGTCGTATGGCTTTTAGTGCCGGGTTTGGCTCGCCAGGTGCAGGTTTTTCTATTTGACTCCCGTAGGCGACCTGCGCGTCGTGATGAGGATGAAATGATGATGAAGACAACACATACACCCAGCCCCCGTGCCATTGGAATTAACCAATTAAGGTTAAAATCCCCGACCCGGCCGGAAATTGAACCCGGGACCCTCTGAACCGAACGCCAGTACGCTGACCGTTCAGCCAACGAGTTGGACGCCGGCTCAGATGACGGCCGGCAACTAGTTGCTCAGTTGCGCCACTAGTCGCTCACGGCTAATAGCGGCCTAACATGCATGTGGCCATAAATTGCAACAATACTGATAATGGAGGCTAGATGATTAAAGCTTCATTCAAATAACACATATTTTGTGTATGACGTAGAAGTGATTCAATATAGAAAGTAACTGTACCGGTAGTGTTTACGTCTTCCACAAAGTCCGTCCTTGTCTAGAAGTTTGCAGTGTCACCTTAACGAGTTCATAGTTGATTTTTAGGTTAAGGATTTCGGAGAATAACTATTTTAGCTATACATTAAGTGCAGCCTGCAGTAATGGTAATAAAAGTGTTTCTGTAGGTAATGTAGATGCTATTCATTAAGTCATATATTGAATTTTATAGGTGATATTTTAATGTTTTTTTAGAAATCCGCCCCCTAGTGATACGTTTACGTTGTTCGTTTCGATATTTCACCCGCGCATGTGGCTGTTGCGTAAATAACTGAGGTGTCTAGTATCAAAACCGGCCAAGTCACAAAATTTACGAAAATGAGTTACGGTTATTAAATTGAAGTAGAAGTATAGCACTATCAGGTGAAACAAGAATATGCTTTGAAATCGTCCATATTAGAGCACTGAATTCTTGATCGTGCAACAGAATGGGCCATGTCACGTTGCAGCATTATTGTCTGGAATCTTTTGTTATATTACGCAACAATGTGATATTGTCAGTAGGCAAAATCGTTCCTTATATTGTACAGCACATTCTTTGAAGTCATAATATTTCGTATTTTGTTCGTTTGCAACACTGAATTATGTATTCGCAGGTTTCTAACGTCATCTGCGCAAAAGCAAATCCTATTTCCGGTGTGTCGTATTTTCTCATTATTGTGTAGTATATCGTGTATATTTTTCCGAGTGGTGAACTGAAAAATTTATTTTCATACCTTGTCATACATAATAAAAACATCAATAGATAAAACCTTCCAGATCAAGTACAAGAAAGAGAACAAGAGATACCATCACAGAGGACATCACAACAACGAAATCGAGAGTGGTAAGAATAATATTTTATTTTATTTTACTACAGATTATCACAGTTTCTCGCACAAAATTCTGTTCGTGTAAATGGTGAGGTATTTTACAATAATGATCTTGGGGAGTACCGAAGTCTGTGCAAAAGAGGAAACCCGCTGGCTCAAATGACACCTCACACAGAGATCAAATGCATTACTCTTCTCGTCTCTAAAACAGAAGACATAAAAAATCTCCTGCAGAACCACTTTGGCTCAACATGGCAAGATCATCCATCTCTGCACTTTTAAAAAATTATAAACTATTAGCAAGTGAAACAGCTTTTACTGGTCATGAGAGTTCCAACACCGTCTCTGAAGTCTGCATCAATAGTCCACGTGAAATGCCTGACATTGTATTATAAATAAGAGCAAATTCAAGACTTAAAAAAACAATATTACTTAGTATGTGTGACCACTACCTAACTTAATAATGATTCTATTAATATAAGTGACTATTATTGCTGATCATTTTCTTTTACTGTTTTCAAGATCTAAGTGAACTACAAACTTTTAGTGAGAAAAATCCTATTTTGTATTCTCCTCAGCTGTCTGATGTTGTTCTTCATATATTATTATCCCATGTATGCTGAAATGCATTTTTTAAATTGCAATAAAGAAAAGTAATAACAATGTACATTTATTTTCATTAAATTGCCTTTTTTCACAAGAGTTTGGAGTTTAAATTGATTACAGTTTCAGAAAAAAGCCCAAAACTATACAAAATTGCAACAAAAACGGCCAAGTCAAAATTTATATTAACTAAAAGGATGGGTTCATTGTGAGTCAGATTTCTCAAAACAGCGGCACATAAATATTAAACCATTAAGGATATATATGTACTAGACGCCTCAACTATCCATCAGAGGTGCATGCTGGTATCTGAAGCTGGGTGTTGCACCAACATTTCCAATGTCGCATTTTTAGATGAAGAGTAGAGATGGCTGAAGTCCGGCCCCGCGGTGTAGGGGGCAACGCGTCCGCCTGTCACCCGGCGGTTCCGGGTTCGATTTCCGGCCGGGTCAGAGCTTTTTAACTGTAATGATTAATATCCCTGGCCTGGGGACTGGGTATTTGTGACGTCCTACGTCCTTAATCTTCCTTTCCTGACACACTACCGCCATTCCAATTACACGCAGGTTCATACAATATGGTACCAGTAGGGGCAAAAGATCCACAAGGGTCGGCGCCCCGAACAAATAGCATTAAAAGAAGAAATGACTGAAAAATAACGTAGCAGTTGCTCTGTCACAGTTACATGCCTGTCACTGTTACAGATGTAACGGGGTCAAAATAACAGGTTACCGAGTAACGACAACAGAATAACTTACTAGTGAAAACAATAACTGGGAAGTGGGAACTGTCACCGGTAGCAGCGTACAGCAGAGACAGGATGTGACTTTCAGAGTTCAGATAGTACGCATATCTTCGAAGTGAGAGCGCTTTCGTAGGAGATTGCTTTACGTCAAATACATATAATGTATAATATACTCTATAGTGTAGGCTATCTGTTTAAGTTGCTGCTGCCATCTGGTAACTAAAGTGTAAACTGTATGACATATTCAACTGCTCAGGGGTAATCGTTAAGTTTCACCCGCATAATGTTTCTTGTACCATAAAAAAATAGTATGCTAACTTTCCATACTGATATTATAGATAACATAACATTACTTCATTTTACTTAATCGATCCTCTTGTACCGGTTTGTGTCGAGGTTTGGCAGACAGATCATCATGTTTTCTTGCCTTCTATCCTTGATAGGGACATTATCAAACTCACTCCTCTAGATTTCAAAAAAAGACACTATGTTGTCTTCTCATTTCATCCGTTGTCTGCCTCTCGTTAACTTTATGTATGTATGTACAGTCCGTCAGCGATTCCGCTGGTGGGATCCTCAACACCTCTGCCACAGCTGTCATAGATGGTGGCCTAGGCATCACTGAAGAGGCGTACTAGGGAAATGAGGAGTGAGGTAGTTTCCCGTTGCTTTCCTCACCGAGCGAGAGTTGCTATTACATATCAGTCTGCCAAGCCCACTGAAATGCATGCACCAACTGACCCTATGAGCAACATTCTCACACCATTCATAGCAGGGACTGGCTGCATAAGGATTGGCATTACTAGCATCGCTCATACCTCAGTCACTTTCATATTGTCAAAGCCAAGGATAAGACAGAGACAGATCTATGAAAGTAACAAAATTGCTCTAGCCTATACCAGAAGACATAGTGCACTGTAAACACTAGGTCCTGCCAGCAAAGGCATGTTAACTTTATAGCAAATAGGAATGCGTACTTTGCTGCACCGACTTTCAACAGTGTAGTGATGCGTGCGCGCATATTCGAGTGAATGATTGGGACTTCGCAACACAGTTGTAAGCTGCAAGGAGACAAGCTTGAAGCCGTGATAAGGCTGTGACCAATAAAAGGCGAGTAACGTTGTGCGGTATTATTAACTGTTAATTTTCACAGTTACTCTACTGTAGCAGTAATAGATGTAGCAGTTACACAAAAATAACCGTTTGTCACACCTCTAGATGAGAAGCTTACAGAAGTAAAAGAAAACTCTTATTATCGTTAAGTAATCTACTGCATTCCTATTGAAACTGAAATATATCCATCAATTAAACCACAGGAAATAAACTGATAATTATACATTCTAATTATAGTTATTCTTACCTCACTTGAATCGAAAATGTACACTCCTGTTTTTCTTGGAGGTGAACCAAAATAATTATGATTGCCGATGAAATACCAATGTTGGTGGGTGGTGGCATGGAAAAGAATTTACCCTTGCGATAAGAGAGAAAGCAGGGATGAAGTCATCCCCGCAGAGTGGCGCAATCTAACGGGGACATTTGGAATTGTTTCTCGACAGGGGACTTGCTTGTCTCGTGCAACACCCTATTATAGGACCGATAGTGGCGGGCTTACTATCTGATGCTATGCACTGGATACGGACTTAGGTTGTCCTTGTTGAAAACTACATTGCGGCGCGCTGAACGCTAGGGAGTTGCCGTAAGAAAGCAACCCCCCCCCCCCCGAGTTTGATTCGAAGACGGCTGAGTTAATTGGTCCATGGCGAAGCATCAGTACATCGAATGACCAAACATGGGTGATTTTAACACATGTTGGAGTATTCGTTACGTTTATTAAACTACAAAATGGGAAGAAAAGACAACAAATAAAGTGTAAAATTGTTGGGAGTTGTGCAACACTGCAACAATAGCACGCACCGCCCTTGCTATCCATTAAGCATTTATGCCTTCCAATTTTTATCAGCCTTCAATTACGCATGTTTCATATTTCTGGCTCCTAGCTGAATGGCCGCGTGATGGCCTCGGGTTCAGATGGCCCCGGGTTCGAATCCCGGCTGGGTCAGGGATTTAATAGCATTTGGTTAATTAAATGGTTCATGTTTGTGGATGGTTCATGTTTGTGGGTTACTGTAGTCACGTCCTAGTTCGTGAACCATGGGCAACGGCTGAGTGGCCTAGTAAGTGGTCCTGAGAGTCGGGATACCAGTTGCTATGGAATGGGAGTGGGCATCTCGGACATATTCTGAGTCGTGGCCCTCCTTGTGCTCAGGCGGCCAGGACTACACAATTCACCGGTGGTCCATAACCCGTTAGAGGAGAGATCCTCACTTGGACTATGTGCAAGTAGGGCAGCATCCTGCTTCATGAATTTACCGAGCTCAGAACACTTTAAGCAAGCCTCGGACCTATGGGAGTAATGGAGTCCCACTCCCATTTGACAGGCGAGGGACTCCTTGGAAACAACTTGGCGAACGAAATGGAATTCGATGGGGAGCTATCAATATTAATGGGGCTTATGGAAGAAAGAAGGTAGAACTTGCTGAGTCAGCAAAGAGGATGCATCTGGATGTGCTAGGAGTAAGTGATATTCGGGTAAGGGGAGATAAGGAGGAAGAGATAGGAGATTATAAAGTGTACTTGACGGGTGTTAGAAAGGGAAGGGCAGAGTCTGGGGTAGGGCTCTTTATCAGGAATACCATTGCACGCAACATAGTTTCTGTTAGGCACGTAAGTGAGCGAATGATGTGGGTAGATTTGTCAGTGGGAGGAATTAGGACAAGAATTGTGTCCGTGTATTCACCATGTGAGGGTGCAGATGAGGATGAAGTCGACAAGTTTTATGAAGCATTGAGTGACATCGTGGTCAGGGTCAACAGCAAGGATAGAATAGTGCTAATGGGCGATTTCAATGCGAGAGTTGGGAATAGAACTGAAGGATACGAAAGGGTGATTGGTAAATGTGGGGAAGATATGGAAGCTAATGGGAATGGGAAGCGTTTGCTGGACTTCTGTGCTAGTATGGGTTTAGCTGTTACGAATACATTCTTCAAGCATAAGGCTATTCACCGCTACACATGGGAGGCTAGGGGTACCAGATCCATAATAGACTATATCTTAACAGACTTTGAATTCAGGAAATCTTTTAGGAATGTACGAGTTTTTCGGGGATTTTTCGATGATACAGACCATTATCTGATCTGTAGTGAACTAAGTATCTCTAGGCCTAGGGTAGAGAAAGTGAAATCTGTCTGCAAACGAATAAGGGTAGAAAATCTCCAGGATGAGGAAATTAGACAGAAGTACATGGATATGATTAGTGAGAAGTTTCGAACAGTAGACAGTAAGCAGGTTCAGGATATAGAAAGTGAATGGGTGGCATACAGGGATGCTGTAGTAGAAACAGCAAGGGAATGCCTAGGAACAACTGTGTGTAAAGATGGGAAAAGGCGAACATCTTGGTGGAATGATGAAGTGAGAGCAGCCTGTAAACGTAAAAAGAAGGCTTATCAGAAATGGCTCCAAACAAGGGCCGAGGCAGACAGGGAGTTGTACGTAGATGAAAGAAACAGAGCGAAACAAATAGTTGTTGAATCCAAAAAGAAGTCATGGGAAGATTTTGGTAATAACCTGGAAAGGCTAGGTCAAGCAGCAGGGAAACCTTTCTGGACAGTAATAAAGAATCTTAGGAAGGGAGGGAAAAAGGAAATGAACAGTGTTTTGAGTAATTCAGGTGAACTCATAACAGATCCCAGGGAATCACTGGAGAGGTGGAGGGAATATTTTGAACATCTTCTCAATGTAAAAGGAAATCATCATGGTGGTGTTGCAAACAGTCAAGCTCATGGGGAGGAGGAAAATGATGTTGGTGAAATTATGCTTGAGGAAGTGGAAAGGATAGTAGGACCCCCCTAACCGCCACCTGGGACGCGCCACCTGGGAGTTTCACCCCTCCCCCTGCTACGCCAGCGTAGTAGGTTCGTGGGGAAACAATAATAAACCCCATTTTATCCTCATGCCGAATCTCTGATCAATGTGGCGAAATCCATTTGCTGGGCAATCTATAAGCATCAAGATCCCGTAAGAAATACCATATTATAAACTTCTGATAAGGGTTACTATGAATATGGGTTTATGGAGGTATTTAGCTCATTCATAGGAATTCCAGTTTAAATTATAAAAGACACATACTGTATGTAGGCATACTTACTGACTGGTACAATCTTCTATCTACTGACTGCAGAGCAAGAGAAGATAACTTATCACTAGCTGAGTGGTAGAACATCCTGTTCAAGTGTACATTATTGAAAAACAAACCACGACATAATGGAATTTAGTTTCTCCACAGTTTCGGTTTCTCTCTCTCTTTTTTTTTTTTTTTTTTTTTTTTTTTTGTAGATGGAAGAAAGTAGATAAGAGCTGCTTAAAAAGATCAAGGCTTCTTCAGTGACCCCTCACTCTCTCTCACTCTCTCTCTTTTGTAGATGGAAGAAAGTAGATAAGAGCTGCTTGAAAAGAGCAAGGCTTCTTCAGTGACCCATCAAATATCAACAATTTACTGTATCGTGGGCAGGGATCAGGTCACATGGCAAGTTTGAATAAAAACCTAACTCTCCTTCCTCCCCTGACAAGGATAGAAAGTACATATTTATGTATAGGCCTACAAGAACAGGAAGTGGTGAGGAGAATGGTGGTGGTGATTTAAGAGTAAGTACAACAATCCTCTTTTGATACTAATCTGAAATTAAAATGGAAGTTTTCTAATCTTTCGGAAAATTATTTCAAAGGAAAGAGACGGTCATGAAAGGCATGAACATGAAAGGATATTTGAGCATTAGAAGTTTGGTCATACTGATAAATAATTTTAAAAAGCAACCAGTAAGATCGCTTCGCGGGTGAATGAAAATGAGCTATGCGCGACGGCGTTGCGAAATCTGCACGCAGCTATCTTACCTCCGTCGTCAAGTATTCTTCTCTATCGACGATCGTCTATAAACATAGGTCTAAATCTTCACTATAGACTGCTATGCTTTTGAACAGTCAGTCTGCAGGTCTCGGTGAAGTAACTAAACGCCTCCACAATATACTATTTGTAACTAGCTCTGTGCCCAAATCCCTTATCTTTAAAACTGAGTCTAACAATTATCAGCGTTGTCTTCCTCTACTTCTCTTACCCTCCAAGGCTGAGTCTATTATTCTCCTAGGTAACATATCGTCCTCCATTCACCTCACACAACCCCCATCACAGAAGCTGGTTAATTCGTACATCTTCATCCATTGAGTTCATTCCTAACTTTGCCTTGATATCCTCATTCTGAGTACCCTCCTGCCATTGTTCCCACCTGTTTGTATCAGCATTCATTCTCGATGCTTTCATGTCTGTTAAAAAATGAAATGGTGCATGGCTTTTAGTGCCGGGAGTGTCTGAGGACATTTCATGTCTGTTAATTCTAATTAATGTATAAGATATCCTCATATCCTGGTTCCATCCACAATTCACTCCTATACAACAAAGACTGGCGTAAAGATAATTTTGACTGAGAGCTGATTTATTTTTTACACAATACCGGCGATTGCAACTGTGAACTCTCAGCACTTCGAAACAATTTCACTTGGGAGAATCACCACCATGAATTCCTTCCAGCGAGCCACGTAGGATGTTTTAGAACGATGTGTCTCTATTTGTTACGGCTTGGTATGCTTCACTCTCTAGGGCCACCCATATTTCTCCTCTCTTCTCCAAGTCTTTTCTAATCTGGTCTAAACTCCTTTTTCTAGGTCTTCGTACCAGAACGATCTACTCAAAATACTGCCTTGGAATTCGAGTCGGCTGCAACCGCTTAATGAATGTGTCCTAATCACTTCAACCTTGCAACACTCATGCCCGAGTGCACCAACCTCGGTAAAGAGAATACCGCGGAAAACTTCACAATTTTACCAGGGTAAAGTCGTATTTCTGTTGCACCAAGCTCGGTTTCGAGTTTACCGACATTTTACCGCGGTATAATGTTTACCGCGCGTGAGCGAGCGGTTAACTAAGAAAACCGCGGTAAAGTTTACTTGTGCTCTGTGGTTAAAGATTCCAAGATGGAGCTTAACAACTATAGGTTATATCTCCAGTATCTTAATCAGTTTGAAAGAAATGAAGGGAGAATTATAGAAGAGAGACGCGATTTATTTGAAGAATTAAGCGATGTTTCGTTCCAGAGAAGACTTAAATGGTGAACAATTGGAATGCCCGACTGGGAGAAACTGTCCTATGTCGCCTAGAAATCGTCTTTTAATAGCGCTGCGGTTCTATGCAACTGGAACATTTCAAGGAGGAGGTGACGTCTGTGATGTTGACAGAACAACTGTATGCCTCATAATACACAAGGTTTCCGATCTACTTGCGTCGTTATCGCCACAGTTCATTCAACTTTCACTTACGCAGCGAGAACAAAGAGAGGTTATGGAAGGGTTTCATACAATAGCTGGGTTCCTTGGTGTATTGCGTGCACTGGACTGCACTCATGTGCGAATACAGTCTCCCGGAGGTGAAAATGGGGAGGTATTTAGAAATAGGAAAGGTTATTTCTCGCTAAACATGCAAACTGTGAGCGATTCGAACCTCACGATACGAGATATTGTAGCAAGATGGCCAGGGTCGACGCATGTTAGCACAATATTTCACAATTCTCGGCTGAGAGCGCGTCTCGAGACGAGAGAAATAGCTAATGGCTATATTTTGGGTGATGGAGGTTACCCATGTAAATCCTTCCTCCTTACACCTGTTCAGAATCCCACCTCCCCAGCAGAACAACGATATAACAGAGCCCATATTGCCACAAGGAATGTTGTCGAGAGACAATATTGCGTGTGGAAAAGGAGGTCCCCTTCCATGTCTTTAGGACTTCGATGTAACATTCAAAACATGTCGAACATTACTTTCCATTTTAAGGAGTCGATAACTTGCTTGCGCTGTCACAAAATGTAAACACGAGGGACAAGTGACTGTCGAGCCTTTCTTCCATGGTCAGGCTGACCTACAGGTCTCTTCGTATCTGATCATTCCTAATTCTGTCCTTCCTTGTTTTCTGTACAGCTGATCTATGGAACTTCATTTCACAAGCTTGCAGTTGGGAGAATATATGTCCTAAATAAGTCAAATTATCTACCTGTTCCAGTTTTGTATTCATGACCTGGCATTCAGTCCTCAGATTTCTTCCCTACTGACATTGTTTTAGTCTTCAGAAACCACACTTATTTTCGCGCTCCATGATATTATATTGCAGACTTGCCATGAAGACCAAGTTGGCTGCATAGGCCAAGCAGCTTATTATATTTTCACCTAACTGAATCCCTTCTATCATTTTATTTTTTCAGTAATGATCGATGTACACTATGAACAAGAAAGGTGAAAGATCACAGCCTTGTCATAAACAAAATTAATTTTATAGATATGTATTGGTACATGTAGTTGCAATTTTGTGTCAGGATTAAGAAGGTATTATAGCGTATATGCCTGGAGTGACTAAAAAACCTGTGAAAAATCTATACACACGATCACACAGTGTAGCCATTAGAATCATTTAACCTTGGTTCCTAGGTCATGGTCAAGGCCGGTATCTGGAAGACCAGGTTTCAAAGCATGTGAAAAACCGGGCGAGTTGGCCGTGCGGTCAGGGGCGCGCGGCTGTGAGCTTGCATCCGGGAGATAGATGGTCTGAATCCCACAGTCATCAGCCCTGAAGATGGTTTTCCGTGGTTTCCTATTTTCACACCAGGCTGTAATTAAGGCCACGGCCGCTACCTTCCAACGCCTAGGCCTTTCCTATACCATCGTCGCCATAAGACCAATCTGTGTCGGTGCGACGTAAAGCTACTAGCAAAAAAAGTTGTTCAAATTCCCTTTTGTAGTTCTTTGAACTCATGGGCCTCTTATTATCTTTAATTTAGTATCAGCAATGCATATCTACATTTGGCGGCATATCAAAGTCCATCTACATAAAACTATGCAGTCATCTGACCTTCAATTAAATATTACAGCACTGAGGAAGTGGCTGTGTGGTTTGAGTCATGTACCTATCAGCTTGCATTCATGAGATAGTAGGGTCGAAACCCACTGTCGGCAGCCCTGAAGGGTTTTCCATGGTTTCCCATTTTCACACCAGGAAAATGCTGGGACTGTACCTTAATTAAGGCCACAGCCACTTCCTTCCCACTCCTTGCTCTTTCCTATTCCATCGCCACAATAAGACCTATCCGTGTTGGTGCGACCTAAAGCAAATTGTGAAATAAAAAATACAGCTTCTTTCATACTAGGAAGATGACTGGATTGTGCAGAATATATTCTATAATTCCTTGAGAAGATTAACCACTGAAGGAATGACTTTGATTCAATTCTATTCTGGAAATTATTTTTCATCAAATTTCACCAGCAGAGGATTGCAGAATACAGATTTTAGTTTAATTACAAGCCTGATTGTCATAACATTATTGTTTCCAAAAAAACTTCCAATGAAGGATCATTCGTAATGTTAATGTTACAAAATACTGGCAAGTTCATTGAGAACACTAGCATGGTGCGGAGATGAGGAAGGGCCTATCTCTGCCACCTTCATCCACAGGTCCATTCAGGATTTCACAACTTGTGACAGAAGACTCTAGCCAGGTCTGGTATTTGTGACCAAATCCTTTCTTTCATTTTTTAAAATCTGACCTCCTGTGGTCAACTCTTGTTCCTTTGTGAGTTTCACTGGGTCCAGCCCCGCGGTGTATGGGGCAACGCATCCGCCTGTCACCCGGCGGCCCCGTGTTCGATTCCCGCCCGGGTCAGGAAATTTAAATTGTAAATGATTAATATCCCTGGCCTTTCCTCACATTCAACACTTTACACTTCCGCAATTTACAAAATACACGCAGGTTCCTCACATATGGTGCAAGTAGGGGCAAAAGGTCTTTCTAGGTCGAAGCCCCGAACAAATAACATTAAAAAAAAAAAAAAAAAGAGTTTCACTGTCACTTTCTTAGCTGAACCGGCCGCATGGTGACGGGGTAGCATGCCTGCCTCTTACCCAGAGGTCCCAGGATCGATTCCCGGCCAGGACAAGGACCTGAAGGCTGGTTCGAGGTCTGCTCAGCCTAGGTGATTACATATGAGGCGCTATCTGACGGTGAGATGGCGGCCCTGATCCAGAAAGCCAAAAGTAATGGCTGGGAGGATTAGCCGTGCGGACTACACAACATTTCATAATTTGCAGTCGTTTGGGGTGAGCAGCCGTCGCCTGGTTTTTCTTTAGTTGATACCGTCCTCATCCTCGTCACATGCAAGGACAAGAGAACCCTGCCCTTAATTTTGCTGACCCTCATTCAGAGGGCAGGAATTTTTCCAATCTTTTCCTCCATGATCAGTGAAAAGAGATGTCTGGTTGCCAAGAAGTACCTACGGTAGTTCATAAATCTCATATTTTTATTGTTCCATATTGACTGTAGCCTATATCACATAAACTTCATACTGTGTGTTGGAGTAATCAGTCCAGAGACTGGTTTGATGCGGCTCTCCATGACATCCTATCCTGTGCTAACCTATTCATTTCTACATGATTACTACATCCTATATCTGCTTGTCATATTCGTACCATGGTCTAACCCTAACGTTCTTACAACATACACTTCTCTCAAAAACCAGTTCTACTAATCTTGGGTGTCAAGATGTGTCCTATCATTCTACGAGGGCGAATCAAAAAATAAGTTACACTAGCTCGCCGCGAGAGCACGCTGTGTGTCATGACCGTGGCCAATGCGAAGCAAGTTACAGTAACTGCTGACACGTCCGGTAGGAAGGTTGATGTGGTATCCTGGTGTTGTGGGTGCAGAGCGGGCTAGGCTGAATGGCGCGTCAACTGGATGTTCACTCCAAATTGGAGGTGCGCGCAACGATCAGATTTCTATGGGCTAAACGGCTCAACTGCACGGACATTCATCGTGAAATCACTGCTGTATACGGAGAGCGTGCAATTTGTCGCCGGACGCACGGATCTCACGGACGAATATCGGGAAGGCAGGCCCGCAACGTCCAGTAACTTTGCAAATGTTGACCATGTGGATAGGATCAATATAGAGAATCGGCGCGTAACAATGCAAGAAATTTCTGGCATGCTGAACATTTCGTATGGCAGGTGTTCTCCAGTACCTTGGGTTTCTGTGTCAAAGATGGGTCCCACGTCTGTTCACAAGGGACAACTTTTCCAATCGTCACTGGCATTTTTGCAACTGTATTTTGTGGAGGGCAACGAGCTTCTGCGGTGAATCATAACATAAGTGTTAACCTGGCACTCACCTAATGCACCGATTGGTGAACGTCAGGTAGATCATGTTGCCATCTCCCATGGCAATTTCCATGAGATATGGAATGTGAAAGTGCTTAGAGGTACAAATATTGATTTGGACCATTATCTAACAAAGGTTAGAGTGCAGTTTGTACCAAAATCCAATCATATATCCTAAATGCAGAAATCCATGAATTTTGAATCAATAAACTCATGATAAATCACAATGTCATTCATTACCAGAAAGAGTTTGAAGCTCTAGAATCACACAAATGGGAAGACATTTCCAAGAAAGTTAGGATGCTGCTACTCTAAGGATCAGTTTAGTGGGGGAAGAAATACCCATGGTGAACAGAACAGCATGACAGAGCTCTCAAAAACAGTCTCAAGCCTGGAATCGCTGGAATGAAACAGGAAAAATTCCAAATCCAATATAAACTGACTGCCAAAGTGATCAATAAAGCAAAATGTGCATATAAGAAAACAACAAAGAAGATTTGAGTATCTTTAGAAGCATTCAGTTGCCTATAAAAACTGGTTGAAAGCACTTCAAAGTTGCAGTGAACCTACTGTTGATCCACAGACTCGTGAATATCAAGCTGGCTTCTGTGAAATACCCGCCCCTGCAGTATCATCAAAATATGATTCTTTGCACCAAACCACAAGTATTCACTTTTGTTGATTTCAAGAATGCCCATGACTGAATCAAACATTGAAATTTCTAATCCCATTCACAGGAGCATATGAAACCTCCACAAGTGAAAGGACACAGAAGAGTAATGGAATTGATCTTGACTTCTATGGCACTGGTGCATTCATCTGGACACAGCCTAATCAAGCTTTAAGACACATGGTAACATGGTTGGCAGTGTATGGCTTCCACCACAAGTACCTTTCACAAGCTCGACAACACTTGTGTGTGCAGATTACATTACAGGCAATGTACCTTACAGTGCAACGCAATGACGAGATCTATAGCTACAGAAGACAGTAATTAGATTTAAATCTTTTATAATTATGCATATTTATGTGCAAGAAATGTTTATAATAGATATGGAAAACTCAAACATTGCCTTATTTTAAGTATCTTAGTGAGATAATTTCCTTTAAGGCATTGGAGAAAGAAGCTCTGAAATATCAGGCTGAATGCATGGAAACAGCTTTTCACTTCTGAAGACCCATTTATCAGTCAAAGACCGGATCTGCATCCAAATGAAAGAGAGGAAATTCCTAAGAAAGATCCTTTTTTTTAAATATAAAAAAATGCTATTTGTTCAGGGCGTCGACCTAGAAAAATCTTTTTCCCCTACATGCACCATATGTAAGGAACCCGCGCGTATTTTGTAAATGGCGGAAGTGTAGTGTTGAATGTGAGGAAAGGAACGTTAAGGACGACACAAACACCCAGTCCCCAGGCCAGGGATATTAATCATTTACAATTAAAAACCCCTGACCTGGTTGGGAATCGAACCCGGGGCCACCGGGTGATAGGCGGGCGCGTTGCCCCTACACCGCGGGGCTGGACAAGAAAGATCCTTAGTCCACATCAAAATTCTATGGATGAATATCACCTGAAGTTAAATGCACAGTTGTACTCTAAACTTGAAAAGTTCTCAAAACAAGTGACTGTTTTTTTACAATTTGTTTTATGTCACACCAATCATTCATCTCTCAGTAAGAGGGATTAGTGATTGAAATAATCTACCTCGGGAGATGTTCAACTGCTTTCCACTTCTTTAAAATCACTGAAGAACAGACTCACTGATTGAGAATTACCTTCCATCACACAGCATTAAAATGTGGTCAACTTAGTATAGCAGAGCTTACAATGTTAGTTTTCATGTCTGTGTTTCTATTTCTTGTATGAAATAGTTCTTTAGTTGCCTTGATGTTGTATCAACCTTTTTGAAGACCTTTAAATGTGAAAAAATATTTGAACACAGCTTGAAATTGAACCATGACTAACTGGACAACTGTCTAATCTAACTACTCGAAATGGACAATTTATATGTTTATTGAGAGGAATGATACTTTGCTGTTCTAAAAGTTCAGTTTTTAGAACCAAGCAAGTTGGCTAAACGGGGGAGCATGGCTGTTAGTTTATATTTGGGAGATAGTTGTTCCAAACCCACTGAAGATGGTTTTCTGTGGTTTCCTATTTTCACATCAGAAAAATGTTGGGGCTGTGCTTTAATTAAGGCGATGGTTGCTTCCTACCCAATCCCAGCCCTGTCCTATCCCACAGTCGCCGTAAGACCTCCTCGATTCAGTGCAATGTAAAAAAAAGAAAGCAAGTTTTATATGAATACATTACAAGGAATTTTATGCTGAAGGATGGAATCTCATCTGTTTCTTCATCTCTATGCCTCAGCCTTCTCCTGTCTACTTTAACACGTCAAGTTTCTTCCAAAACGGGATGTCACAAGACGTGTACAGTGTTGTATTAAAGCAAATGAAACTGATATCACTTTGTATAGAACTTTTTAATTTTATTAAGGTGATATAACTCTATTTTTGAGAAATATATATACTTTATTTTAAAGAATAATACTTTATGTTGACCAAGGAGAGAATTGCAACTTGAAATCTGGTTAGTGAACCCAAATGAAATTTGACAATGGATCCACTTGCTTATGCCAGGCTTATTTATTTCATATTTCATGTCTAAAATACCTTTATACCGGTACTCTTCTAATCCAAATATTATTAAATATTGGTTTGGAGTAGCTTTACCAATTCAATAGTATCACTCAGAGGGATGGTGGAGATGGTGATTATTGATTTAAAGGAAAGCGTAAGATAATTATCCTCTCATAAGGAAAAAATGAAGACATCTGACCTTTCTAAAA
Organism: Anabrus simplex; assembly: GCF_040414725.1. Taxonomy (NCBI): domain Eukaryota; kingdom Metazoa; phylum Arthropoda; class Insecta; order Orthoptera; family Tettigoniidae; genus Anabrus; species Anabrus simplex. Next base: position 88,623,652 of record NC_090273.1, on the reverse strand, counting down.
ATTAATGTATTGACAAAAGAAAGAGGGCCGAGCTGAGCTGCTTGGACTGTAGATTGCTGGCCTTCTGAGCTGAAGTTGGTGGGTTCAATTCTTGCTAGGTCCAGTGGTATTTAAGGGGGCTCAAATACACCAGCCTCATGTCGTAAAAGAACTCGTGGGACAAAATTATGGCACCTCAGCATCTTTGAAAAACGTAAAAGTAATTAGTGGGATGTAAGACCAGTAAGTAAATTATTTATTTATTGATAATTTCAGCCTATTAGTACCATGGTTAACACTTGTGAGCCTTTCTGGATTTCTGGTACTCAGTTCTTCCCTCTTAGTTCGCTGTCTCACTCTTCCCAGAAGATCCTTTAAGCCGTGTACCCATGTCCTGAACTTACTTCTTTCTTACATCAGTGTCTCAGAGACACCGGCCAGGTCCTCCTTCACTGCAGTTACCCATGGAGTGGTACATTTTCAAGATCAAGAATTCTTCGAGGTATTCTGGTTAGGCATTCAAGACACATGACTACTGGGCGAGATGGCCGTGCGGTCAGGGCCATGCAGCTATGAGCTTGCCTCTGGGAAATTGTGAGTTTGAACCCCACTGTTGGCAGCCTTGAAGATAGTTTTCCATGGTTTTACATTTTCACACCTGGCAAATGCTGGGCTGTACCTTAAATAATGCCATGGCTTCATCCTTGCCACTGCTAGCTCATTTCTATCCCATTGTCACCATAAGACCTATCTGTGCCGGTGCGACGTAATGCAACTTGTAAAAAAAAAAAAATTTTTTTTTTTAAATCGCTCTTCCTATAAACAAGTATTTGGACCAATTTGTCCCCTTCAATTCCAATTATCTTCATATTGTGATCTTCTGATGGTATTTATCTACTAATGTCATTTCAAGCCATCTCTCTGCTGACAGCTCAAAGCATTTCACTTAGTCAAGCTGCTAGTCTCCTTACTCCTAAGGTTTTTTCAGCCCGATGTTTGCAATATTTCTGGAACACAACTATTTTGTCAGAAATCCCCCATAGCAGATCATGCAGCTTTCTTTTAGATCTTTTCCAGTTCTGGAATCAAGTAATCCTGGTAAGTAAGTAAGTAAGTAAGTAAGTAAGTAATTTGTCGTTATTCATGGCAAAGTTAGGGCTCAAAGCCCTCTCTTACACTTAACCACAACATTTAAAATAATTAATGAACATATATTTTTTTAACTACAACAAATTTAAAAATAATATAGTATTAATAGCAAATATGGAGACAATAATAAAATAAATAATTACAGAATGTACAACATGACAATATGAATGAACATTGTACCGGGAGGTACATCCCAACACCGCGCATTTAAATCTAGCGCCTAAATGAACTCCTCTATCCATGAAACAGTGAAACTGAAACTACACCAACTTAGAAATTTACTCAGAAGATGTCACCACTAAAATATGATGTAATTTTGTTATTGTGAAGTTTCCTGAACTGACTGTATTTCTACTAGTTTTGTTTGCTATCCATCAAGAAGTTTGGACATTCTTCCACAGATGTCACTACTAAAAACTATGATCATGCACCCTGGTGCGAAGTATAAGAACTTATAATTCAAAGAAGTTTTGTATTCATAAGTTTTTTTTTTTTTTTACTGATAGATGTTCATTTATTTTTGGGTTGGGAATATTTCCTTTTTATTTCCGCCTGTTTTGACTACACAATTAGAAATGGGAAAGGATTTCCACCTATCAATACTTGTTTATTGCACTTATTATGCTACAGGACTGGTTTCGACCCCTTACATAAGGTCATCTTCAGCTGAACCATACATTCTTATCTATGTGATGAAGCTATGATATATATATAGGGCCTATAAGATATAAACAATATATAGGAACACTTTATGCACATGAACGTTCGTGTCTTGCTTGTTGTTCAATTCATCGGTTGACTTCTGTGTTCAAGTCTTGTTTACATAGTTGTACACTTAGTTACTGTTCCTGGAGTTAAATGATATGATTTTCTTGTAAAATTGTATGGGTAGAAAATACAATCTTAATCATAGCTTCATCACATAGATATGAATGTATGGTTCAGCTGAAGATGACCTTATGTAAGGGGTCGAAACTGGTCCTGTAGCATAATAAGTGCAATAAACAAGTACTGATTGGTGGAAATCCTTTCCTATTTCTAATTGTGTAATTCGTCAATACGGAAATGAAGATTATAGATTACAATGTTTTGAATCTAGCCAATCCCTAATTTCTGTAATTAATTTTCTACCAATCACAGTCTTCTTCTTCTTCTTCTTCTTCGATTTTGAGTGTAACTTTTAAATAGACCAATAAACGTGAGGGGGTGTGGCTAGTTTAATCTTGAATGATCTCAAACTTTCCCCGAAGGTTTATAAACTGCGGATTTTCTTGTTTCTGGGCCAACTGATCGTCATCTTACTAAGTGTGTGTGTCAAAGCAGGAGGCGGGCGGCCTCTTTCATCAGGCAGCAGTACATCGACAAGGTAATGGCCACATAACATCTTTCTTTCTTGCTAGCTCCGCAGTTTAACCCTAGGGAAGGGTCTGAAACGTTAACTATGTAACCTTCTTTTCTAAAATGTAACTTCTGCTGGCTAATGTAAAAAGGTTCATAAAATCTTCGACTGTAAATCGGGGATAGAGAGTGGTGTACCCTCTCGAGCTTCCCCTCATCTTGGTTTGAGGTGACTACGTTTTTATAACTGTTTTTCATTCTGTAATGTGGTAAATTACTTTCCATACGAGTCACCTCAGTAGTTTGGGAATAGCCCCTGTGCCACCGGCCTAGTGCCCTTTAGGTTTTTAAGTTTTCATTATCTTGGAGCACTGTACAATTCCATTCTGTTTGTGTTTCGGGCCATTTACTTAACCTGTTCTTTCCGCAAAGGCCCTATAGGTTGGGTATGGGATACCCCTGTTTCAATTTGTAAGTTGGGCCATGGAAGGCCAAAGAGTGTAAGATTGTTTTGGTGTTGCCTTGAGTAGGCTTGAGAAACTGAGAGCACGTTAGCTCTTTTTCAAGTGTTGTAAAAGGTGCCTCTGGGAGGCTTGATATTGTAATTTTGGGAGCATGTGCTCTTTGAATTAGGGGATTTCTGCCCTTGTATAAATTTGTGCTCTTTTGTAAATTTGAGCTAGGAGGTCAGGAAAAGTAAGGCGAGGGCTTGAAGCCCACGATCTGTTAATATCACTAATCTTGTCCTTCCTAGACTTGTTTAATGTTTGCTACTTGTACAGTACCTGTAAAAATTGTTAAGTTTGAAGTTTTTGAAAATATAACCTTAAGTTTAAGTTTTAAATTCAATTCTTGACATTGTAGTTAGACCCATTCACCCCGCCACCTTCTTTCACCTCTGCGTTCCATGGGATACCCCAGAACAAACATGATAATATTTATACGACTAACACTAGTAATAATAAAAGAAGGAAACACAGTAAAACCTGTAACTAACAAATATATTTCTAATTTTTATGAAAATATGCTCAATCACGCACTCATTCACACTTCACCCCATCGAACAAGGCAGCCAGAAGTATTCAGCATGTGATTTCAGCAATCCATCTTAAATCTCCAACAAGAACGTAAATCCCTAATGGTAGCAGGGAGGATATTCCACAGGCTAGCAGCTGTGACTACAAAGGAGTGGTTGTAAGTCCTGGAGTTACTGAGAGATATTGTTAAAGAGGAGCCAGATCGTGTATCGTGGTAACTAAAGGGTCTCATACACTGGAACCATACTCTAATTGGGGTCTTATCAGCTACTTACATGCCCTCTCTTTTACATCCCTACCACCACAACTCCTAAATACTCTCATAATTACATGGAGCCCTCTAATGTTGCTTCTTGTTCTTGTCGACCATTAATAAAGATGAACATAGAACGTAGACCTATGCATAGTATAAGGATATCCAATCATTAGTACTCGTAAATGACAATGATAATCTCAAAATATAACTGAATGAACAATTAACACTCAAAGTATACAACTGTTATGATGTATTAGTGATCAGTTTTTTCTTAGTGTTTAAATGCAACCAGTAAGATCACAGGGTAACATGAACTCCCAATAAACATTAATGTATTAATTTTCACTTCATAATACATTATACACAGCAAGACACAGGTTTTAAACTCATAAGGAAGGTGACTAGTAATTCTGAACTGTAAAATCTGTCTTCACGATACAGCATAAAATCGCTTATATCAGCTCCCAGTCACAACCCCCATGTGACCGTAGAAGAGATGCTTAATGTATGTACTTAGTCTCCAACTCTTGCCTTTGGCTATGTTGCTTGGAGAAGAGGCCTGCTGTAATGAGAGAGCCTCGGTCACAATCAAACTGTGACCGAGAAGGGTAGCAGGAATTTCTCTGGAAGAAAGAAAGCTACACAGTTCACAGACTTGAATTTCTGAATATGATATTGTTGAAAATTTTACTATATCCATACCAATGACTGTTGCGGAAAGAGAAAAGTGTTTCTCTATATTAAACAGAATAAAGATATTCCTGAGAAGTAGAGGTAAAAGCTGGTTATGGTCGAGAGATTTGCTACAACCAAAGAAAGACTAAGTATTAATGATAAGGTAAGCCTAGGTGTGTTTTGGCATATTGTCTTTTAATATTGTTTATAGTTGTACTGTATGTGTAAATACGTGTGTGCATTTTAGATTTATATTATTCGTGTCTGCTTTTAAACCATAATGTGACCCTCCTACATGAAACTTCACAAGCCGCCACTGAATACAACTTCAATTATTATTCTCCTTGACGAGAGTTAAGACGTAGCCAACGGTAAGTGAAATTAGAAATCTTGTACCATGAGAAAGAGAAACTTTTCCACATTCTAAACACAGTATTTCTTGTTGTAAACAATATTTAAATACCCTAAGCATTCAACAATAATGATATGGAAATAAAACAATACAATTACATTACTTACCTATTATTAAATATAAGGGAAGACATCTTCACCGAACCACTGAAGGGAAACTGATCACTCTCACTGACACTGAAAAAAGAATATTGAAAGTAGGACTTCCACAAGATCAACTTAACCTACTTTTTAATCTCTATGTTTCACTGACTATTCTGACGTTATTTCACCACAGAATATTCGCAAATGCTGTGAATCGTTCGTCCTTATTTAATTTGACCCATTTCCTTGGTTTAAAGAGTTTCTTGTCATCTGACGGATCAGGCTGCCTTGTTTGTTTACATTAGTCATATGGTACTACACGAAGTCTTTGACTGGAAAGAAAAACTCCTCGTCAACGTCAAGGAGTACGCACAGAAAGAACTTTCAGTTCAACAAGCAACGTACGTTAGTAGTTATCACTATAATTTTTTAACACTGGCACGTTCGCATTATTTGTGGTAACATTTTATAATACTACCATATTTATTTATTCTTTTTAGATCCTGATACGTGTGATTGATGAGTTAGACTTGTCGTTAAGCTTAAGTTACTGTGTTTTCTGTAGAGGTTTTTGACCGCCTGCCTCTCCGTCACTTTCACATGCAAAGAAAGTGTTAGCAAAAAAAGAAAAAAAAAAGTACTATACAAAATAACTTCTTGTAAGGCAACTACAATATTACATCTTATGGCACCGGAATCTATTCTTCGTTTTCCTGGTACATTGTTCCCAAAATGACACCTCTCGTGGGGCGTGGTAGCTTAGTGACGACGTCAATGGCTTCAAATGCTAGCCAATGCACGTGGGATTTTTAAAAATTTGAGTATAAGCCCATATGGTTTGAATTTCACGTAAAACTGGAGATCCCATGGCTATGTTCACAATATCAACAGTTATGTTGTCCGGCTCCATGACTAAATGGTTACCGTGCTGGCCTTTGGTCACAGGGGTCCTGGGTACGATTCCCGATAGGGTCGTGAATTTTAACAATCATTGGTTAATTTCCCTGGCACGGGGGTGGGTGTATGTGTTGTATACATCATCCTCATCCTCATATCAAAATACCTGCACCTGGTGAACCGAACATGTCCTTGGACACTCTCGGCACTAAAAGCCATATGCCATTTTATTTCAACAGTTATGTTAAACTGCAAATTTCCAGTACCGTACGATACTTGATTCCTGCAAATTGAAGAGACATCATGGGATGGTAGGAAGGATTCCATCCCTTTCCTGTGGATGGGGCAGAGAATAAGACCATGATATTTCCTACCTGTCCTAAGAGGCGACTGAAAGGGGAACTCTTGGGGCTGTCATCTATGGAGTGCCCGTTGTAAGAGATGAATAAAAGGGGGACCAGGGTTTCTCGACTTGGGAGTGTGGTTCGGCGACCATAGTTCCCCTGGCTGAGTCTGACATTGCTTCTACTTATTTGTACCGGTCTCTTTGTTTCATCTTTCCCATCTGACCTTCCTTGGACAACTCTTATTCTTTTTCGACCCCTTCAGTATTAAGTTTGTGAGAGCTAGGGAGTCTTTCATTTTCACGCTTTTCATGGTCTTTCCTTTTTTTTTTGCCGATAACTCTATTCTTTGAAGGATCAGATCTTTTTCATTTTCTTCTCTGATTAGTGTTAATAGCGGATGGTTGTCCAGTTGTGGTTCCTCTTAAAACAATAATTACCATCACCACTCTTCTCTTTTCCCTTCTGATTAGTGTTAATAGAGGATAGTTGCCCAGTTGTACTTTCTCTTAAAACAATAAACACCACCAACACCATCATTCTTCAAGGAAATAGGTCTTTCTCTTTCACCTGAGATTATAATAAAGAATTTATTGCAGCTGAGGGGCCATACTGGTACATATATGGAATATTCCTTTTAGAATTTGACCTATATAGTATTACAGCATATTTACATAGTAGTGAGCAGTCATGTCACTCACTATTGACCTGGTTCGGTTTGGGCACGTGATTATGTGGTAAGTTCAGCGTGTATTGTTACTGGTATGTAATTCACACACGCAATTTTCATCTCGGTCATGAAACACTTATTGGGAACAATTGCTGTGGTGCAGGCCATGAACTGCAAGCCTGGTCACGACTTGCCTCATTTCACAGAGTGGCTGCGTCCATCTTCTGTCCAGCATCGCATATGTTGTGTAGAATTCCATTGGTATGTCCCGCTTTTTTTATTCTGTAGATCTTAGAGCAGCTTGTTGTAACTTTCCGTAGTCAGTAGTAGTAGAGTAATCCATAGATCCTCTATTAAGAACGTTTCTCTTGCAAGCTTGTATACCAGTCTGGATTTGGTTGTCTTTGACACACCGAGGGCTCTTTTGAAAAATCTGGATTTTGTCTTTTCTATCTCTTCCAATTGCCTTTAGTTAAGAAATTCCCATATTAGCTCAAGCCCATACATCAGAACGGGTAGTGCCTTCGTTTGAAAAAGTGCCATTGCTGTTTCAAGTGATATGAGATTTTATGTCCAATGTCATTTATGGCTTTTATTGCGGTGACTGTTTTTGATCTTATGTGTAGTCTAGAGCTTCTTCCTGTAACCTGTAGGGTAATGCCTAGGTATTTGAAATTGTTGACTATTTTCAGTTCCTTGCCATTGCAGGTCACTTAGTCTGAAACTGCTGGCCTTCCACCATTTTGGAAAATTATCAGTACCATCTTGTCCTCATGGATTGTAACTTTATTTTTCTGGGCCCAGTCACTTAATATGTCTACTGCCTTTTGCAAGTCATTTGTCTGCTCTAAAGCAATTGCCATATCATCTGCATATACTGTATTTATAATTTAGTCTTCATTGTTTCTCGGATTCTGTCACCAACATCATATGTGAGCACATTAAATAGGGTGGAGCTTAGGGGATCACCTTGAAGTACTCCATTCGTTTGAATTATCCAGCTTGAATTCCCAACTCTGTCATAGACTTTATGTAATTTTCTGCTAATATATTTGATATGAGGATTGTTGTTTTTGTTCTGCCTGTTAGCATTTCTAACTTGTTATAGTTCTGTTCACTAAATCAAAAGCCTTCAAGTAATCAACAAAGACTACATAAAATTTGATGTTAGGTTTCTCCAGTGTCATTGTTACATGTCGTAGTAGATTCTCTGCTGCCATGAGTGTTTACCATTGTTTACAGAAGCCACATTGTATTAATAGTAAGCAGGGATAATAATTCTCATAGTTTTTTTTCCTTGAAAATAACAATTGCCACCACCTTCAAGAAATATGAACTCTTCTTTCCCATTTAATGTTAAAGTGTGATGATGAAACTGTTGGACCGATGACCTAGCTGTTAGGTCCCTTTAAACAACAAACATCATCATTAACAACAACAATGATACTGTTGTTCCCCCCATTTAAGAAAACAAACACAATCACCAAAGATTTTTATCTTACATTATGTTAGGTACCGGTAGTTAGTCTACTGTATTGCAAAATTAGTAAGGTACCCTGCAGATGAATTGTACCGGTACTGCAATTAAACTGATCATGAATGTCGTAGACCTATTTACAAAATTTGCGTGTCTTTAATAGGCCCTACTTAATTTTTATGTAATACATTTTTGCAGTGGATAGAGTTTCAATGAGGCATTGAGTTATAAGAACAGCACACATGTAATGGTACTGAATAAGAATATATAAAAGCATATCTTATTTTCCAAAATTAATTTTTTGGTGGGGGATGTATACAGTTAAAGTTCATATGGAAACAGAAACATGTGTCAGAAGACTGGGGAGATGGAAGAATAATACCAGTCTTTAAGAAGGGAGCAAAAAAGTGTGTGATAACTATAGAAGAATCACATTCTTATTACAAGTAGCAAAAATACTGGAAAGAATATTATAGAGGATAATGAGAAGAAAGGCAATTAATGGAAAAAAAATTGGGTATGTGGAAAGGATCTGGTCATGACATTCCTAGATTTAATAAAGGCATACAATAGTGTTCCCAGGGAGAAGGTGTGGGGAAACATAATCGTAAACTGACTGGGTACACAAACTGTAGAAATGGTGCAAACAATGTACAAAACTGTGTCATGTAGCTCGACAGCTGCAGTCACTTAAGTGCGGCCAGTATCCAGTATTCAGGAGATAGTGAGTTCGAACTCCACTGTCGGCTGCCCTGAAGATGGTTTTCCATGTTCACACCAGGTAAATGCTGGGACTGTACCTTAATTAAGGCCACGTCCGCTTCCTTCCCACTCCTAGCACCTTCCTGTCCCATCGACCCCTTAAGACCTATCTGTGTCGATGTGGTGTAAAGGAATTTGTAAAAAAAAAAAACAACCGACTGTGTCAGCAGTGTACAGACTCCGTTTGGAAAGACAGAATGGTTTAGAAATGAAAATCGACTTAGACGGGGAGTGTGCTGTTGCCTCTTTTGTTTCTAATGGTTATGGACAAAATTATAAAGGAGACAACGAAGCATGTGGGAATAAGGTGATGAAGCTCTTACTATTTGCAGACAATATTGTGGTCTGGGGAACAAACAACAAAGAAGTTCAGGAACAACTTGATTCTCTGAACAAGAAAATTGAAAAGTATGATATGAAAATCCGAGCAGAGAAAAGCAAGACCATGGTGATATCAAAAGGTGAAAGACAAGGAAAGGCATTGTGAAAATTGGTTTGAAATTGTTGACAATTTAAAATACCTAGAGAGTGATTTAATGCAGAATACCTGGACATGGAGATTAGCAAGAGGCTGCAACAGGACAATGCGTTCTACCAGAGTGTAAGAAACTTTGTCTGGAATAAGGAAGTACGAAGGAAGTGTAAAGAGATAATGTACAAAATGTATTATGCACCCACATTGACTTGTGTGGCTGAGACTTGGACAGTTTGAAGTAGGGAGGAGAGTAGAATTCAAGCCAGAGAAATGAAATACATAAGAAGTATGGTAGGAAAGACAGACTGAGAAACAAAGATGTGAGAAAGGAGGTCAGAATGGAAAACCTAAATGAGAGAATTGATAGGAGTAAATTAAGGTGATTTGGAAGTGTAAAGAGGATGGAGAAGGAAAGAATACCAAAACAGGTGATGGAAATGAAGTTGAGGGATACATAGAACAAGGTGGATCGCTTAACTAAAGAGGAGTGCAAGAAGAAGAAACCTGGACTGGGACAAAAAGATGCAAGAGGAATGGTGGAAAGAGAGAGGAAGGTTGAGAAGTGCCATAATGCCCCAACCTGGCAGGAGGTGGATAAGGAGAAAGGATGATGATGATGATGATGATGATGATGTTGAGCAATTTGAACCAGAGATACCTGGTTGGCAGCATACAGGACCACTTCTTACTGGGTGGCATGGGTTTTACAAGTCACTGGAAGCATTGACAATTCATCTTGATCCACAACTGCAGCACAGCTTACCATAATGTATGGAAATTTGTTGGAAAACTGACCAGGATGTGTATATCCCTCTCGACATTATTCTAGATGTGCTCAACAGGATTGGGTCAGATGACCTTGGGGGTTAGGCAAGCATTCTCATGCCTTTGGAGTGTTAATCAAAGCAATTGGCTACAGTTTGGGTGCGAGAAGCAAGTGCAATGTTTTGCTATAGGTCAAGTCTCCCGCAGAGTGCTGAAGGCTAACAGATGCGTGGGTATGATCTGACAGTAGGTTTCTATATCATTCCGGAGTGAGGAACATTGGCAGGTGTACCACTGGCTACATTTGATCTCACATGAACAGTCTCCTCATGAGGATACCACCATCGCCATCCTGAACTGCACCCTGCTGGCAAGAGGATACATTGCTTCACATGCTTGTCATTGGCATGTACCAGCTAATAACTCGACTCATTTGTTAAGGTAATCTTTTACCATGCTTTGAGAGTTCAATTTTCCTCTGCCTATTTCAGTTTTAATGCCATCCCACCTGGTGGCCATGATCGTTAAGTCACTGAAGTCTATATGGTCTGACACCGTGGTTAGCTGGTTCGAGTCTCATGGGGCAACCAAATTTTCAACCATCAGAATGTTGGCCGACAGAGTTGGAGAGGTGATCATATACAATTTCTAATCACTAGATTACATGCCAAGAGCCTGGATTACATTCCAAAACTCTCCGCAGTACTCGTATGGAGTGAGGGGGCATATGATACAGTTGATGGCAATTTGTCTCTCGGATGGGAACGTAAAGCTTTGAGCAGACCCCTAAGTGTTATCATTACGTATAAGCTTCATGTTCTGTATTAATGGTATATGTAAATAAATATAAGATTGGTGGATGTTCCTCCTAATCAATACAAAATATATTTGGTACACAATACTATTTTATATAGTATCCCCCTGACAACCAATATGAAGCGGCAATTATGGAGGGATGACCACCCTCTCCCCCACTTTGTGGAAAAAGTTACATTTTTATTCCAATTTAACCAGCTGAAACTAGGAATTACAGGAATTATACTAGCAAGCAATTTTTGTAAGCCCTGTTGTCTTATCAGCTAATTATTTCTTTTATTTCCTTTAATTATGAACAAAACTATTAGCAGAAATACGCAAAAAATGTTGTTCATCACGGCTAACCGATTTCTATAGCACCACAGCTAGTAGTGGACACTTTGCATGTGCTGTGAGGAAGGGCGGCAGGCGTACATTATTTTTGCCAAAGTAATGGACACCAAGGTACGATTCACCCACTTGCTGCATGCATTAGTCACTCTCGCAGTCTCTTTAGTGTCTGTTAGTATCTTAGTTTGTAGTCACATACTAAATGATTTTTAATTATATAATCATGCTGTACTTCTATTTAGTTGTAACACATCTGTAATATTGTTCCTTTGCTGAAAGTTTTACTACATAGAATTGAATCAAAAACTCAAAAAACTGTTATTACTGCACTTAAGTTGGTTAACTGTCAGCCTTTACCTCTCTGTCAAAATTCGCTCAGAGAGCATTAAAAAACTTGCCATTTTGTAGCCTTTTTTGTTTTGATGTACATAACCCCCTCACTATATCCCATAAACCCAGTAGGTTTTGTTGCCTGTACATTTTTTTGCCCTTCCTGCTCGCCACTTCTAATTTCCAATCACTGCTACTGGATATGAAAAACATTATATCAACAGAAATATAATAGTATTGTGTACCAATTTGGAGGAACTTCGACTAATCTTATATTTATTTCCTCTGAGTGTTATTCAACAGGAGTTGCCTATGTGCCATCACTGGGTTCCACCCTCTCCCCACCTCATTACTATCATTGTCATCCCACATCCAGACGTTCTGGTCGCCTATGGGCGTCAAATAGAAAGACCGCACCAGGTGAGCTGAACATGTTTTCGGACACTCCTGGCGCTAAAAGCCATACAATAAATAAACACTCTTAGTGCCTTATGACATGCAGTGAGGATAAGGGCCTCTAGTGGGACAGTGGCTTCTGTACCCAACTGGATAATAATAATAATAATAATAATAATAATAATAATAATAATAATAATAATAATAATAATTTTTTTTTTTTTTACGAGGGAAGTGTGGGAAATCTTTCATTAGACACTTGTGAGGGTCCGCACTTCACAAGCGTGTGAGATTCCTACTCACTAAAACCCACACACCCTTTTCCCACGACGTATATCTCCACCCCGGAACCGCTCTCGCATTACTTCAGGGCGGTGTCGTGCTAATTTGTTAGGTTTCTTCTTCCTTATTTCTCCTTACTGCTGTTCATGAGCATTCATATCTCTCTTTTTCTGACGCAGGATGCCTTCTACATATACTGCTATCTGATCCCAAGATTCTTGGTTTCGTAGCATCGCCTGCACAATAGTTTCTGGCGTCAACTCTCCTTGCTCAGTATATAAACATCTTCTCTGAGTTGACCAATGATAACAAACGAAAAATGTATGAAATACATCGTCTATATCATTGCAATAAATACACGCCGAGTCGTTCGCTCTACATACTCTATGTAGAAATTTACGGAAGTATCCGTGACCCGTCAATAGTTGCGTAATGTAAAAGTTAACCTCGCCATGAACTCGGGCAACCCAATCAGCTAGGCGTGGTATCAGCCGCTTAGTCCATTTTCCTCGAGGATCTTCCTCCCATCTTTGCTGCCACCGCTCCATTCGTTGCCCATAAGCTAGCTCCTTAGCGCGCTTCTTTCCGAGCTCTCCGTGAGTTCGCCAGACTTCCTGTCTCTCTAAGGCAAGTAAATCAATTGGTGCTACCGCTGCTATCGTAAGGACCGCAGGTTCGGATACTGTGCGATACGCGCTTGTAATACGCAAAGCTGATCTCCGCTGTACCGCAGCTATCCTTCGCCGGTATTTTTCAAACTTCAGAGATTCAGCCCAGACTTCGGCACCATATAGAAGTGTCGAGTGAACTATCGACATCAGAAGTCGTCGTTTGCTAGACTTCGGACCTTTAACGTTGCTCATTAATCTACTCAGCGCATCCGTTGTTTTCACCGCCTTATCTGTCACCCGTTTGATATGATCCCAAAAAGTAAGTTTGGTATCAAGTGTCACTCCGAGATACTTTATACTTCTGGATGTTTCAATTTCTGTTTGTCCAATATACATTGGAATGACGGTCGTGATCCTTTTTCTTGTCAAGTGAACAATCTCTGTTTTATGATCTGCAAGCTGTAATCTGTGATTCGCCATCCAATCTTTCACCCGTCGCATTACTTGATTTAGCTTAAACTGAGCCAACTCCAAATTTCGAGCAACTATCAAAACAGCTATATCATCAGCATAGCCCACTAGCATTGTGTCTTCCGGCATCTCTAACCTCAACAATCCATCATATACTATGTTCCACAGATTTGGGCCAAGGATGGACCCTTGTGCTGCACCAGCTGTGAGCCGTTTCACTCTCTGCCCATCTTCTGTGTGATATACTAGATTACGATCTTTCAAATAATTTCTCATTATGCGCATGAGATACTCCGGTAGTTTGAAAGTATTCTGAAGTGCTTCCAATATGTCATTCCAACTGATCGAGTTGAAAGCGTTCTTAACATCAAGGGTCACAAGGAGTGTCACTTTACGAGAGTGATGATTACCCATTTGTGCCCTTTTAGCTGTATTCAACACTTCCCATACTGCATCGATTGTCGAATGCCCTCCTCGAAAACCATGTTGACGATCAGAGAGGTCCCCAGCTAGTTGAACTGCTGAAAGTATTCTTGGCTGCAAAAGTTTCTCTAATCCTTTACCAGCAGTATCCAGCATACATAAAGGCCTATAGCCCCCAGATTTTCCTTTGCTTATTAAAACTAGCCGAGCTGTTTTCCAGCGAACACTGAACACCCCCGATAGCAGGCAGCTATTGTACATTTTCAGCAGTAGTTGTGGACAGAAATCTGCTATCAGCTTTAATATCTCTGCTGGAATACTATCTGGTCCTGGGGCCTTTTTATTTCTAAGGGACCTAATCGCTCTCATCAATTCTTCTCGTGTAAAAAGTGGCACATCATCTATGAATTCATCATCATCATCATCAGCAGACCTCTCAGGATGATCTGGGAATAATGTATCCACAATATCCTTCATTGCATTTGAGTCCATGATCGGGTTCGAGAAATTTCCAAGTTTCTTCATAACGATCTTGTATCCTGAACCCCATGGATCGTCATCCACTTCTTTAGCCATTTTCCACCATTTGTCGACTTTACTCTTTTTGATAGCATTTCTCAATTCTTTCTTCGCCGACTTATACTCAGCTGTAAGTGAGGTGTCTTCTTGGCTGACTCGTGCTCTCTGTGCCTTCCGTCTAAGTTGCAGACAACGTCTTCTCTGATCAGCAATATCTTTGGTCCACCAGTACGCTGAACGCTTCTTGTTTCGTGATGTTTTACGAGTCATGGAAAGATCACATGCTCTCCGAATAAGCTCCATAGTGAGCTCAACACATTTCTCAGCGGCTTCTTTCCTTTTATAACAACATATTTGTTCTGTTATACTATCCATTTCATTTCTTAGGATAGCAAGAAATTTTTCTTTGTCCATACTTTCTATATTCCACCGCGTTGGTTCATACGATCTAATATTAATCTGTGAAGTTTCAGGAAGAATACAAAAAGTAATGTACTGGTGATCACTTCCCGTGTATTCTTCAATCACCCGCCAGTCATTGATATTCGACACGATGTCCTCAGATACAAAAGTCACGTCCGGTATGGTTCCTCTACAGCCCGGTCGTCGAAAAGTTGGCACATTTCCAATATTAGTGACCGTCAAACCCAGCCTAGCGGCCATCTCCATAGTTCGGCGCCCTCTAGAGTCATACTGTGGCATACCCCATTCTAGTGCTTGGGCATTGAAATCACCAGCCACGATTAAACCGTTGTCAAAACCTTGTAATACGTCCTCTAGGCCGTCCAGCTTAGCCTGAAATTCAAATACTGACTCATTTGGCGTAAAGTAACAGCTCACTAAAGTATATCTACCAGTGCGGACCCAAACAAAACCGTCTCCGCATCCTTGGTTTGATACTGGGCATCTACCCAAATCTGGTATCCAAATTGCAGCTGTGCCACAATTATCTACGAACCATCCTGGGTGGTCTCTGTCTTGATAAGGTTCACTGAGAAGAAATACGTCTACTCCTATCTCAAAGGTCATCTGCGTCAAAAGATCATTGGCAGTTCTACTCCTATGCATATTTGCTTGAATAACCTTCATAATAATAATAATAATAATAATAATAATAATAATAATAATAATAATAATAATAATAATAATAATAATAATAATACCTGTTTAGAATGGATGAAAAGAGGCTGACAAAACAGATTTTTAAAACACTTGACAGTAAAACTAAAGTTTCTGACAAATGGTCCAGGGAGGTAAGAAAGGATCTTGAGCAGTCTGGATTAAATTGGGAAAACATCGTAATTGTAGGTTATAAATTTAATTTTTTGTCCGTATTGAAGATCTACATGTGATACAAATTATTATAATTTTATTAAATACCACCTATTCAATACATAATAAACTAATGAGGACTTACATCCTTATTAAATTGTTGACATGGTACATGTTTTGCTCCTTTTTGTGAGCATCAACAGCCAATTAAAATTTACCCAAGGTTTAATAAGATCGTGAACATGTTCTATTGAGCTAAAATATGCTTTGTAAGCATGAGTGACAAATCTTATAATATTTTACAGATCATGTAACAATAAAAGTTATGTCTTTAAGTTAAAACACATTTGTCTAAAAACATGCCTTGCCCTCTTGATACAGTGGCCAATGGAAAGTCCAGTGCCTGCATGTCTTCCGACATGGGATGACCCATACGTTTGGACCCAACAACCTGGTTGCTATCAAAGACACTGAGATCTCATGTCTTACCCATCCTGTGCTTAAATGTTACTAGCACGGCCAGCATGCGATCTATAGATTTTTCTTACACATGATCTAAAAGAGGGATTTTTGTTCTCCTAATCTAAATTATAATTTAAAAAAAAAAGGTACTTATAGAATTCTGAATGGTGTAAATGATTCAATGTTTAGTTTAGACTACTGTTTATATATTAGTATGAACATTTTATACAATAATTTTCCTCCTCATTTTTACAATCATACAGAAATAATGAAAAACTTTCATTGAATTGTATAAAAGAAATGTTTGGAGAGGCCAAAGTATTGTTATAATAATAATAATAATAATAATAATAATAATAATAATAATAATAATAATAATAATAATAATAATAATAATACCAGGCGAGTTGGCCGTGCAGTAAGGGGCGCGCAGCTGTGAGCTTACATCCGGGTGATAGTGGGATCGAGCCCCGCTGTCGGCAGCCCTGAAGATGGTTTTCCATCAGGCAAATGCTGATGCTGTACCTTAATTAACACCATGGCCGCTTCCTTCCCACTCCTAGCCCTTTAATAATAATAATAATAATAATAATAATAATCCATGACCTCTGTCACTGGTTTGCAGGCCTTCTGATGTGGTGGCATCTATGCAACCTGCATACCAATTTTGACATGCCAGTTTGCTACCATCTAAGGGTGAAGTGGAATTCTACTGGATGGTCCTTATGGCTTATTTAATTTTGATAGGTAGATGCACTGTTTATCACCACAGGTCTTTAACAAGCCGTTAATTAGGACAAGTTCCAAGATTTTTACCTATACTTCGAAAGTCAACTACCTCATCTGGATTGAATTATAACCTTAAGAATCGAACCCTGGATCGCTCCACAAGCTGCCTCCCCTACCCTACTACCCCTCCCCCTTAAAGCTGCTACAGCTAGTCCCCGATGTACACAGAACAGTGTGCAGCACGCTCCCAACAACACACAACGACAAGCTAAGATTGCACGTAAGTAACACACACATATCCTGCTTTACAACACGTTCAATAGGCACTCTCTATTAGTCAAATTAACTTTACCTTTTCTTTTCCCTTCTCTTATAGATCAATTGACATTGTCCAAATGAAACACAAGTACGAAGAGTGGAGTATTCACACTTACTGCTATTGACATTGTAACTCCATAATACAGCAACTTATAACTCAACATGAAGCTCTAGTATAAAATCAAGCATGTTTATCAGCACAATAATGGATTGAGAAATGAATGTGTGTACTTAACAAGGACAGAGCCCCATTATACTACCAAAAATTTTTCTTCACAATTGCAACCCAGAAAAGTACTTTAGAAAGCAACTATTGGACATATGTTATCAATACAACACATGGTATTTTTAAACATGTCACAAGAATGCCAAAGACATTTTAAATTTTAAGAACTGTACTCTGAAGTATATTTTAACATTATTACATAACATTTTATTGAAATTTTTTGTCACTCAAGTTTAGGCATAAAGCTGAAAATTACAGGCCAGTCATTTTGACATGCATTGTATGTAAGCTTTGGGAAAACATTATTTCTGATTATATAAGACATGTTTGCAAAATTAATAATTGGTTTGACAGAAGGCAGTTTGGGTTTAGGAAAGGTTATTCCACTGAAGCCCAACTTGTAGGATTCCAGCAAGATATAGCAGATATTCTGGATTCAGGAGGTCAGTTGGACTGTATTGCGATTGACTTATCTAAGGCATTTGATAGGGTAGATCATGGGAAACTACTGGCCAAAATGAGTGCAATTGGACTTGACAAAAGAGTGACTGAATGGGTGGCTCTGTTTCTAGAAAATAGAACTCAGAGAATTAGAGTAGGTGAAGCTTTATCTGTCCCTGTAAAAATTAAGAGGGGAATTCCTCGAGGCAGTATTATTGGACCTTTATGTTTTCTTATATATATCAATGATATGTGTAAAGAACTGGAATCAGAGATAAAGCTTTTTGCAGATGATGTTATTCTGTACAGAGTAATAAATAAGTTACAAGATTGTGAGCAACTGCAAAATGACCTCGATGATGTTGTGAGATGGACAGTAGGCAATGGTATGATGATAAATGGGGATAAAAGTCAGGTTGTGAGTTTCACAAATAGGAAAAGTCCTCTCAGTTTTAATTACTGCATTGATGGGGTGACAGTTCCCTTTGGGGATCATTGTAAATACCTAGGTATAAATATAAGGAAAGATCTTCATTGGGGTAATCACATAAATATGATTGTAAATAAAGGGTACAGATCTCTGCACATGGTTATGAGAGTATTTAGGGGTTGTAGTAAGGATGTAAAGGAGAGAGCATATTTGTCTCTGGTGAGACCTCAACTTGAGTATGGTTCCAGTGTATGGGACCCTTACCAGGATTACTTGATTTAAGAACTGGAAAGAATCCAAAGAAAAGCAGCTCGATTTGTTCTGGGCGATTTCCGACAAAAGAGTAGCGTTACAAAAATGGTGCAAAGTTTGGGCTGGGAAGACTTGGTAGAAAGGAAACGAGCTACTTGACTAAGTGGTATGTATGTCTCGAATATTATTACAATATTTTTTATTGTATTGTATTGAACAGCTGGACTTAAAAAAATATTGTAATAATATTCGAGACATACGTCATCTTCAATACGGAACCAAAATGAGAATAGTTACTTGTAAGTGGTATGTTCCGAGCTGTCAGTGGAGAGATGGCGTGAGAGGACATCAGTAGACAAATAAGTTTGGATGGTGTCTTTAAAAGTAGGAAAGATCACAATATGAAGATAAAGTTGGAATTCAAGAGGACAAATTGGGGCAAATATTCGTTTATAGGAAGGGGAATTAGGGATTGGAATAACTTACCAAGGGAGATGTTCAATAAATTTCCAATTTCTTTGCAATCATTTAAGAAAAGGCTAGGAAAACAACAGATAGGGAATCTGCCACCTGGGTGACTGCCCTAAATGCAGATCAGTAGTGATTGATTGATTGATTGATTGATTGATTGATTGATTGATTGATTGATTGATTGATTGATAGACTGAGTAATGGTTTATATTGTACAGTCGTTACGAATAAGCAGGTTCATCAGCAGCTGCTGATGACCTTAATAATGGGGCGAAACCGGTACTGTGTTTTTATTGTGATTGAAATATTTTAGACACCTTATATAATAAAGTATTGACTAGGTGGATTATTCTCGACTTTATACTTATGTACTCGAACTATCAATACGGACAATAGAGCTGATAGATTATAAGACCTTAAGATCATCATTAGATACTCCACTTCTGATTTTCTGATTGTGCTTACCTTGTCATTTCTTTTTCTTCTGCTTCTTCCACTTTTCCCATTCCTGTGGGGTCGCGGCTGCAACTGTGTGGCACATGTGGATTTCGTCCTGTTTTACGGCCGGATGACCTTCCTGACGCTAACCTCATATGGAAGAATGTAATCACTATTGCGTGTTTCTGTGGTAGTTGGTAGTGTGTTGTCTGAATATGAAGAGAAAAGTGTGGGAACAAACACAAACACCCAGTTCCTGAGCCAAAAGAATTAATCAAACACGATTAAAATCCCTGACTCTGCCGGGAATCGAACCCGGGACCCTCTAAACTGAAGGCCTCAATGCAGACCATTCAGCCAATGAGTTGGACTATTGTTATTTACTTGCATATTATTTATCATTTGGCAAAGCATATGTTATGAGGCTCATAGGAAAGAAAATCATTTAAACCTACTGTACATTATTTATAATATTTACAATGTCAAGTCTAAGGAGTTTATCCAATGGACTTTGTCAGGTGTCACCAACAGAAAGTCGATCCATTCCCCTCCACGTACCTGCAAACAACACTTGGTTACAATATTCTCAATGGTTTGTCCAGGAGCACTCTGTCCTGTCCGTATCCGTAGCGCAATGATTAGCATATTAGTGGCTCGGGTTCAATACCTGGTTACAACCAGAGATTTAAAATATAACAACGTTGTCCCACATGAATGAGGTCCCAGCACAGACTCCATGGTTAGTCTGAATTCAGTTCAGAGTGGTCCAGACTATACCTGGTAATGTGCGTTCTTGTTGAGGCAAATTTGAGATGGAAAAAATCGGGAGAGAATGTCCACTTACTTGTGCCAGGCTCTCACTTTCATGTTTGCTATCCAGCCTCCTGTGGTCAGCTCTTGTTTCTTTCCAACCCCAATGGTATTAGGTTTGTGAGGCCTGTTTGTAGTAAACTTTTGTAATATATATAGCTTAGTGGGTACATATACAAGTATTGTGAAAACAGGAACCATAGGTCTGCAGTGATTTGTTTCGACTGTCTACCTCGTAGACCAGAGGTGCTCAGCTGGGCGCCCATTGAGGCAAGCCCAGTGCGGTCCGGCTGGACTGACCTAAGTGCGGGCAGATTACGTAGCAAGGATACGTCACAGTAAAGCAAGAGAGTGAACACAATTTTAATGGAAGCGAGGGAGCATTGACGTTCGATTGTGATTACGAAGCTCTCCTCCACTAAAAATAAAACTCTTTAATTGCAACAAAAAAAACCCTGACCTTTTCAAGATATTCTGGTTTGATTTGTAATGTGCTTAATATAAACAGTCAGTTTTATTTTCTTATATTTATTCATTCAAAGAAAACTGACATGTTATAATGTTTGTGTTACAATCTACAAAGGTACAGGGTTTAAGTGTACAAGCTACGATTTACAATTCCTTGAATGGGAATGACAGTATTTCCATTTAAAAAAGCAAAATTGCTGTTATTCATTATGCAAAAAGTAATATAATTATATAATGCAGCAATGATTTTGCACGGTGATGTAGTATTGTGCGACTTTCCCTGTTCACTTAATTTCAGAAAATAGTATTTAAAATTTAACAGGAGTCAGGTGATGACAGCTACCCTCTAAATGGCGAGGGAGTTTCATCACGAGTGAGGACATAGATATTTATTATCCAAGATCAAAGCACAACAACAATGTAAATATATTTACGAGACAGATGTACAGTATGCCTTCAAATAAACAACCTCACTGAGTTTATTCCCGGTAAGCATGTTTGGATAGATGGTGAGTTTATCAGATAATTTAAACCCAAACTACCACAACCCACAGCTTGTCCACCTTAACTGTGTATTATATTAGAACTGTTTCTAAAGCACCTCTTAAAATGTAATGGTGAAAATTGTAATTCATTATGCACATTATGAAATATTTGAGGTTTTAGGCCTAACTCTTTATTGTATCCGGTCAAAATATATAAACTGCATTGAACATAAATAACTCATTTCTTACAACGTAAACTGAATATGATGTGGATTTCTGCCCTATTTCTTTCATTATTTTCTGCCTCCATTTCAAACTCGGGTATCTCAGCAGTGATTGAGAGTGACTGGGAAAACTTTGCCCATCCTTCACGGCCTGTGAGGTAGCCACAATGTTGAATAGCATACGCTCATTGCCTGCCCGCCCACTTACAGTGTTGGGCGTCTGCGGGACAGAATGCCCAGCGTGAGCACCTCTGTCCTAGACGGCTCGAGCATCAACTGCCACACTCTTTTTGCTTAGACACTTTCTATGTGATATTCCTTCTGTCTTCCTTGTGTCCTTCCATCTGTCCATTGTCACTCCTGCACCTTTTGTTCGAGAAGTGCTGGAAATTTTCCAAAGAATATTCAAATCAATATTCAAATCAGTGATGCGTCAGTGTGAACTGTGCTGCCAAATTGGATGAAGACATTTTGAACCTCTGCTCTGAGGTACTGTGCGTTTCTCCATTGCCGTTGTCTGCAGCTGAAATGTAAACAAACAACAAACAGTGTGACATGTTTCCTGGGAGACTGGCAGCTGATCTTAAATATTTAAGGGCATGTAGTGCTGAAATATAATCACAGCAGACTTATGGTTCCTATATTCATAATACTTATATTTGTACCCTCTAAGGCTCCTCTAATTTATGAATTCATAATACTTATATTTGTACCCTCTAAGGCTCCTCTAATTTATGAAACAAAGTTTTTCTGCACCATGTATGAAAGAAAGATAAACATACAGACATATGTAGGTACTTACAGTTGTTGGAAATATACATCACCTGCATCTTGATACTTGACCCACTGGGTGACCTGGGAATCAGAGTGGCTAACTATCTGAACTCCTAACAAGCTGAGAGCAATTAAATGAATGACTGCCATGTGGCAGTCGTCTTTCAGGCATTCCTGAAGAGAGGCTGTAGTGACGTGTAGTTTTTTTCCCATCTTTACACACAGTTGTTCCTACGCCTTCCCTTGTTGTTTCTACTACAGCATATCTGTATGCCAACCATTCTCTTTCTATATCCTCAACCTGCTTACTGTCCATTGATTGAAACTTTTCATTAATCATATCCATGTACTTCTGTCTAATTTCCGCATCCTGAAGATTTTCTACACTTGTTCATCTGCAGACAGATTTCACTTTCTCTATCCTAGGGCTAGAGATACTTAGTTCACTACAGATCAGACAGTGGCCCATATCATTGAAAGCTGGGTGGACTCAGGATATCTTATTCATAAGTTAGAAGTAACAGACATGAAAGTAGCGAGAATAATTGCTGGTACTAATAGGTGGGAATAAATGCAGGAGGGTTCTTGGAATGAGGAAATAATGGACAAGTGAGGAATGAACTTGATAGATGAAGCTGTACGCATAAACCGACTCGGTGGTGGGGTCATGTGAAGTGAATGGAGGAGGATGCGTTACCTAGGAGAATAATGGACTCCGTTATGGAAGGTAAGAGAAGTAGAGGGATGCCAAGACGATGATTGGTAGACTCGGTTTCTAACAATTTAAAGATAAGAGGTATAGAACTAAATGAGGCCAAAGAACTAGTTATAAATAGAGGATTGTGGCAGCAGTTAGTAAATTCTCAGAGGCTTGCAGACTGATTAGTTGTACATCCTCTTAAAATAAAAAATCAGCCCCACCACCCGTAACAATCCTTCCAAAGACCTTTGGTTGCTAGGTGATCTGTGATGATCTAATCTCTGTCCACATTTAAAAATAATCTGTGATCTTCCATTTTCTTTCCCTCTAATTGGTGTCCTTCTGTCTTGCCACCACTTATTTTCCAGTATCTTCTTCCATTTCAGGCTCCTCTTTTTGCACCTGCTTCATCCATTCATGTCATGGTCTATCTTTCAAAATACCATAGGCTTTGTGTATTTGGGTTAATGCCATCCTCTTCAAGTGACAAATCATTATAAATGCCATCCTCTTCAAGTGACAAATCATTATAAATCATTGTAACTTTTGAGTTCAACCAATAAAAATGAGAGGGTGTGTACGGATTATCTCAGAATCCTCTTGAACCTTCCCTGAGGGTATATACTCCTCCAGAATGTCAGTTACACTTTATTGCAGCCCTAGGTGGAGGCAGACTAATTCATTTTGGATTCTGTCCTGTCTGGTTTTCTGTATACAGTACTTGACCTGAAGAACTTTGTCTTTTGCTTGTAACCAGCTGTTGTCTCTTCTAGTCAGGGTAGAAGCTTCTAGTCTGTAGGTTAGGATGGGAAGCAGATAGGATTTATACGATGGCACTGTTTGCTTCTTGAGGTAAGCTGCTTGTTCAGTTGAAAGCTGAATATCAAAATGAGGGCTTATAATGGTGCTGTTCTTCTGTATTGTTCCAAAACCTAGACATTGTTAGCT
This sequence comes from Anabrus simplex, assembly GCF_040414725.1. Classification (NCBI taxonomy): domain Eukaryota; kingdom Metazoa; phylum Arthropoda; class Insecta; order Orthoptera; family Tettigoniidae; genus Anabrus; species Anabrus simplex. The sequence continues at coordinate 88,599,707 of NC_090273.1, read as the reverse complement.
CCAGACCTGCATAAGATGGAGGTTTTTCAAATGCAGTCTGTAGGTAGAATTCTTGGCATTTCACTTTTAGACCATTGGTGTAATTCACAGATAAGAAATGCATGTTCTCATCAACCGGTCATCAAGGATATAATTAGAGAGTTGCAACTCAGTTAGTGGAAGAAATATGACTTCCAAAACAACTGTTGGATTGCTGTCATCCTCCTGGTTGAAAAATTGTGTGCAGTGATCTAAAGAAAATGTTGATCAGCCAAGTAGAAGCAGAGGTCAAGCAGTTGAGGTCAACGATGGAACAATTGAGGAAAGTAGCCCAGAATAGATTGAATTGGATAAAGACCATCAAGACCATGCTTGCCATGGGCTCCACAGAAACAGTGGGGATGCCCTACCAGCTCAGATCTTGATTTTCTGCTGATTGTAGAGCAAATGACTGACAGACTGAGACAGAACTGTAGAAATTTACAAATGCTTGAACCCTACTGATAATTTCTTGGCTTTATCTGTTATCTGCTAATAAAATGCTGCACAATTTTAATGTCATGCTGTCCTAATTTCAGCTTGACAGTTTTGCTCTCTCTGCTCATCACCAAGCATTTTTTATGTTTTGTTTTCTTGGCTGATCTTAAATCCTACCTGTTGATTTCCTTCTTCTATTACTTAAGTTGTCATCTGCAAACACCATTTCATGTAAGTTCATGTCTTCCTTGTTGACTAACTTTGTGATTTCATCCAAAATGCTTGTGAAGAGTGAAGGAGACATGCAACTGCTGAACACCATTTCTAGACTCAAACAAACCTGATCTCCAGCTTGTATTTGGACAGAACTCATAGTTTCTTGGTTGAGTTGTTTCATTCGTGCCACTAAACTTTTGGAACATCCCTCCTTAGCAATACTTCCCAAATGTGGTGACGAGGGATGCGGTCATAAATGCCTTTCCTATCAATGTATATCAATAAAGAACAACAACCCGTGCTCTTTATATATTTCATGGCACTGTTGTATGGTTGCATGGCTCTTTAGCAGAATTGTCAGCATACTTGCTTTCAGTTCAGAGGATCCCAGGGTTGATTCCTGCCCAAGCCAGAGACTTTAACTGTTTATGGTTAATTCCTACTGCTTTTGGACTGGGTGTTTCTGTTTGTCTGAACACATTCTTCTTCATGGTCACTCAACTCTACCAACCACCACAGAAACATGCAATAGTTGAATACAACCTCCACACAGGATTGCTATCGGGAAGGGCATCTGGATGTAAAACCAGGCCAGATCCACTTGTGCAACACCAACAGAATGGGAAAAGCAACAGTACAAGAAGAAGCAGAAGTAGTCTGTTGTGTGGTTCAATCATTGCTGCTGAACTCTATGAACACACAGCAGTGACAGTTGCGCTTGTCGATAGGAAAAACACCACACGGCTTGTTCTTTTTTCAAATATTCTCTCTGTATTTTAGAACTGACCCCCCAGTCTCCAGACAGCTCGTTTCAACCTTGGCAAGCTGTTCAGGTGTCCAAAGGATTCCTTCCACCAGCATATTCCTTCTGATCTAGAAGACAGGCTTTTCCTCTATACTGGATATCAAGAATGTGCGGAACCTTACCTTTCACATCACCCATTAGTAATTTAGCCATAAGGGTCACTTTATCTTATCTTAAATGACATTTGGTAGAAAGAAAATTATCTTGATTGATGCTAGGCACTATTTTTTAAAATTTATGCTGTGCAAGTGCTGTTGTTGCTTGATTCATCAGTCTATAGACTCAACATCATCTTATCCTATTCTAATCTTTCCATCTCTGTGTGACTAACCACAGCATACATCTACACTAATCTGTTTGTGATTTTCATTGCTAGGCCTCCTGCAACCATTTTTTACTTGACACCCGACATGCACACAAAAACTGAGCAAGTCCTAGATGTCATTAAACCTACTCTATAAATCCTTATTTCTGATCCAAGTTGTCCAAAATTATTTCCTCTTACAAATTTGGTACTGCATATTTTCATTTACAGTACAATCCAATCTACTGATCTCAGTGTCATAATTATTCTGTAACACCACATTTCAAATACTTCAGTTCTCTTTCCTTCAGCACTAGGTATTGTCCATGCTTCACTTCCATTCAGTATTTTGCCCTATACAAATGTATTTGTACATCTAAGTTTGCTTCAGCTAGTCTATGTTTTATATCCGCTTTGTTTCTGCTCTCACATGTTATTTTACTTTCTAGTAAATAGCAATAATATCTATTTTCTTTAGTATTTCATTTCCTAATCTGACCTTCCCTGCATCACCATTACTTTTATTTTACATTAATTCATAATTGTATTTCTACTCTCTCCCTTGATACTGTGTCCAGTAACTTCTCTGGATTTTCTGTGGAATAATATAAAATGAAAATATCACTGGAAAATCTTACATTTTTATCTCTTGTTTTTGCAGTCATTTTCATTGGTTTCTTTCCTTCTAGATAGCTTCTTGTCTTTGCATGAAGTTACTATGGCTGGGTCACCAGACTAGGGTTTATTGGTGGTGCTTTCCTTGGTAGCATGACCATTTTGTTCATGCCTCCAGGACTGCCTCCATCATATCAGTTTCAAAATGGAAGTGGTAGAAACAGCACTTGCTATTTATCTGTACATGGAGTTACATAATTGCTGAAAACAGATTTTGGGTTCACCTGCTTTTATAAGACAGATCAACACAGGACATAATTAGTATACTGCACTTTAAACCTCAACAGAATCCAGACAAATTGTTAGAAAGTTTTTAGTTAAGAAAGAGGGTCATCAGCTGCTCCCAATTTTTCCTCTTCAAATCCCTATTTGATATTTATAAATATTCACATCCCACAAGGCAGATTTGACTGGACTTCTCTGTATTAATGTATCCAGAACAAAATTATTTCTCTGTGTTTAATTTTAAGACATGTAATAACTTCCATTACAAGCCTGGCTGCACCAGAAGTGTATCTCATCTGAACAGTTCTGTTTTGAGTCCATGTAAACACAGCGTTGCACTGCTAACTTATTGGCTTGAAAAATCATCTTACCTGCCACTAAGGATGCAACCACCACCACCACCACCACCACCACCACGTCACAATGGAAATAATCCAAACACGAGGTGTCGTGGCCATGATGGCTTCATTTGAAGGGGCTTTTGTTATTATAGTTTAATTCCTGTGCAGATTATAAATAACCCTCCTTTCAAAGAGCTTGGTTCATTTTCTGTTATCAAATATGTTCTGTATTCAATCTTCTATAAACAGATGTAAAGCTAGTATTGCTTCACATGCTCTTGAAAATGCTACAAATCTTTAAATTTGACAGTTGCCTCTCACATATGCAGTAGTAATCATGGCTACTGTTGACTCACACAAACTGTTTGAAATCAGTCCTTCTTTCTACTGATTGGTGATCATATGGCCTGTAGAAAGGCCTTGTGCAAGTCATTCTAAAACCCATAAGTGACCTGTGTGTCTGGGTGTATGTGATGATATAAAGAAATTAATTTCATTTTATGGGTCTGTATTGAACTTTGATTAAACCAAATTAAAATAATAAGTGAGTTAAATCCACCTTTCCAATATAAATTAAATAGTGTTTATTAAATAAACATTTATCTTCAGCCACATCACATGTAGAACAATATATTTGAAACACAGTGGTTTTAAAGATGTTCTTAAAACATGGAAGTTTGACACTATGAAAAAATTGTTTTTAGAATTTCCTTAAAACACTTTTGTTAACTTAACTGTGGGAATATATGAGAAGAAGAAGTCTTTTAGTATTCATCTTAGTATTCAAGAGTGTAGATACAGGTCAAAATTCACAATCTTGTTGAGGTATGGAATTGGGCACATATGCATAATATTGTTGTAGTAGAGAAGAAGAAGTCTTTTGATATTCTTCGTATCACTGTGAAGTGTAGATACACTTTAAATTATTTACAATCTTGATGACATGTAGAATTGAGCATTTGAGAAAATTTCCTTCCCACTGCAATAATATACTTGTTCAACTCATATTTTAATTAGGACATTACTTTGCATATATTGTGTGAGTTGTGACGTGTGCTACAAGAGTATATATATTTGACCTAGTTCATGTAAATTTTGGATCATTTAAAATTGTATTAAATTTTATCATTGAAATTTGTGGGACATCAGTTTAAGATATTACCAAAATTTATTAGGACCAACCTATTGATGTACATTTCAATACAGACCAAACATGAAATTTGTAACATGTAATTTGTGGGACACCCTGTTCTGCACATGCCGATTTTTATGGAATTTGCACAAGATACAAGCTTCAAGAGGTTTCCTAACAAGCGTCCAATTAAACATTTAAATTTAATTGGTTTAAATAAATCGAATGGTAACTTCTGTGTAGTCATTAGTCATTAATTTTGCTGTGGCATTTCCGTTTGAACCATCCAACACAAGCTACCTTTGGGAAGTGCATCGCAGGGTGTTTGAATTCTGTCTTCGGCATCATGTAGAGTGGATGTGTTGTCCGGGAGCTCTGTGCTTCATTGGAGTTCTTGCTTTCTCTTGGGGTAAGCAAATCTTAAATTTCCGAATGTAACTTAATTTTATTTCATGTTTTAATTTGTCACAGGAGTTTACCTGTCGATTTTTCTATCAGAAATAAATTGTAATTTACGATGGTGTAAAGAGATCTTACATCCATCTTCACATTGCCACGAGGCAAGCTTTTCTAACAGTTTTGTAACTAAAATTAATTTTTCATTAACCCCTTAACTGGGGAATAGTTTCATAACATCAACCAGCCAGTGGGTAATTATTCAGCGCAATGCACACTTTTGGAATGGGTACAGTAGCGTGCGGCAGATGTAAATACAAAAAACAAAAACAAACCCCGTGGCTACGAGGTTTCGTGTGGTCAGCACGACGAATCATCTCGGCCGTTATTTTTGGCTTTCGAGACCGGGGCCACTATCTCACCATCAGATAGCTCCTCAATTCTAATCATGTAGGCTGAGTGGACCTCGAACCAGCCCTCAGGTCCAGGTAAAAATCCCTGACCTGGCCGGGAATCGAACCCCAGGCCTCCGGGTAAGGGGCAGGCACCCCTACACCACGGGCCGGCGTAGATGTAAATACTCAACAGAAAAATATATTTTACTTGATTTATTTAAATTATGAGTGATATAGTAGAAATTCAATAGCATTATGTTATTACAGTTTTTCTTGTAAACCCATAAATATATACATATATACAAAGTGTGTTCATACAAAAGTGAATTTAAAAAGTGTTCCTTTCATTATTATGATGACATTTTTCAAGTTTTCAGATATGCATCAATAGGTTCTACATACTTTTTGGTTCATAGGTCATTCAGAAATTGTGCACAGTGTGGTAAATACGGAAGCAAGGGCAAGCACAAAGTGCCACGTCACATTCGTCACAGTAATAGACAGTTTCCCATCGCCTCTGGTTTGACAGGCACACAACACGTTTTCTTGAGTGATTCCTACATCCATTCGGCGGATTCTCAGATAATTCAACGTCTTTCCTAATCAAGCCATTATCAAGTCACACAGAACAGTTTACCATCATATACAGACCAATTTACAAAAAGCTATCAGAACATGTACAATGGAGTTCGCAGAACAACTGAATCGTAGTAACAACAACAACAACAACAACAACAACAACGATGACAAAAACTCGCAAATTTAGTTATTTCAATGTACATATATACAAATAAATTATCTACGAAGAATTTGGCGTGGACCGTACGAGGCAACACGAGACAGCTGTTGGACTGCCGCCTAGGCGCGAACTACTCGACTGGCCTGAGACCGGATAGAAATGAATAGGACAGCAATAGTCACATCTAATATGAATGGAATTTGTTTTAAATTATGATAGTAGATGGCAGAAGTGATTAAGAATAGTCAGACACCTATAGGAAGCTAACCCTACGAAAGAACACATTTAGAAGTACAAGAACGCCTAAAGGCGTCAAACCCAATACTCGTTCAACAGCTGTTGACGCCTTTAGGCATCAAACCCAGTTAAGGGGTTAAGCTTAACCTCAGTAATTCTGATTCATTTTAACATGTTTTCCTATGACCTGTATTTTATTTCTTTGGTGAAGGTGGTCACTTCACATTAAAAGTATTTTACACGAAGATTAGTACTGGTGAGATTGTAAGACTGCAACTTAATTACATCAGGGTTTGTTTTTCTATTTTTTGTTTATGTTACTGGTAGTGTTCCTTTTTTTTTTTCATCTATAATTTTTTAATAATAAATTATTTACTATAAGTAGGTATTAACTAAATTATTCTTTGGTCAAACTTTTGGCCACAACAGCTTTTCGATCCACAACCTCGTAGGGTTCCTTCTGCTGTCCACATCCTGCCATTGCCTGAATCTGGGTACAAGGGCAACACATTGAACAAATCCTTTAACTACGAGTAAATGCACTGTACAGTCGTCGTAACATGTAACTGTCATGTACTAATTAAGACTGTTTCTTTGTTCATTAAAGACAACTGCACTTCTCTCACAGTATCTAATAACTTTTCTTTGTGTTGTATTGGTACTTTTTCCTAACTGGGATGATGTTTACACACTATCAAGTCACTGGTGGCTGGTATCCACAAATTCTAAATTATCTCGCAAACGGCTCATTTGAGGACCCATGTTTTCTAAGACGTTTTTGCTTCTAGATTCGTGTGTTTACAGCTGCTTCAATTTGTGCTATTAATTATGATACACCCTGTAGATGCGTGCTAAAACATGATAAGATAAGAGAGTCGCTCATGTGGTATGATGAAGTCAGAATGGGTCTAAAAATGAACAGTTTAAGGTGACGTATTACAATTATATTATAATTTTAAAAATTCCTCTCTCTAAAATTTGTTTCAGGTAAAATATTGACAGCTCGAAAATCTACTTCATTAGAATTGTTGTTCTACTTAATATGAAAACAAGAATGTTTGGGTTTACAAATTAAGAGTAAGTTAAATGTAATGCCAGCTAGACAGTAGTGTAGAAAATGAACTGCCATCAGGTCATCTTGTGAGGTATCTTAAAGTATATCATATGAATGTAAATTTTACTCATATTTTGTAATTTTCAATGCATTAATCCTAAGCTAATGTTAATTCTGTGCAGCTGAAGATGGTGTGATGAGGCCGAAACATGTACTGTTATTTTTAATCTGATGTTTTTGGAATCTTGAACTGTGAATAAATTTGAATTTATTGACTAGGTGGAACATTTATACTAGATTTTTCAAATTCTATGAAAATATAGTTACATTATTTTTATATATGTATGGAATAGGTGGATCTATTCCTACTCCATTATAAGTGAATTACCTGTTAATACAGATGAATACAAAATTTATTACATATGTTATCCAAAGTCTTTGTGAACAGGAAGCTAACATTTGGTTTTCTGAACTCTTAATGGAAACATTAGTCAGTGTAATACTTTTCAATGAACTGTGTAGAACAGAATATTTATTTGAAAAAAATATACAAATACAAAAATGTTACATGAAAAGATGGTAAATTAAATAGTCAACTACAAAAAATGTTTATTCATATTCTATTATGAGTTTCCAGAATTAACAATCTTATGTCAGGTGCAAATGACCAGGCTACAGACAAGCACAAGCAGTTTGAGAGAGTTGGGTCTGTAATGATAGTACCCAAGAGTAATTTGTTAAATTTCAGGACTGAAAAATAATTTTGCATAAACATGTGAAATGAAACAAACACACAACTTTATTTTTCAGCTATACTCCTCTCTCATATTTTCTTGCATACTGCTAATCACATCACCCCCTCTATAGCCAGAAAATGTATATACCTTTGTTAAATAGGCATGCAACTGTGCAGGTTTGCACACTAAGCAGTGTATGGATGGCTCTAGCCTAGGAAGAACAAGAGCTTTAAACTCAACATTTTTTATCAACTGTCAAAAAAATGGAAACTTCGACAGAAAGTTCACAGGCCCAAGACAAGGAGCTTCAGTTCTTCTTGGCAAGGAGTTTATAAATTAAAAACCTCTCTTCTCCTTCTTCAGGTATCAGATTGAGTAGCTAAAATATTACAGGTCTTTCAGAAAGCCCTTTACAAACTGGATTAAAGCTCAACTGCTAGTCTGTTCCATATAGAACTGAACTGAAGATGTGAGATGCTTTTGGGACTTATCTCTTGATTCTAGGTAGATATGTATACTAGAGTGTTCAACATACAAGGAGGTCTGGATTAAAGAAGTAATAATAATAATAAAAATAATAATAATAATAATAATAATAATAATAATAATAATAATAATAATAATAATAATAATAATAATAATAATAATAATAATAATAATAACAACAACAACAACAACAACAACAACAACAACTACTACTTTACATTCCACTAACTACTTTGATGGTTTTTGGAGATGCCAAATTGCCAGAAGTTTGTCCCACTGGAGTTCTTTTACATGCTGGTAAATCTACCGACACATGGCTGATGTATTTGAGCACCTTCAAATACCACCGGACTGAGTCAGGAGTGAACGTGCCAAGTTGGGGTCAGAAGGCCAGTGCCTTAACCATCTAAGCCACTGAGCCTAGTGATTAAACATGTCTTGTGCATTGTTCTGTGATGTAACTGGTTAACACAGGTGTCCGCCTCCGTAGCATAACGGTTAGTGTTATTAGCTGCCGTCCTCGGAGGCCCAGGTTTGATTCCCGGTCCTGCCAGAAATTTAAGAATAGCAGGAGGGCTGGTATGTGGTTGAAATGGTACATGCAGCTCACCTCCATTGGGGGTATGCCTGAAAAGAGCTGCACCATCTCAGGATGAGGACACGAGTTTACTTTTTTAACACAAGTACGCATGACTGTTTACAGACCCTCTTGTATCAGAGTATAAGTGTCTCTCACCGGGCAATGAAAACAATGTTAACTATTTTACCTGCGTTAAATTCCGATGACCTGCTAACCAAATTTTAGAAAACAGTCCTTTTGCCACAAAGACTCAATTGCCACATATCGTACCCTTATTTCCTCAAAACACAGCCACCCTTCACTGACAAGTCCTGCTTCTTGGCTAATTCGTTAGCACACTGGCCTTTCGTCTAAGAGGTCCTCGTTTAGATTCCTGGTGGAGTCAACGATTCAATAATTTTAACCTTCGATGGTTGTTTAGTCTGGCTCGGGGACTGAGAATTTATACCATCTTCAACAATAGATTTCATCCTAACTGTGGCCCCATCCTCACACACGTACACATCATCCATGGGTGTCAGCTCAAAAGACCTACACGTGTCCTCTCCAGAGGCCATACAGCGTTGTCTGGCACAAAATTGGAATTACCTCCATGTTATCTATTTCATACCAGAGCCCTTTTTATTGAATTATTATTGGTCCACATATTGGAACACTTATTTCCCTGTGCTGGGAGCCATGAGGACAATTCACTGACCCATTTGAAAGCAGCTGGCTCCCTTAGAATCTGATGTGTTGTATTAGAATGTGTTTAGCAAAATTCTTCAGTTTAAGCCCTCATCTTTTTCTAACTGCAATAGTAGGTTTTGCTATTCCACATTCTCTTCCCATTGCAGTGGCACTCTCTCAACCATTAAGCCACTTTAGGATGTGAAGCTTCTTTTAATAAATATTCAGAATGTTTTTGTCTTATAGAAATGGTACAAATAAGCAAGCAAGCCAAGTAAGCAGTGCACACTGTCTTAGGCCAACCTGCTATGCCCAGTAGTGGAGTTAGGATGGCAGCGAATGAAGAGCTGGAATGCCCAGTCATAAGTTCATTATCTTTTGTATGTAACTCTCAAATTGTAAAACATCTAAATTTGGAGGGTGTCCAACATTTTCAGCTCAATTCTATTTGGAAAATCTGGCTTATATGGAACTATCCTTCAAAATAATTTCTAATATTCTAACTTAGAGACTTACTGTATGAAGACTGCAGGCACAGGGTTCAGTGAACAATGATACAGTATGACATTACTGTACCTATTTGCCCTGCATTTCCAGTTTGAACACAAATATTCTACATCTTTGATTATGCACAAGAATATTGATTTTTTCTGAAAATCGCTAGTGACCTTCATAAAAATACCACTAAAATTTGTTTGGAAACGTATTGTTTTTCCTATTCTTTTCTTAGTATATGACATATGCCATATGACTAGACCAGGAATGACAAATGGGCCTTACCAGGCATCATGCACAAAGAGTCTTCAAATTAATAGCACCTTTGTTTTAGGTAAATCAAGTCATGTGTAGAAAGTCAGAAACATGTAATGTAACAGTGACTGGTTAGCCTGGGAAGAGGGAGCTACAGACAAAAGAGACAAGGATAAACATTAGAACACACAAGGTCAAGGAAAATCTCCCTATCTTGCTACACCACTGTCTTCTCATAGAGGACCAAGCAAGTTGACCGTGCGATTTGTGTCGCATGGCCATGAGCTTGCATTTGGGAGATGGTAGGTTCGAATCCCACCGTCGGCAGCCCTAAAGATGGGTTTGCCATTTTCAAACCAGGCAAATGACAGCTGTACCTTCATTAAGATCATGGCTGCTACCATCCCAATCCTATCACCTTTCCATTCTTGCATCGCCAAAACATTTCAGTGTGTTAGTGCAAAGTTAAACCAATAGCAAATCTTTCCGTAGATGGGCTGTGTCTTCATCAATTCCAGTTTTTCTACACCTGTTTCTCGTCAGCTCACTGGCTCATTTCTACTTCCCAGCTTCATCTGGCTTTCATTTTATCATACACTTCCTACTTAAAAAATGAGGATCAATCAATCAATAAATGATATGCAGTTAGGACTATTGCCCAGGTGGCAGATTCCCTATCAGTTGTTTACCAGCTTTTCCTTAAATATTTTCAACGATCTTGGAAATTTATCGAACATTTCCCTCGATAATTTATTCCAATCCCTTACTCCTCCTCCTATAAATGAATATTTAACCCACTCTGTTCTCTTGAATTCAAATTTGCCTCCATATTATGATCTTTCCTACTTCTAAAAAAGCTCCACTCAAGCTTATTCTTCTACTTATGTCATTCCACGCCAACTCACCACTGACAGCTCAAAACATACCACGTACTTTTTACAAAAAAAAACAAACTAGAGTTTATTATCCACCTAATCAATACACAGTTTACTCTCAAAAAGTACTAGTTTAATTTATGACATCACTATATCCTAATTCTAATTTTATGATTAATAGCCGATGATGACCACTATGTATGGTCGAAACTAGTACTGTTTGAGAGTAAACTGTGTATTGATTAGGTGGATAATAAACTGAAGTTTTGTAAAAAGTAAGTCACATCCATCAATACAGATCCAACCGTGAAATTTATTGCTTATACATACCACTTAGTTGAGCATCTCATCTCCTTACTCCGAAGTCTTCCCAGCCCAAAGTTTGCAACATTTTCGTAAAACTACTCCTTTGCCTTTGTCAGAAATCACCCAGAATAATTAGAGCTGGTTTCCTTTGAATTTTTTCCAATTCTCGTAGTCCTGGTGAAGGTCCTATGCATTGGAGCCATACTCTAACTGTGGTCTTACCAGACTTATATGCCCTCTCCTTTATATCCTTACTACAACCCCTAAGTACTCTAGTAATCATGTGAAGATCTATCAAGATGACCCTTCAGTGACTGTCAATGCTTGCCATCCTCATGGAGCTGGCAAGCAGAAAATGAGTTTGCTAGGTGCTGAGAAGAAATGGATGTAAAAGGTAGAAGATAGCAGTCTGGGATTGATAAATACAGAACCCTTCTGTATGAAGACAGCAGTGTATGAATAAAATGAAATTGTCCTTGTCCTTTTTTGTTTTCACATTATTTTCCCTGCTACATTCATATGACAATTTTCACACCTCCGTCATCTGGCTAAAATTCATCAGTGTATACCACGAATAATGCTGAGCTTAAGTTGATTTAAGTGGTCTTGCCATGAAATTGCTTCAGAAGGATGAATCTTAAAATTAAATCAAGAAATAACAATTACAGTGTTGAGGAGAGAGAATACCAGTACCAATTTTGTTGTAAGAATAAGAAGAATCTATATTTCATAAAATTTCGGAGATCCCATTTTCAAAAGATCTCATTCTATTACGTTTTACCTTGCATCCCATCTCTTAATACATCAGCCCTGTAAGAATTACAAACACAGGTTTTGTCAGTATAATTAAGTTTTAATATTTAATTTATTTTTAATTTCACTATTCTGTCTTAAATTATTTCCATTTTAATTGGATATCAAAATCAGATAAAGTTGAAGACTATTTAATTATGAGATTTACTGCATGAAAAATCAGTTAAGAAATATTATACTATAGAACATTTGATCTTGTATAAAACTGTATGAAATACAAATACATATGCATTCACAAGAAACTAGGGACCAAACATTAAATAAATTACTCGTATTTTCCACCAGAACTGAGTGTCTGTGACCAAAATAGTATTTGAACTTTTTGTTCATCTATCCTAAGGAAAAATGAATTGAAACTTTTTCCCTTGTACCACTTTCATGGTGTATACTCCTACAAAAGGAAAGGGTGTTTGTAGTGCTGTATATCGTCGAGACTCCATTCTTCTAATGGAGAGATTATCAGCACATGAAGAGCACCCACTAATAAAACACAATGCCAACTCATGGAAAGTGCAAACGCAGATCTCAGCGCTTGGCATGTAACCTCATACGGAACACCCAATATGTGATGAAACGAATACCCACAAAGAACCCCACCAGTGCAACAGCATCAATCCAATATTCTGCTTTCCCCATGTCCATCTCCTCGAGGAACTTCTTGGGATTCTTGAAATGGCAGTACGCCTCTGAGCACTTGAGTTTCTCTCGTCCGTGGCCATAGATAGCGACCATAGTACCCTCGAAACCGTAACGCACATAGCTGATGTATGGTAACCATTGCATGTAGGTTGGTAATGCATTAAAATTTACGAAGAAGCCAGAGAACAGGATGATTGGCACTGATGATGCTGGACCAAAGAAGATACCATTCTGTAAATATGAAAACAAGTCAACATTAGTAAACAGTTAATATGATATACAGGGTAGTCAGAAATAACATGAAATGGGTATGTAAGCATTAGACGGTAGGTCACAGAGATAAATAATTTGAAAAATTAATTTGATATCTTGCACCACTGCGATTTTATCAGCTGCTGAATTTATCCAATTAGCCCTTTCATTCTGGCGTAGCGAGTATGGTGGTACGACCCTCTGGACGCAAGTAGCGGGTGGTTCACCGAGCCCGCTGTATGGGATACTTGTCCTGCTCTGTACTCCAGTCCGCAATCAGCTCGTAATGTGAGGAGAGGACAGGAAGAGTTTAAAAGTATTTTATTTGTAATGCATATTCGGTGAAATGCTTATGACTGTATTTTTAGCATTTTTCATCCTCCTTGCACAGAAGAGTTATGATATTCGTGTTAAAAACAGCTGAAAGAAACACACGTATAATACTTTTAAACACCTCAGGAAAATCTCAAAATCGCATCTTAAAAATGACTACAACCGGCACATCCCTTCTATAACTGGAAACCTTAAAAACAACCCTAAAAAGTTCTGGACCCTAATTTCGTCACGCAGAAAGTCACCCCGGATACCACTGAATCTTAAACTACATAGTGATGATGTCCCAACTGAATTAAGGTCTCAAAAATTCAATGAGTACTTTCACTCTACCTTTAGCCCTCCTGCACCTATCACAGAACTACCACAGATCAATAGTGTTTGCAGTTACTCACTGTCACAAATATCAACGACCCCTAACGAAGTACAAAATATTCTCAATAGTCTCCCAACAAACCGCTCCACCGGGCCCAATGATATTATGTCATAGAAAGAAAGAGATCCACCTTATCAATACTAAATTTAATGTTATTATTTAAAACAGGACCGGTTTCGACTTATTACAAGTCATCTTCAGCTGTCATTTACATACACATTAGAATACATAATCAAACAGTTGTATCTTACAAATAAACATGTCGTGTTTGATAGACATTAGGTAATATGTCTAGAAGTGAAATTCTGCTTCTTACATCTAGGTTTAACGGATCAAGAATATTAAAAAGATATCTATCTTTAACACATTAAAATTTTTTAAAAAAGTTACAACACATGATAAAATTTGTTGTTTACACCTGACCTTGAATATAGCATTGTCGTTCAAGTTTTACTAATAATAGTTCTTTAAAAGGACTTTTTATATTGCATTGTTTTTAGTCGACTGAATATGCTTAAATGTAGCCGCATGTGCTTATACAGATACTTCTTACTAGGCTTAGACTTTGTCAAAATGAGTAATGTGAATTCAAAGAAGAAATTACAATAATAAAGTGAAGTGCGTTTGAATTAATAGTGATCTAGGTAATTGTAACCTCTGTTGAATAACTCCTGCAATTATATACTATTTAAAATACATTTCATGCAAAGAAGACATCACACTTCAATATATAAAAGTTGAAAGGTATAAAACAATCATATACGTTTTGTGAAATTCATATGAAGTAATGTTCTTTCCTCATGCGTATGTGTCATTTTCAAATGGAGTAATATACTTTATATAAAACTTTGTCAAATTAAGTAATGTGAGAATGAATTTTTGAGATTGCGTTGAGAAATGAAATGCCAGGTAATTAAAACCTGTATTGAATGACCTCTTCAAATATATACTGAGTAAAATACATTAAATTCAACATAAAACAATGGTACATTTCAAAATAAGTTAAAAGGTAAGAGGCAGTCCTGCATATTTGTAAAACTTCATATGAAGTACTGTTCTTCACGTGTACATGCCAAGTTCAAATGGGGCACTATTGGCCACTATTTGCTTAAAGTCCAATCACTATAAATTAGATTGTCTTGTTGAATATACAGATTGAAGATGAAGATGAATGTGCTGCTGGGGTTATGAAAGCTGTTGTAGGTGGTTCTTTTTCGGTCTATGATACTTGCTAACTATTGTCGTGAGATGATTGGGAAGTGTATCGCTTGGCGGCTTGGCGTGTACTATATCGTGAACTTGTGGTATTAGTGTCTGTTGTCGTGAGGGGAATTACCTGGCATTTCATTTCTCAACGCAATCTCAAAAATTCATTCTCACATTACTTAATTTGACAAAGTTTTATATAAAGTATATTACTCCATTTGAAATTGACACATACGCATGAGGAAAGAACATTACTTCATATGAATTTCACAAAACGTATATGATTGTTTTATACCTTTCAACTTTTATATATTGAAGTGTGATGTCTTCTTTGCATGAAATGTATTTTAAATAGTATATAATTGCAGGAGTTATTCAACAGAGGTTACAATTACCTAGATCACTATTAATTCAAACGCACTTCACTTTATTATTGTAATTTCTTCTTTGAATTCACATTACTCATTTTGACAAAGTCTAAGCCTAGTAAGAAGTATCTGTATAAGCACATGCGGCTACATTTAAGCATATTCAGTCGACTAAAAACAATGCAATATAAAAAGTCCTTTTAAAGAACTATTATTAGTAAAACTTGAACGACAATGCTATATTCAAGGTCAGGTGTAAACAACAAATTTTATCATGTGTTGTAACTTTTTTAAAAAATTTTAATGTGTTAAAGATAGATATCTTTTTAATATTCTTGATCCGTTAAACCTAGATGTAAGAAGCAGAATTTCACTTCTAGACATATTACCTAATGTCTATCAAACACGACATGTTTATTTGTAAGATACAACTGTTTGATTATGTATTCTAATGTGTATGTAAATGACAGCTGAAGATGACTTGTAATAAGTCGAAACCGGTCCTGTTTTAAATAATAACATTAAATTTAGTATTGATAAGGTGGATCTCTTTCTTTCTATGACATACTATAGATATCAATACGGAACATCATGAAATTTATTAATCAAGACCCAATGATATTAGCCCTATATTCCTCAAAAATACTTCTGCATCTCTCTGTGCACCGTTATCTACAATTTTAAACCTGTGTATGGCTACTGGTACATTCCCCGACAGCTGGAAACAAGCTGATATCACACCTATTTTCAAATCTGGCAACAAATATGATATCTCATCATACCGCCCAATATCTATCGTTCCAATACTATCCTCTGTCCTCGAAAGAATAATCCACCACCGACTCCTCTTTTTCACACAGCCGTACATATCTGAAGAGCAACACGGATTCACTCCCGGAAAATCATGCCTCACTAACCTCACTGTTCTCAATCACCACATCATTTCAGCAATAGAAAATAAATCTCAGTTAGATGCAATCTATATAGATCTGGCCAAGGCATTTGACTCAGTGGATCATGCACTTCTTCTTCATAAGCTCGCTACCAGATTTAATATCCATGGCCCCGTCTTGTCATTGATCACAAGTTTCCTCTCCGGCAGAAAACAAAGAGTGGTACTCCCTGAATCTGCCTCATCATGGTTATCTGTGTTATCAGGAGTATCTCAGGGCAGTATTCTGGGACCCCTACTCTTTGTTCTCTATATCGATGACATAATTTTTTGCACCCGAAATAGTCAGTGTTCCCTCTTCTTGTACGCCGACGACCTGAAAATCCTAAGAGAAGTGTCTACGCCTGATGACTGTGACGAATTACAGACTGTTCTGAATTCGTGTGGTGACTGGTTTAAGAAATGGAATCTTTCTCCCAATTTTAAGAAGTGCAATACAATCTCCTTTTCATTGCTAAAGCAAGGAATGAACACTGCATATACCATCCACGGAAATACATTGCAATCGGCTTCTCAGGTAAGAGACCTAGGCGTTATAATAGACTGTAAACTAACCTTCTCTGCTCACATTCACTCCATAAAATCCCGTGCTATGCGTACTCTAGGCATTCTTTACAGGTTTACTGAAATTAATGATATTAACGCCTTAAAATTATACTTTGTCTCATATGTTCTCCCCATTATTGACTTGTGTTCCCCTACTTGGTCCTCATCTGCTATCACAAACATATCTCAACTAAATAGTATTTTTAACTTTTTCACTTTCATTGTTAAGACTCGTAATCCTGTTTTTAAGAACAAAACTAAATCTGACATTATGAACTACCTGGGTATACTTGACCTGAGAAGCCGTTTACAGTTCTCTGATCTATGTTACCTGCACAAAATAATCAATGGCTACACCAAATGTAATTCTCTTCCAGCGTACTTCCCTATACACGTTCCTCCCCGCCCTACACGCAACCGGCGCACCCATCATGTGTCCCATCCGCGCCTAACCTTACAGCAACGCTCTATCTTCCACCGTCTCCCTACTCTTGGTAATTCACTACCCGATATCGACATATTCACACCTTTCGCATCCTTCAAACAAAAAATTAAAAGATTCCTTTGAAGTCCTCTCCAGGTTTTCACTTTCTTCCGTCCCTCCAACCCTTGACCTTTCTTCTTCCTAATTTCTGAAACCGACACATGCCAGTTACCGTTGTCATTGTTGTTACATTGTTACTGTTAAAATTGTTAATTATTGTTGCTACTTAATATTGTTGTTTATACCTTTGTTATCTTTTATACTTATTTAAACTTATTATTATTATTATTATTATTATTATTATTATTATTATTATTATTATTATTATTATTATTATTATTGTAAAATGGCCCTCCATAGGCTGTATCAAATAAATAAATAAATAAATAAATAAATAAATAAATAAATAAATAAATAAATAAATAAATAAATAAATAAATAAATAAATAAATAAATAAATAAATAAATAAATAAATAAATAAATAAATAAATAAATAAATAAATAAATAAATAAATAAATAAATAAATAAATAAATAAATAAATAAATAAATAAATAAATAAATAATAAATAAATAAATAAATAAATAAATAAATAAATAAATAAATAAATAAATAAATAAATAAATAACATGCTAGCTATGTCTACTAAACTTTTCAATCCGATATTAGCTGCGTCAAACTTATGTTTCTTCGGATTCAGGTTATACTTTTTCCAATTTAGTTTTCTGCTCAGTGGTTTAGGCACCTGATCTTCATCCTCACTATCTTCATCTTCAGTCAAATCATTGAAGTAGGCCCACCTTTTAGACAATGAAGTGGTAACTGGAGTAGCAAATGTGCCTAAAGTAAAAGGTGTGATTGAAGTCATTCAGTCTCCAGAATCAGATGAAAAATCACTATTATCGTCATGTTCTTCAAAGTCAATACCCTATATGAGGGCAAGAACTTCCTCCACACTATATCTTTCCTCCGTCATCAGGCCTTTTACAGTTTCAAAGCAATTGAAAGCTAAGTCAAGAAGCACAAGCACATCAGCACAGGGGAGCAACTAGGCATGAAGTGACTGGCATACCCGAAACATTGCTCTCGTCTTCGAACTGATTACTCCTGTCATCCGGTGATCATAGTCATAAAGTCATAACTATAGACACCCAAGATAGCCACGAGAGACTTCCAAGGCCGAACTTCCACAGCAGTCTATCTTAGTGAAACAGAAAACAACCGAAAGACTTCTACAGAGTCGACTGACTATGAGGAACGGCTCTAGCATGACTGCTACAGCAGTCCACCGGGTACATGACACAGCTTCCTCTCGACTGCTACAGCAGTCAGCCAGAGTAAAAGGGTTAGATAGCTGTGAGGGGAGGGGAATTCAAGTGGGCTTTGCAAGGTGGCGTTGCTACATCTGCATGTGACTGAAGACCAGCTTGAGAGCACCAATCGAAGAAACAAAACCTTTGCCAGAGGAGAGGTTTGAACACGGAGCTCAGTTCTGACATGGTAACGCCATACCAAGTGCACTACAGTGACATTAGCTGAAACCCACGGTCTTAGGCCACATGCAGATTTAGTAACACCACCTGGCAAAGTCCATTTGAATTTGCCTGCGAAGTGTTCTGATGTCTAACTTTAGCAACTGGTAAAATGACAATGGCGCGAGGTATCAAATTAATTTTTTCAAATTATTTATCAATACACAAGAACCTCACTTATCCAGCCCTCATTAATCTGGATAAAAAAAAAAAAAAAAAAAAAAAAAATTTTTACTTGTACAGTATTTCTTTTATGGGGTCGATTCTTCTTGAATGTCTTTTCCACCAATTATAGTTTAGGACAGGAATTGGAAGTAAGTCGGCCGTGGTCTATAAAAGGTACTGTCCCAGCATTTGCCAGGAATTGAGAATGGGAAACCGTGGACTCTTCTGAGTTCCTTGATATATTTGCACGCATTCCCGGATGCTCGGATGTAGATGTGAATGACGTAAATGACTGGTTGAAAAATTACTGCAATTTAGGCTACGGTATAATGACAGATGAATAAATTATTGCCTGTTGTTCCTCGGCAGGTAATGACGAGAGTGATGGTGAATTCGAAAATGAAATGGCGCTCCATCAGAAGAAACAATGACTCATGGAGAGGCAACAATGCAACTAGATAAACTGATGACCTATTTAGAATCCTTGACTGAAATTACACCGGCACAACTGTTGTTAGTAAAACGTCTTCGTGATTGTGCTGCGCGCAAACGCTATACAAATGTAAAACAGAAAAAACTCACATTATTTTAGTGCATAAAACAGCCTTAAATGCATGAAAAATGTTCTGATATTTTTGTACAATTGAAAAAAGGTATTACTGTACAACTTACGTTAATAGATTATATAACATGTACTGTATTTGTTTTTAGTTTTCCAGATTATCCAGACTTTCGATAATCTGGATCAGTTCCGGTCCCACTTAATCCAGATAAACGAGGTTCTCGTGTATTTACGACCAACCGTCTAATGCTCGTATACTCGGTTCATGTTGTTGCCGACCACAATTCTTGTTAATGTGAGTTGTTATTATTACATTACAGAGTTGTCATTGCAATATTTTTAATTCCCAGCAAATCTTCCTGCCGTGACTATTGCACCATTAAAAGAAAAAGGGTACAATATGTCATACCTCAAAATTCAGTCAAATAACTTCCTCTTAAATGCATACTCCGGATAGAAAACCAGTGTATTCCTACAAATTCATGATAGTAAAGGTATTCTAAAAATGTTAAAAATATTGAAGTCAAGTAGTAGATTCACCAATATTACCTTAAAGCAGATGGTTCCACCACTGTCTATTGAAATACAGGTAGACATCGTTATATGCGAGTTACGTTCCACAGAATTGCCGCGCATAGAGAATTTGCGTAAATCGAGTCATTTTATTTGTAAAATATAGGGTTAAGTTTCCGATTACTCACATAGTAAGTTTAAAGTAGCAGAGATTCTTCATATTTTCACAAAAACAAAAAACAAAAAAAAACATAATCATGTTCCTGAAATGCATTTTAATGCAACACTTAACACTTAAAAATTTAACACTGAAACTCAAAGTTACGTTCCACAGAATTGCCGCGCATAGAGAATTTGCGTAAATCGAGTCATTTTATTTGTAAAATATAGGGTTAAGTTTCCGATTACTCACATAGTAAGTTTAAAGTAGCAGAGATTCTTCATATTTTCACAAAAAAAACCAACATAATCATGTTCCTGAAATGCATTTTTAATGCAACACTTAACACTTAAAAATTTAACACTGAAACTCAAAATAACAAACTAAACTCCACATACAAGCTCTTGGCTTTAGCTTGAATCATGTATGGGAATGCCTATAGAAAAGGAATGTACCAAAATCATTAATTAACAAGATAAAAATGTTGTATCATGAGACTACAATCAGTGTACAAGTGGGGAGTAGTGACTCTGAAACATTTTATACAAAAAAGGATCACAAGCAAGGAAGTGCACTGTCACCATTTTTGTTGATTATATTGATGGATGAAATCATAAAACATGTAAAACAGAGTATCAGTAGTAATGAAGTGAATGCTTTGGTATTTGCAGATGATGTGGTGATTTGAGGAAAGAGAGAAAAGGAAGTACAAAGGAGACTGGACATTTGGAATGAAAATCTGAAGGAGTTTGGAATGGTAATTAGTAAAGAAGAAAACTGTAGTCATGCACTGTGGAAAAGAGAAAAAGAGAAGCCAAGTGAACACAGATGGAGAACAGTTAGAGAATGTAGAATAGTTTACATATCGGTAGCATTATTAATGGAAATAATGAAATCAGCCCTGAAAATAATAACAGAGTAAGTAAAGGTACAACATTTTATCATCAAGTCAGAGAGCTTTCATGGGATGACAAAGTACCCAAGAGAACAAAATTAACATTATATAAACAATATTTCATACCGGTACCAGTTGTAACATACGGACTAGAAACGCTGAAGAGACAAGATAGTAAGATCCAAGCAGTAGAAATATTTTTAAAAACATCGGTTGAAAAGACAAGAAGAGATAGAATCCAAAATATTAAAATCAGAGAAGAGCTAAAAATAGAACTATTAGTACAGAACATTCAGAAAGCAAGACTGAGATGGTTCGGACATGTAAAAAGAATGGGAAAAGAATGGGTAGCAAGAAGGGAATTGGAAATAGAAGTTAAGGGAAAGAGACGAGTTGGAAGACAGAGAAGAAGGTGGATGGATCAGATTTGGAAGGACATTTAGAGAAGCTGGATTGAATGTGGCAGAAGTAATGGAGCAGGAAAAGTGGAAGGACAGAAAGGATTGGATGAGGCTTGTTAATCACACCCGGGTGTCTGGAGTGGGACATTGATGATGATGGTGATGAATGTTAAAGCCCCTTGTCTGACGATAATTTGGTGAGATGCACAGCCACTTCATAGACAAGGGATGAGCCTTTGTGTTCTATAAACAGGTTAATTATAACCCACATGTTGTGTATCCTTGCGTTGTCATGCTCTGGATAATACTTTTCAAACGATAAATACATTCTGTTCAAATGAGCTGTGATAATGTTTGAAAGTGGTTTCTTTGATGAATCATTTACTTCCCCAGTAAACTCTGAATACGATTCAAACATTTCCTACCTTCCTTCTGAAATGATGTCTATCTAGAGCTTGCAGCCAATGGCACACAACATAACTCTGTAAGTTAAGTGGTCAATAAACTCTTCTGCTTTGCATTTTTTCAAGATTTTAGGAATTTTTATTTCCAAAAAGCATTCATTAGAATTATTCATTTTTGGAAAATGGCTGTTAGGAAGAATAATCATTAGCAATGTTCATTTTAGGAAATCAGGTATTAGGATTTTTTATGATGAGGAAAAATGTTGTTAGGAAAAGTAAATTAGGAAAAATAGTTGGCAACTATTAAAAAAAAATTGAAAAAATCCTTGATTGGTGTGAACAGGTTATACAGTGTATTGCTGTGCAGTAATGATAGTCACACACTATCAATCACATGCATGAGTTGATAACAGGTTTTTCTTCTCAATAGCCTTGACCTTGCACCAAATTATTTCTATCTCAGGAGCTGGAAGGCAATTCATAAAAAATAAAGAAGTAATTTTAATACAGTTATTTAATAAGAGGTTTTGCCCTCCTGATTAATGAATTGTCCTTGAATTACTTAATACATTAAAACGTTTTTCTCATATCAAGATCTACTAAGGAATAAGAAAGAAAATAACAATTACTCACCTCTATGCTCATCCCAGCCCCCACGAGCAGCCCCAGGCTTTGAGCTACAAGTGATGTTAGAACACACATGTTGAGCACCATGATGAACCTCAGAGGATCATGGGGTTGAGATGTCATGAAGTACACCACAGTCACATACACAATGGAACACAGACTCTGGAACAAATAGAATGATATTCAGTGGATAGATGTTCACTAAGGAGAACCAGGAAGATGGGAGTACACAAAATTCAATATTATTCCTAATATTAAAACTCAAGTTACTGTCATAATGTTGCATGAATTTTTGACACATGAAGTCAAAAGGATGGAAAAATGATCTATTAAACTTACCTGTAGAGGTAAGTCTGCCATTGTCTTGGCAAAATAAAATGACTTCAGGGAGTACCAGTAGTTTAAATGTTCTTTCATGAACACGCCCATCTCAACAGGAACTGGAAAATTAAAAAAAATATACTGCAAAAATCTACAGAATATTTTATATTTACTTTGTTATTGGTAATTTAACTACATAAAACCACCACCAACAACAACAGCTCGTGATTGACACCTTACATGCAGGAAATCATTGGTGACTACCAGGCAAGTTAACGTCTGAATCACTTAACAACAGACCACATCTTCTCCAAGGGACAAATCCTTGAGAAATATTGGGAACACCATATAGAAGTTCACAACAACTTCACCACCTTCTGCAAAGTCTACAATAACATCCGGTGAGAGAAAATATAGGCGATAATGACTTGAGTTTGGCAAGACAGCGTCGTCAAGGAGGACATCATAGCCCCATCAAAGCTGCTGAAATAGCATTCTTCTCATGTAAAATGATGATGATGATGATGATGATGATGCTTGTTGTTTAAAGGGGCCTAACATCTAGGTCATCGTCTGACTCGTTGGCTGAATGGTCAGCGTACTTGCCTTCGGTTCAGAGGGTCCCGGGTTCGATTCCCGGCCGGGTCGGGGATTTTAACCTTAATTGGTTAATTCCTGTGGCTCGGGGGCTGGGTGTGTGTGGCATATTCAACATTAGAAATCATCCTAGCTTCACAGACATGCAGGTCGCCTAATAGGCCGTCTACTAGAAAAAGACCTGCACCAGGCCTCTCCAGAGGCCATATGTCATTATTATTATTATTATTATTATTATTATTATTATTATTATTATTATTATTATTATCTAGGTCATCAGCCCCCATGTAAAATGGCTGCTCCAATCATGTCTCCTATTTAACATTATGAAAGTGCAAATCTAAGATAACATTGTCCACTCATCCTTCTCTGCAGCTCAGAGACATGGTTCTCCATGAAGCTCGACCAACACTGCCTGGCAGTCTTCAAAAACAACATACCCTTACAGATTTATGGTCCTAAAATCATCAGCGCTGATTGTTGGGCAGCAGCAAATAACTTGATACTCTGAGGAGAGCTAATGGCTTCACTGGAAGGAGACCTCTTGGGAGAGAGAAGAGGAAATGCCTCTAAAACCCATCAGATAGGTCTGTACC
The DNA here is from genome assembly GCF_040414725.1 of Anabrus simplex. Lineage (NCBI taxonomy): Eukaryota > Metazoa > Arthropoda > Insecta > Orthoptera > Tettigoniidae > Anabrus > Anabrus simplex. Next base: position 88,575,586 of record NC_090273.1, on the reverse strand, counting down.
CCAGGTTGGGGATGGCTACAAGGGTGTCTGCTCTCCAGATTAGGAGTGACCTTTTAGATCCCATGGAGGGTTGGTGTCAGCAAGAGCATGTGGTTGTACAATTTTGCTCCAAAGTCAACAACAGACCTAGCTGAAGTCTGAAACTGTTCAAGACGATGATGCTAATGATTCGAGTTAGGGGATGGTTACTTAGTTCTACTTCCCATTACAAGAATAACCATCACCATCGTAGTGACTCATACAGGAATAATGGCATGTTAGTGCGGGAAGAAGGAGCGCCATAAAGGATAGACAAGGATGAACATAAAGACAGGAAACCAGAAGGATAAACTGTACTTCTTCATAAACTGCCATCTTCATCAATACCAATTCTTTTATATCTGTTTCTACTCAACTCCGACAAGCTCATTTCTGTTTCGCAGTTTCATTAACAAGGTGCTTTTTGACTCTCATTGAGGGGATCTTTATGACAGATCGTCAGTCTTCATATGGGAAATGTAGGTTAGATATAACTTACAAGCTTTTCAGTTTTTCTGTATGCTGGAGTGAAGACAAGCCAGGACTTGATTAAGGTAAGTTTCAGATTTCATTTTCATAGGTGCTTGGATAGAAATAGACATAAACATTTCCAAAAATTAAGTGTGACTTGGTAACTGCTGGTACCATTTGCATCAATGGGCAAGACCTAGTTAAAGCCAACCATTTTAAATACCTTGGATAACTCACCACTCAGACGGAAAGACATTACTAGACACCCGAGCACAAGTAAATGCTACATGGCTGCAGTGACCTGAGGTCACTGGTGTGCTATGTGACAAGACAATTCGCACCCACATGAAGGGAAAAGTCTACAAGTGCATGGTCTGACCAGTAGGAAAGCTGACCTACAACTAAGAAGCACGAGCAGGTTTTACATGGTATGGAGATGAAAATGTTGCGTTGGTCACTAGGTCTTACAAGACTGGACCATGTCAGAAATGAAGATGTCTGAAGGTGATTGGGAGTGGCACCTATTCCAGAAAAGATGCGAGAAACAAGACTTAGATGGTATGGTCATGTCGTCCGAAACCCTGCAGACTCAGTGATACATATAGCCCTTCAATTTGATCCTGGAGGTTCTCAATCCCGAGGTCGTCCAAGAAGTGATGGTTCGACTGCATCAAGTGCATCTTGTAGGCATCGCTGAAGCTGATGCCTTTGACCGCAGGAAGTGGAGGATGGCACGTTTAAAAGCAAACCTACACCAATGCAGGACTCAACACTAGGAAAGAAGTAGTAGTGTGGCTTGATAGAATCTGTTGATGTTTTTTTAAGAACGAAACACGCCATTCTTTGTTTAATAGTGTATTTTTATACCTAGTTAAATAGTGTGCTTTTTTGGCAGGTACATTATAGTTTGATATTGGACTTGTATGTTCAATAGACTGAAAAGCTTTTAAGTTATATTTAACAGAGTCTACACTGGAAAGTATGGCTTCCTTCTTAAGAAATTTAGGTTAAAAGCTTCCTGTCTTATCCTGCTGTGTGTTTGTATATTTCTTTCTTTCTTTCTTTCTTTCTTTCTTTGATTCTGACACTTGTTTGTTCACTATTCATTATTCATATTAATCTATTGGGCTCCTTTTCTTTGCGGTTTGCCTTGTGTTCATGGTCTTCTGCCACCTGTACTAACACATTTTTTTATCTCTACATTTTTTCCTGTATTTATCCAGTTTTCATCTTATGCTAAGCTAAGAACAAGAAATAACATCCTGTACAAACTTGCTGGCATGGGGAGCTTCTGAATCCACCCTGTGTACGTCAGTATTGGGATTAGTATATTCTACAGCTGAGTATTGCTCTGCAGATTGGCTGAACAGTTCTCACATCAAGAACATTGACTCAATGCTGAACATAACTACATCAATCATCACTGCTACTATCTAATCAGCCCCCACTTTTTTGGTTGCCTCCCAGAATAAGAAAGCTCAATTATCTGGTCAGAGAATACTTCAAAATCTTGTTGAACAAAGCTCTTCCCATTCTTAATGATGTTGCTATTGGATTCAAGCATTTCAAATCTAGAACACCAGTTCAAACTCCACGCCTGATAACAGCCAGGACTTATAATGCAAGATCCCCATGGGAACGACAAGCATTTTTTGATTTTCCTTAGGAAATCTGGGTCACTGCTAAGAGGGTTCTAACCAGCCATAGCCATTGTAGTTCATTCCTTTATAAGTGGGTATACAATCTTCAACCTTTCTGTGACTGCGGACAATCTTCAACCTTTCTGTGACTGCGGAGAACTTACCTACACAATTCATCCACCATGTTACCCATAAGTGTTCAAAGAGAGCATTTCCTCAATCTTCTCCCTGTGACTTTGCCAATGTCTCAATGCTTGACGTGAAGTGACTGGACTATCTTGACTTGTTACTATAAGTATTAATGTTGTTTAGTTTTTGTTTCATTACCTAGTGCGTATAGCCATGAGTTAAACAAATAATAAAATAAATCTTATTATGATAAAAACACTCTAGCTCCAAGTAACTACACTGAAGGTTTATAAAGAATTGCTAATATAAGGTGTGACGTAGTATTTCTGTGAGGGGGAATAGTGATGAACCAGCTCTGGTTTGGATGAAATTGGAATGAACTAGGGAACAGTACACAAATGAAATGAAATGTCATGGCTTTTATTGCCGGGAGTGTCCGAGGACATGTTCGGCTTGGCAGGTGCAGGTCTTTTGATTTGACGCTTGTAGGCGACCTGCGTGTCGTGATGAGGATGAAATGATAATGAAGACAACACATACACCCAGCCCCCGTGCCAGAAAAACTAACCAGTGATGGTTAAAATTCCCAACCCTGCCAGGAATCAAACCCGGGACCCCTGTGACCAAAGGCCAGCATGCTAACCATTTAGCCATGGAGCCGGACAACAGTACACAAATGAGTTCTTTATCTTACTGAACCATAGCCAATAATATGTAATACTGGATCTTAGAACTTTATTTACACTGAATTTTTCTATCTTGAACTATTAAAGGAAAATACTTTTACAGAATTGTAACAAATAACTTGATAGTCACCCTTCTGGATACGATAATGCATTCATTGTTTATTCTAAAATCTTCCTGCAACAGCTGCAGGTTGCCCAAGGACAAAGAGTACTAGATATTGATGAACGGATTAGCCCTACACAAGATGGCATGAAGTTACATAAGAGTTGAGTCACATCAAACATTTATGTGAGGTCCAAAAGCATGGTTCTTGAAGACCATGATGGAATTCTTGAGAGAAGTAATGGTGATATTATAGATTACATCTCTATTTAGCCCAAAGATATTGTAAAAGTTGACATGAAGTTTAGTTATGGTTCCTTGGGCACTTAACATCAAGCCAGTTACAGGAGATGGATGAGAGTTGGGAAATTATTGTTTTACTGTCTACAAGGACTTACATGTAAGGATGGTCGGCATCATGGCGTTGAAGGTGAGGAACAGCACCGAGGCAAAGATGCATCCTGAATTACTGATCACCTTGGAAGCATCGTTGCCAATGCCGAAGTAGATCATCCCGATGAGAATTCCTAGACCCGCATGGGATAGCAGCCTCATGAGTGTGAGTGTCTGGAATGATACCAATTAATGAACAGTTTGATTATAATGCATAGGTAATAACAACAACAACAACAAAGCTATCTCCACACCAATCGTGAAGGCTCCTGACTGAAGTATATGTAATTTTGCAGTGTACATATAAGGGCCTTTCAAAAAGAAACAATCCGTAGGCTAAAGCCTGTACTGTTATTTCAAAAGTATTGCCCAGCACTGTTGAGGCACTTGTCCCACTGTGACACACGGTGGTGAATGGCCATCTCATAAAATTCCTGAGGCTGCGTTTTGAACCAGTTGCAAATGTACTGCTTGACGGTGTTCGAGGTAAATTGTTTGCCTCTCAGAGCCTTCTTTAGCTCATATTGGATTTTTTGGGTGGGCGTGACCCTGCATGCTTCCACTGGAGACTTTGTCGTTTTGACTCGGGTTCCAAGTGATGACGCCATGTCTCGTCTCTAGTGGCCACTCATGACAAGAACTCATTCCCTTCCTTGGCACAGCGCAGCAGATGTTCCGGAGAAGGGTCCATTTGACGTGCTTCCTGTGCTGGTTGAATACTGTGAGGCACCCATTGGGCGCACTTTTAGTAAAATTTCAATCTGTCCTTAATGATGGTGTGAACACTTCCGATGCTCACTCCGACCTCTGCGGCAATGGCTGCTACCGTAACTCACCGGTCTGGCATAATGAGGGCATTCACTTGCTGGACAATGGCATCGGTAATGCGGTGTGACATTCCAGACTGTGCATCATCGGCCAACGACATGTGTCCTTCCCTGAATCGCTTGTGCCATGCCTTGACCCTTGCAACGGACATACAGTGCTCTCCGTACATTTGTGCCATTCTTCGATGAATTTTCGTTCCTCTCACTCCTTCTGCTGTCAGGAAATGCTCTACACCCCTTTGCTCTTCTTTTGAAGCCTCCATTTCAATATTTTCAGCATGATTGGGTGCAGTGGATGATCAACGCGAGCACGTGCTCGCTGTCATCACGTGGTGTGCACCCATGTCCCTCCAGCGGTGAGTTTAGGATCTCAGTGCTCTTATAGGGACCACACCTTCTTTCACAGGCAATTGCTCTTTTCAGCGGTTTTCATTTTATAGCCTCTGGCTCATTCCTTTTTGAATGGCCCTCATATGAAAAAGGAGGAGCTTTTGTAAACAAATTATTATATTCTCAGGCAGCCAAGCAGCACTTAGAACTTAACTGAGTTTTGAAGTGACTTCTAAGCAGGAAGAACAATATCTCAGTGCACTGTGAAATCTTGGAGAACACAACCATGTATATCTTATATGGGTCGTAGGTCACAGAAGCATAGAAGGAAATACAAAAAAGGTGATGAATTTGCTCAACAAGAATCAGCATCATGTTCACAAGCTCTTGGAATACCGAAGTGTTCCATTAATGCTGGTTCAAGGGTGAACACTTTAAAGGTGGAAAGTAACCACTGGTATCAAACATTGGAAACTATTTATTAAAGGACCATGCATCAAAACAATTTTAACTCTACATAAGTGCAGTTAAGATTCAGAGTAGCACTCATCACAGGACACACACATGTGAAGACACACTTAAATAAAATGAGAAGGGAGGAGGAAGCAAAAATGTAGAAAAGTGGCAAAGATATCAAGAAGCCAAGAAAGTCTGCCAATAGGTTGTGCAAGAAGAGGAGAGAAGATACAGGGAAAGTTTCACAGACACCTTGTAGGAGAACGTTAAAGGTGTTATATGGAATGGTGAAGAACAGAGTAAAAATAAGAGAGGACACAAAGTTTGTAACAAATTTTGACACAAGAGGATACACTCCACAGATGGGAAGCATTTACTAAAAATTAGACTCACTGAATTATTTGTTGAAGTTGCTAGAAATGGAAGAAGCTATATGGAAGAAGTGTTATATAAGTTGAAAAAAGTTGTTTACTTGTTCCATCTAGTCAATACATACAAGTTTATTTACAATTCAAAATTGTAAAAGCATCATATTAAAATAATAGTACAGGTTTTGGGCTCATTAGGCCATCTTCAGCTGTCTAGAAATAACTTCAACTTAAAATTAATGCAATGAAAATTGCAAAACATGAAAGTCAACTTAGCCAGTGCACAGACATGATATGGCGCAAACACAGAGCTGTTGAAACTTTCATATCTCGCAACATGACATGACGGCAGTTCATTTCCACTCAATTGTCTGGCTGGCATTAAAATTAATTTAATCTACATTTGTAAACTCTAACATTCTAGAAGTTAACAATGATTCTTTCACGGCCTGTACTTGTAGATGTGATATGGGCTTATGCCTTTTCAAGAAAACAAGGTGAAACCCTTTACGTTTCACAGAGAAAGAAAGAAAATTTCGACTATTCATGAGGATGTCTTCTATAATAATGAGGGTTTGAATTTAAAGAATGCTTTGTCATTGGACCTATAGTGGTTTTGTTTTTTGGTATTGGCTTTACGTCGCACTGACACAGATAGGTCTTATGGCGACGATGGGATAGGAAAAGGGTAGGAGTTGGAAGGAAGTGGCCATGGCCTTAATTAAGGTACAGCCCCAGCATTTGCCTGGTGTGAAAATGGGAAACAACGGAAAACCAGGGCTGCTGACGGTGGGGTTCGAACCCACTATCTCTCGAATACTGGACACTGGCCGCACATAAGTGACTGCAGCTATCGAGCTCGGTGACCTATAGTGGTACGGTTGTTAATTTTCTAGAAGTTTTCATATGAAGTGAAACAACAATTTTAAAACATTAGCTGTCAATATTTTTACGTGAAACAAATTTTAAGGAACAGAAGAAACTTTTAATTACATTACCATTCATTATATACAACTGTTCAATGTCAAGTAGACAAAGCAGAAGTGCAAATAATAAAAGCTTTGTGTTAGTAAAGACCAAGATAGGCAGAAAAAAATGGTCTGATTTGGAAACAGGACTTCAGCAGGGAAGAGTACTGTCACCCCGTATTCTTCATCACAGCCATGGATAAAATTCACAAATGTATGAACAGAAGATGATACCAATATAATTGGTCCAGTATTGAACATTATAAATTTTCCAGCTAACTCATTCCTGTTTGCCTGCGTTTCGCCCAAGTATGCTAAGTCGGGCTTATGCAGTGGCCTCTACGGTATGCACTAGCCATGCAACTTGGTGGGTGTGCTATGTACCAACTGATGAGCCCAACTTAGCACACTGGGGCGAAACACTGGCAACCAGGAATGAGTTAGCTGGAAAATTTATAATGTCCAATAACGGACCAACTATATTGGTATTATAAATTTACTCATTTGGGACAAATACTTCAGGTTCCCTTTGGGAATCACGATCTACATCATGAACAGAAGATGAGCGAAAACACAGCATAGGCAGTACTATTTGCAGATGACACAGTGCTATACGGGGACAATGAAATGGCGTCTCCGAAAACCGTAAAAGAGTAGTTAGTGGGACGTAAAGCAAATAAGGAATGGCTCCTGAATTGAGAATTGCATAAAATTCAATTAACAATGTTAAAAAGGTATGGTAGAGAATCCCTTACATTAATATTAACATAATTTTTATTCTGACTTCATCGTACTACATCAAGCGACTCTTTCATATAATGATCTTTTAGCGTTCACCTATTTCATTAAAAAAAATATATATCATATGAATGTAAATTTTACTCATGTTTTGCAATTTTCAATACATTAATTTTAAGTTAAAGTTATTTCTAGACAGCTGATGATGGTCTAATGAGGCCAGAACTTGTCCTGTTGTTTTAATATGATGCTTTTACAATTTTGAATTGTAAATAAACTTGTATGTATTGACTGTGTGGAACAAAATTACCAGTTTTTCAACTTATATAACATAATTGTCAATATGGATCCAAAATTATATTTATTTCATGTGGAAGAAGTGTGGCAAAGTAAATGGAGCAGATAAGGTAGCTACAGAGACGACCCATAGGAGTACAGTGGTTGTATAGACTCTTTAGAGGGGTATAAAATAAAAAACTCCAGAAGACTGGGGTAAAGATCTAATAGTCCTGTTATTCAAGAAAGGTAATAAGGAGTTTTGGAAAGATTTGTTGATTACATTTATAAACATTGGAAAGGCCTATGGCAGTGTCCCAGGACAGTTTGTTTGAGATGCACTGAATAGAAACAAGTAGACAGAGTAGAAGTGCAAATGATAAAAGCTTTGTGTTAGTAAAGACCAAGGTAGGCAGAAAAAAATGGTTTGATTTGGAAACAGAACTTCAGCAGGGAAGCATACTGTTCCTCCATACTCTTCATCACAGCCATGGATAAAATTCACAAACTTATGAACAGAAGATGTGCAAAAACATAGCATAGGCCCTACTATTTGCAGACGACATAGGCCTAGTGGTAGAGGGAGACAATGAAATAGAAATACAAAAACAAGTTAATGTACTTAATGAGGTGATGAGACGTGCTGCTGAACTATGTGGGGTGTTTATATTAGTTAAAGGAAGAGTCCATCTTTTCAATACAATTGACATTCAAAAAGAATATATAAAGGACACTAGGAAATTTTTGCAATACGCAAAAACGGTTGACTGGACACCCCTGTTATGGTGAGGGATGAAAAGAGGTGTGAAAACTGGTCTAGAAGACAGCAAGGTGCGACCTTCACACCAGTTGTTACCAAGCAGTGGGATTGGAAGCAACAACAGTGTAGTCTAAAGGTGAATATCGCACAATTATTTGCTACAATTTTGTTTGTGGATTAACTGTTGACCAGTGCCTGGAGGAAATGACTCCTGTGCTGGGGTAAGACTGTCCACATTGGACAACAATTTTCTGCTGGTACAAAGAGTTCCAGAGGGGAAATTTTGGGGTTGACGACGATCCTCATTCTGGGTGATCGTCTGAATCAGTGACTGAGGAAAACATTGAAGATGTGAGGAAAATATTGCAGCAAGAGAGGCGGTTGACATATCGACAGGTAGAAGAGACCCTCCACCCCATTCACTTTCAGAGGAACAAAGGACACATTGAGTGAAATGGTGCCAAAAATGCTAAAACAGTTTGAAAATGGGACTTTGCATTACGTCAATAGCATCGTTACAGGTGACGAAACTTGGCTTTATTATTATGATGTCCCAACAAAATCCTAGAACAAGGTGTGACTGTTGAAGATGAGGGTACTCCTGTGACCGTGCAAAAGTCAAGGTCAGTAAAGAAAAGGGTGATTGCAGTATTCTTCTTAAACGAGGCATCCTGACTCGGGTTGTGCTAGAAACACACAGGACAGTTACTGCGAAGTGGTACAGTGAGACTTGCCTGCCTCAGGTCATCCAGGCTCTCAAGCAGCTCCGTCCAAGGTCACGGCTCAACACTTGGCTCTTGCATCACGACAATGCTCCAGCACATTGTGTTAATGTAACAATGGATTTTTTTTGCCAGATCAGGGTTGACTGTGACCCTCCATACAGTCCTGATCTTGCCCCATGTGACTTTGCACTCTTCCCAGAAGTGAAGATGAAGCTGAAAGGGTGGCATTTTGCATCCGACAAGGAGCTTCTGGCAGCATGGGATCAAGAGTGTGAAAATGTAACCGAATAAAAGTGGCAGAGTTGGTTCCGTAACTGGTTTCGGCATATGGAGAAGTGTATTGAGTGTGGTGGAAATTATTTTGAAAAAGTCTAAAGCAAAACTTTCCTGGTGCCCTTTGTAAAATCTATAACATTTCAGTACATGTTTTGCCCCTAGTTATGGACATTTTGACCTGATGAAGATAAATAATAAGGCATCCATTATTCCAAGACTTATGTTAAAACTGACCATAAGAAGTATAAAATGAGGCATGCATAATAATAGGAACACTGTAGGGCATTCTGAGTCCTTTTTGTCAAATCCAACTGTATGGAGCAACTAGTATTATAAATAATTGCTCCATAAATAATGAATGATGAAAATAGCTTTTCTGCTTTTATGGAGTAAATTCAGCACCTATCTATCTACTGACTCTGATCAAATGCATTTTTTATAATTTATTAGAAGATTAATCTTGATATCATTTATTATGAATAGTCTTACAGCTACACAACCACATCACAGTAATCATAACATTTCCATACGCTTATCTATTCACATTGAACAGTATAGAATACCAAATTGTTATTCTCTCCTACCAATTCCTAGTTCATGAGAATCAGGATGTAAAAAATTTCCTGTTCAGAAGGTATGTAACTTATTAGCCATAACTACGTAGACATCTTCTGTTACAAGTAAAGCATGTACTTCTGTCGTCAAAACCCTATTAACTCCATAATCTTACCTTGTCCCTGAGTGTTGAGAGGAAGGTTCGTTTAAGCAGGATGTAAAACTGCAAGAGGCCGGATGTGGGAAATCCTGTGCTGTGCCCCAACATCAGGCTCTCATCAGAGTCCAGGAGAGATGTAGTGCAGTTCACTCCTCCAGTTGTTGGTACAGGTTCACCTGGACCTGGAGCAGGAATGCCATTTGCATGGACTTCTGCAAAAGAGCAAGGAACAGAGCTTTAAATAAATGCTATTTAACCATCCTACTATAAATGTCATACCGGAAAATTTTTATAGGAATTATTTAAAGGAATGGCTCCTGAAATGAAAATTGCATAAAATTCAATTAATAATGTTAAAAAGATATGGTAGAGACTCCCTTACATCAAAATTAAGGTCAATGCATACTTAACATAATTTTTGTATTTTAATATTTTCCAGTTTACATATTTCATGGAGCACCATCTCTGTAATTGAGCCTCTTCAGGATCAGAAGGTAGCCAGATTACTAGACAAGACCAGATCTATGTATGCATGGGGCATTCCTTGTGAAATCGGACAGAAAAAAAAAAAAAAAAATAAATAAATAAATAAATTTTGAAGTAAATAATATCTTAGAAAATAAAGTGGTTGAAGGTATTCATTTCTGATTAATATTAGCTTCCTCTGATCAACTGTCTTCATTGTAATAAATGCTGAATATAGTATTTTTTGTTTGACAGTCAGCATTTTACAGAAATATCATGAACAAATTATTAAAGATAGAACCGTCAATTCTTTATAGTATTAAAGGCAATAAATACTATGCCAGTCTAGCTTGAGCAAGTGAGAAGCGAGGTTGCATTGTGCAGTGCGTGCAGTGAACATGGTTGGTACTGAACAGTACCGGGCTGCGATCGGGAGATGGCAGTTGAAGCAGAGGAAGGAGGCCAAGAATGGACTGGTAATAAGAAAAGAGGAGGTAAAAATGGGTGAAGCGGTGCTGGTAACAGCAGTGTTAGCTGTTCTTCTGGTTATTGGCGGGGGGGGGGGGAGTCTGGGGGTGGAATTAAACCCAGGCCCAAATACCAGTGGCAAATTCAGCGTGGAAGATTTGGCAGCACTTAGGGTGTTAGTGAGAGAAGAGATACAAGAAAATTGTCAATGGGATAAGGTGCAAGGAATAAAGGACATGATGGAGGAGCAGAGAAAGGAGATAGGGGATATGAAGAAATGGTTAGAAATGAAGACTGAGGAATCAAACAATAGAGTGTGCAACAATGAGAAAGAAATAGAGTTATTAAGAGGGAAGGTGAAACATCTGGAAGAGGAGGTGATGATAATGAAGAAGGAAGCAGAGGGGTACAGGCAGGAGAGAATGAAGAAAGCCATATTTATATATATGGTGTGGAAGAAGGTGGGAAGGAAGGCAAGATTGATATAATCTATAAGGTGGTAGAGGTCATACGGGACAGGATGAAGATAGATTTCAGTGAAGTTAACATGGACGATGTGGAGAGAGTGGGCAAAGCTAAAGAACAGAGACCAGTTTGGGTACAGTTTTTCTCTACCCTAATGGCAGAAATTGTGTTAAGAAACGGCAACAATTTACAGGGTCAGAAAGTATGGGTGAAAAGAGACATGGGAAAAGAAGGTGGTGAAAATATGAAGATTTTGAACATGTATCTTTAGAGAGCGAGACAGCAAGGGCTAAAAGCCTGCATAAGAGGTCAGAGACTAGTGGTCTTGAGTAGAAGATGGGTTAGAGAGCACTCAGTGTTGAAGCTGAAAGAGATGGACGAACATGTCAGTTCCGAGGGGGGAGTGATGGCAGTGCAAGATGGAAGGAAAGAAGCAGAAACAACTAGGGGTGGAGTGGAGGAAGGAGTGGAGATCAACCCAGGTGGAAGTGGACAACGCAGTGTGTATACAGAAGATCAGAGCAGCGAAGGGGTGAGTGAGGGTGAGATGCAAGAACCAGTGAGAGCAGAGTGTAGTGGTTTAGAGAGCAAGAAAGGACATGAGAAGAGTGATCGACAAAAAAGTAAAGATGTTATGAACAGAGGAAGAAGTAGGAGCCTAAAAGACTTGTGGAGCAAAGTGTATAAGGGGATGGAGGATTAGTAGGGCATGGAATGGCAAAGAATGTTAAAAAGAGGAGGAATAGAAACAGGGAATGAGGGGGATGAGAGCTACAAGGAGTAAGAATAAGGGAGGAAATTTAGAAGGGAGGGAGGATAAGTTATAACTATATTGGAAAATAGGATGTGTGAATATTGAGGGGCTAATAAGCAAACTAGGAAATAAAAAGGTTAAGTAGTAGAAAGTTTTGATGTTGTGGCACTTTTGGAGATATGGCTGGAAACAGGGAAAGAGATTTCATGGAAGGGGTTTGTGATTATATATAAATGTAGAAGAAAGGATAGGAATAAGGGATGTGCCCCAGGAGGAATGGTAGTACTAATTAAGGAAGAAATTAGTGAACTAGTAGAGGATATCGAGACAGATATGCAAGAAGCTATGTGGATGAGATTTAATATGGGAAGGGTAGAGGGAAGGATGAAGAAAATAAATCTAGCACTCGTATATTGCCATCCTAGTAGTTCCGTATACACAAATATGCATCTTTTTTGAAGAGCTACTGATGAATATTAGTATGATAAGAGAAAAGTTTGCAGAAGAAGAGGACATGTTGCTATTTGGAGATTGGAACGTGAGAATAGGGGAATAGAGCCTAGTATACGTATAGTAGGGAAGAAGGGAGGTGTATGTGGAAATGTAGAAGAAGTGAGGATAAAATTATACACAGCTATGGGGAGAAGCTCTTAGAGTTCTGCGCAGCAGGGAATTTATATATTCTGAATGGATGGAAGGAGGGTGACAGTACTGGGAAATTGACCTATGTTTCAGAGCAGGAAGGTAGTGTGATAGATATAGTTTTAAGCTCGGAAGGAGTGTTAGAGGATATTGTAAGGATGGAAGTAGGAGACTGGATTTAATCACACCATTTCCCAGTGTGGGTTCTGTTAAAAAGGGGGAGGAGAAGCATATAATGAAAGAAGTTAAGATGAAGGATGAACTAGGGAGTGGGTATAATATGTACAAATGGACAGAGAAAGTGGAACGGGATTGGGATAGGGTAGCAAAAGAAGAGTTACACTTACTGAAATATGGATGGGAAGGGGTGTTAAAGGAGAATAATATTGATAAAGCTTTGGAATTGCTGCTACTTCCAATAAAGATGATAGCACAGATGGAAAAAGGTGAGAGAAGAAAAAAGAATGAGGGAGAAGAATGGTTTAATAAAGAGTGTGAAGGAATGTGAAAGAGGGTGTTGGGAGCATTAGGGGAGTATAGGAGAAAAGGTAGAAGCACAGAAAGAGAGGCCTTCTGTAAGTTAAGGAAAGAGTACAAAAAGAAAATTTGTGAGGTAAAAAAAGACGTGGTTAGAGGAACAAACGGAAGCCATAAATAAAGAATATAAGTTGAACATCATTGAAAAAGTTTGGGGAAGGATATACAGAATAATTAAGAGTGGGAGTCTAGGGAAAACAAATATTAGGGATGTACAGTGGGTGAGCTACTTTAGGGAATTACTAGGGGGGAAGGGGAGGTATGGTTGAGAGAGACAGGGGGAAGAAGCAATTTGGAGGAATAGAAGAGTGGCAATTTATGAACTAGACAAGGAAATTACAAAAGAAGAAACTTTGGGAGTGATAAGAAGAATCAGGGTCAGGTCGGCGAGGGGTTGCAATGGTATCAGTAATAAGTTTTGGAAAGAAATTAACACAAATGGGGCAATGATAGAGGGTATAGTTAAACTATTCAATAAGATTTCTGATTAAGGGAAGTACCCTAAAGAGTGGGAAACAGGAATTTTATGTCCAAGGGAAAGGATAGCAAAAACAGTATGAACAATTATAGGGGAATATCTCTGTTAGATTCCTTAAGTAAAATTTCTACAGGGGTGTTAGTGAACAGGTTAAGTGAATGGGCCGAAAGAAATGAAGTATTGTCAGATTACTAAGGGGATTTAGAAAAAAGAAAAGAACAGTGGATGATATAATGATAGTGAAGACGGTCTTGGAGAAGTATATGAGCTTGTCAAGAGGTAAGGTGTATGTAGCGGCAATTGACTTTGAAAAGGCATTCAATAAGGTGAATAGAGGGGCTCGATTAGAGAAATTGGGTAGGTTGGGTGTTTCAGAAAAGATGATAAGGGCAGTGGAGGCGATATTTAAGGTGATCAGGTGTTGTGTAAAATTGGCAGACCCTTAGAGTCTAAGGTGGGTTTAAAGCAAGGGTGTAAATTATCGCCAATAAATCTAAAGTGCTAGTCGCCCAGGTACACAAAGGAAGGAAGGAGGATGGGAAATGGGTCATGCAGGGAGAAAGGTTCGAACATTTAGGAGTCATTATTAACAGAAAAGGGACTTGGGACGATCAAATCAGAAGAGCAAGAAGCAAAGGTGTGACTGCCCTAGCCTCAGTCAAAAACTTGCTGGCTAAATTTCCGGGTATCAGTTATAAAACGTTGAAGTTAGTTTTAAGATCAGTGGTTTTTGGTAGGGTAATGTATGGGGGTTGGATGAGAAAAGAGTGGAATTAAGACGAATCATTAGTAATTTCAGTAAAGTGGTGATGCGGCTCCTGTAGTACACAGCTTCAGGGCTGCCGACAGTGGGGTTTGAACCCACTATCTCTCAAGTGTATTATTATTATTATTATTATTATTATTATTATTATTATTATTATTATTATTATTATTATTATTATTATTATTATTATATTTGAGTGTGTTTATTGATGGTTTTCTCTTTTTGATATTGTCTATTGCATGTAACATATTTAATGACAATAAATTCTTTCCTATTTTATCCAGATCATATAAATCAACCTTTTATAAGACATCTATAGAAAGATACATACACGAACAGGAACACATAGTAAGACAAATGCAATGGCAGGTTGTGTGAAAGGAAGGAGCAACATAAAGAGGAGAGGACAAGTATGAAAACCCATAAGGACAAGAGCAATCACCGCATCTTCATAGAGTGACGTTTTAGTGAGTTTTTGCACAGTTATACTATAAGATCATTGTCTTATAAGACTGACTGGAATGAGTGAATAGTACAGATATACTCACTTTCTCCACTGGTACTCTTGACGACTTCAGTACCGGCACACGGCGATGCTGCAGGTAGCAGATCGAGGTTATTACATTTGATATTTTTGACAGCCATCACCAGCTTGTAGACACATTCTCCATGTTCTCCACATGCGACTTCCATCACTGAAACAAGTACAATAAGAGAAAATGAAAACTTTGAACACTTAAAAGACTTTTATGGCTCTTGGAACATCCAGCATAAAGCAGAGAATAAAGATTACACAAAACTAGCTCATTTATATGCACACTGTCTGGAGGAGAGATAGGAGAAACTTGGTCTCTGGAGTCCAGCCCTGTATGAAAGGTCCAAGGGTGTTGTTTAATTCAGCTCAACCAACTTCACGTCTTAGATTAATTTACTGCATTTCATCTTTTTTACGTGAAATACTTGAACAGAATATTAGTCAGATATCTATACGAAGACAGGAATTGAACAGGATATACTTAACGACAGATCAGAATGGGAAGAGAGAGCAACAGAAATAGGTGACAAGGATGACATCATCATCATCATCCATTTCCCTTGACCAGCTTCCGCTGGGTTAAAACGTTTATAGCACCTTTCCACCTTGCTCTGTCCAACCACCATTGGTCCTCCTTAACTGTCTTCCAATCAAGGTTTCTTCTAATTATGCTATTCTTGATCGTTTTCAACCACCTTAGCCTGGATCTCCCTCTTGCCCACCTTCCTTCTATATGGGTTTCCTAGCCTGGGTCTCCCTCTTGCCCACCCTCCTTCTGTAAGGGTTTCCATTATCCACTTCAGCATCCTTCTCTCTTCCATCCTCTTAACACGTTCAGACCATCTAAATGTAAACTTACAAGCTTTCCAGTCTGCTGAACACACAATTTCGAAAGTGTGTATTTTATTCCTTAGTTAATAATAATTTCTTTTTTTTTTACAGGAGTGTTATAGTGTAATATTTATATTGGAATTGTGTGTTTGGCAGACTGGAAAGCTTGTAAGTTTACATTGAAACTGAATTAACACTGAAAAGTATGGGTTTGTTCTTAACAAAAAAATAAAAATGAAAATCTAAGTTTATCCCTCTCCATTCTGTCGGAATGCTTTTCTACTCCAATTTCCTTACTGACATCCTCACATTTTACTTTGTCCTTTCTTGTCTTTCCTATTATACTTCTAAAAAATTTCATTTCTGGATTTTATTCTCTTGTTTTTTGCCAGTGTCCATGTCAGTATTGGGCAGTAGTACATCTTATACATCACCTCTTAACACTTCACTGGTACTTCCTTCCTCCACACCAGATTTCTCACATTCTTATAGAATGCATTTCCTTGTTCAATCCTATTACTCATCTCCTTGTCCAATCCTGCATCCTGCATCAGTTTGAGCGATCCATATAAACATGAACTAATTTAATAGGTCATAATTTCCCTCTGAAAGTCTGTAGAAACTAGAAATTTGTTTTGTTGATCTCAGCAGCTGTGGGAGAATCAGTATCACTGCCCGTTGTTGACAATTTTGTTGACTGTCATAACAATAACGAGCACTGTTGCAAATTAATAATCCGTTCACAGTCTTTAGCTGGCAGTCGTAATGGAAACATACAGTACACACTTCAAGAGCATACTTTTATTGTGAAAACACACCAGAAGACAGAATCATTGGTTACAACACAACAGGCATTCCAAAGAGAATTCAATGTGCACGATGTTCCAACAAAGGTAACATTTTTATCGATTGTGAGGAAGCTGGAGACAACTGGTGTACTAAACAGTGACAGTCGTAAACATAGAACATCACTGACTACAGAGACTTTTGATAATGTTTGAAGATGCTTCGAGAACTCTCCCAAGAAATTGTTGTGTCAATTGAGCCAGGAGACAGACATTTCATATGACATGTCAAAGAGCTGCGAAGAAATCGGGGTTGCGGCCATACAGAGTGCATATGATGCAAGCATTGAAAGAAGCAGACCATGAGAAATGAATGCATTATTGTAAATGGTTCCAGGGGTTTATTATTCAACATCCAGACATTCTCTCCATAATTTGGTTTACAGATAAGGCATGGTTTCATCTGTCAGGTTGTATCAACACACAAAACAGCAGATATTGGGCTGCTGTAAACCCCCATATCATCCACAAAACACTATTACAATATTGTGTTGGAGTGTGGTGCATGGTGTCAGCTTCGAGGATTGTTGGCCCCAATTTGCTTTGATACAAGTGTAGACACTGCAGTTTATATGGGCATCTTCAATACATTTGTGTGGCAACTGGATGATGTCAAACTGACAGGTTATTTCCAACAAGATGGAGCAACGTGTCATACGTCTAACGTTTCTATGCAGCTTATAATCAGTTTCTTTTATGACCAAATAATCTCCAAAAATTTGTGCCTCTCCCTGATCACCTGACCTAACCTCGCCAGACTTTTGGGTTTCTTAAAATCAGGGTGTACAAAAATAGACCTTAGACAACTGCTGAACTCTGTGAGGCCATTAGACATGAAATAAGCAACACTGGCGAGGATATACTACGCAGAACGTCGCAGAATATGGTGAAATGAGTATAGTTGTGTATGGATGTTGGTGGAGGGCACTTCCAACATTTGCTTTGAGGAATCTCCCAACAAAAGTATTGTAACCAGTTTCTTTGCTCACTGAATCTAAAAAAAAGTGTGCCCATCCCCCTTGCCCCCCTGGATCACTGGACTTTATCTTATCTCATTTATATATGTATGTATGTAATCTCCCAATTGTGTGCTATCATCTCCCAAAGTTGCACATGTGTCCTATTATTGATTCATATGTTATGACTCATTAAAGTACACCCATGTTCATAAAAAAAAAAAAAAACAGAACACCTTGATAGACTAGAGATAGGAAGTTCATATTCACAGGACATGTTCATTAGTATGTTCTGCAGAAATCATTAGCATTTCATTCGCCTAGGTTCGGCATGTGTCCTGTTTCCTAGTAGGCACTGGGTCCTCCATGGGCACTGATAACTTGTTCCATGTGTGATGGCATTGACGCATATCAGGTGCAAATGGCATCCTGGGGTATAGCCATCCATGCTGCATTCACCTGATTCTACAGTTCATCTTTGCTGGTTGGCACTGGGTCACAGTGCCGCACCCGTCGTTTCACCATATCCCACACATTTTCGATTGGCGACAAGACCGGTGATCGGGTGGGCCAGGGCAACAGTCTGACATCCTGTGACAACAAGAAGGCACGTTTTCGTGCAGCAACATGTTCTGTTAAAATATGGCGTCTGGGGTGTCGTGCAGAAAGGGTATGGCTACGGGTCTCAGGATGTCATTCATATAGGTCAAAGTGGTCACAGTACCATGGACATGCACCAACTGTGATTTGTGATTGTACCCAATAGCACCCCACACCATAAGGCCTTGAGTTGGTGTTGTACGTCTTGTGCGAATGCAGTCATTGTGATGCCTCTCCCCCTGTCTGCAGCAAACCAAAATGCGGCCATCATCTTCAAACAAACAGAACTTGGATTCATCCAAAAAACACTGTCTGCTGCCATTCCTGTCCCCAGTGACATCGTTCCATACATCATTGCAGTCTAGAATGTTTATGCACATTAGTGAAAGGTAGGCAGAGAAGTGGACGAAGCACCGGTAACCCAGACTGTAATAAACGGCAACGGACTGTCCCTTCTGATGGTGTACGATGTGTTACACTGTTCCACTGTTGCACCAGAGCTGAGGAGGATGTAAATCTGTCCTGCAATGCTATTTGGATGAGGTGTTGATTTTCTTGGAGAGTGGTCTGGGTGGTGCGACCAGACCCATATCGTCATGTTCTACAGCCTTTTGTGAACCATTCTGTACACACCCGCTGCACTGCCGACACACTTCGTCCTACACGAGCAGCAATTTCTTGGATGGATGCATCAGTTCTCTCATGCCAATAATGCACCCTCTTTCAAACTCACCCATTTGATGGTACGATTCTTGCATACATCTGCAAGGCATCATGCACATCTGTTCAAGTCACAATGATCCACTACCTTCGGTTTATAGGCACATTTTACCAGTCAGTGGTGGTGTGCCAATATATCGATGTAGGCCTTGAACCTGAGGGCAAACATGGTTCAAATGCTAACAATTTCTTCAGAACATACTAATGCACGTGTCCTGTGAATATGAACTTCCTCTCTGTAGTCTTTCAAGGTGTTCTGGTTTTTATGAACATGAGTGTAGTTCAGATTTATATGGATAGCTCTATACTTGTAGCTCCCCATAATTTCAAGGTTTTGTCCCTTCATTTTTATAATTCCTTTCACTTCCCTTCAGTGGCAAAGCTATTAGTTAATTAATGGGTAGGCAGGAAATCTTGCCTTAAAGTTTCTTGTAGAGTAGTTCCAAACGTCGAGTTTTCTTGATTGCAAAATTGTCAATCACACGGTCCTTCAATACTTGATCACTCGTCAATTCCTTCACAAACATTTTCTCGATACAAACAGTACTAAGACTGCTGAGTCTTTCATTGTCACTGAATTACACAAGTATGTTTTTATCCTCTTCAGAATGCTCATACTCCTTTCAGATGAAGCCGTGGTCACAGGAAATGTTAATATTAAACAATTCCATTTTGACACTTCCACATACACTAGTTCGAGGTCATTGAGGACAATATAATGTAAAAGTTATTGAGGGGACAAATGTTTTTCTACCTGTTATATATCAGAAAAATGTAAACCAATTCATTTTCCTATCTTTCCGTGTCAAGAAAAGGGATAAATGTTCATAAGATTGTTCAGTTTAATAGCAGAGAAGATCTCTTTGTAAACTATGAACTGAGTTGGATCCAACAACTCAACAAACTGGATGCTTTCAAAATTGCCAAATCATATTTCCATTTGCATAAATAAGGTGTCAAGAACTTCATATGTTAACATTTTGAGTGTTTGGAATGTCCTGTCATCTACATTTACCTCGTTATTTATTTTGTGACATTTAACAATGCAAGAGGATACTGTATTTTCTGATCGCATGTCCTTGAAGATACCAGTAGTTTTTCTAACCACAGTATTGCACAGAATTACATCAGATGTGCTTGTATGTTGCAGGAGAGAAAAGGGATGGTCTGTATAATTAAAAATTTCTCTATAGAGACAAAGCAAATAAATGAATTGGGCCTTCTGTAGTATGGCAAGCAACCCAACAGATTAAGTGTACGACTCAATGTCCCAACAATCATCATTCTCTTCAATGTCTTCAAAAATCTGTCTTAGATCATCACAGTGTGAAAATATTGTGTGGACTGCTCTTGAATGAAAGCTCCAACAGATAACGCATGTTTGTGGAAGTCTGAATCCTTTGGATTCCAGAAGATGAGCTCTTCTTGAGGATCTACTAAAAAATGACTGAAACGCTGTCAGATTATGAATGAAGAGCCTGACTGATTTTATTATTTTGGAGCAATGGAGAAGAACGAGGTTTAACTTATAGGCATAACAGTGTAGAAATATTGCCCTTGGGCAAACTTGCTTAATGAAATGCTGAACACCCCCATGCCTTCCTGCCATTGTGGAGCACTCGTCATATGTTTGGCATACGACTTTATCAATCACTCTCCACTTTCGCAGAATATCAACAATTAATTCTGATAAGCCTGATGCAGTCTTATCACTCAAAACATCATAAAAGTCTATGAATCTTTCTGTCCGGCTCCATGGCTAAATGGTTAGTGTGCTGGCCTTTGGTCACAGGGGTCTCGGGTTCGATTCCCGGCAGGGTCGGGAATTTTAACCTTAATTGGTTAATTTCGCTGGCACGTGGTCTGGGTGTATGTGGTGTCTTCATCATTATTTCATCCTCATCACGACGCGCAGGTCGCCTAAGGGAGTCAAATCAAAAGACCTGCATCTGGCGAGCCGAACTTGTCCTCGGACACTCCCGGCACTAAAAGCCATACGCCATTTCATTTTTTTTTTTTCATGAATCTTTCTGTGGGACTCTGTTTTGAGCAGAACTGGAATATTACACTAACTTGAGGTCTGTTTGATACATCTAATGTCTCATCTACCTGAATACCAATGAAATCACAAGAATCTAATTCTGCTTTGATTGTCTCCTGAATTATTGGCAGTTACAGAATCAATTAATTCCTTCTGTATTTTGCTTCATGTGCCTTTAAAGCCCTATGTGGACTGGAAATGATCTCAGATGTACTGTTCCTCTTTGAAAGAAGATCTAACAACTTTAGGTAATTGCCCCTGTTGATCGAGTCTTCCCCTTCAAAATGACCTTGAAATCCAAGCTCCTGTTTCCCAAAAACCATACAATGTCAACAAATCTCTCAACAACAAGCCTATTTTGTTTCACGGCTTTGTTATGTTTAAGGGCTTGAATTCTTGCACTTCAGATAAAGAATGTTCTATCCTCCTGCGCCCCAGTAAATGGAATCTCTCTTCATTCTGAATATGTTTATTTGAATTTTGATGCTTCTCTGCTTTTGTAAGAAAGTTTTTTCGTAGAAAATTTAAATTTTCTCGCTACCTTACCATCAAAATATTTAATATCCAAATTAGATATACAGATTTTGTTTTTGGCTTCACACTTCTCTTCGTAACTCCAAGATGAGAACAGTGTACATTTTAAAAAGTTCAAAACACATATTATTTCAACGAGATTTTCAACCGGATGATGTCTGGCTCGTTTTACACAACTAACAGTCCATGTCTGAATTGTTACAAATAAAGCCGATAATGCACGAATTTCCATCTAATTCAAAAGAAAAACACACACGTAACAAGAGGGTACATCATTGTCACCATCACTCTGGGAGTTACTACGCTCTCAAATAGCAAAGGAAGCTTGTCTCTCTGGGGTCTAGACCTTGTGGAGAGAGGAGTGCAGGCAGTAACCTATCTTTCCTCCACTACACCGCGCCAATCCCCAAGCTGATGGAAGGGAAACAAAACAAAAAGTCCTGGGTGAGACAAATTACAGACTGCCTCCCTGCCAGAACAAGTAGTCTGCTGTCGCCATCTAGCGAGGTGATCAGCAAAGCACATCATCTGCTGTCATCATGTAGCACATATCAAAAAGAGTTTATTGGTGATTTAATACAATAACAACAGCAGATAAATTTGTTACGATATTTGTGTTTAATCGTATTTCTTAGGGTAGGCATTAACTCAAATGACTCCAAGTAGTTTTGCCGCTGCTTCCCTTTCTCCTCTAGTCAACACTGTTGTCTTATTCTTTTCTACACTTATTTTCATTCCATTATAATCTCACTCAATATATCATGTTGCTCTTGTATTTTTTCTCTGTTTGCTCCCCACACTACAATACCATCTGCAAACTACATTACCTTATTGTAACAAGAATAAGCATGATAGAATTAAATGCCAAGGAAAAGGACGATCTCTGCATCCTCATATTCTGCCATCTTCACAATGGTAGATGGACTCTCTCCTTATCGATTCAATTTCTTTTACTACATTCCTTTACAGCCCCCTGATGAGTCAATTTCTGCTTCCTAGCTTCATCGAGAGGGCAAGCATCAACAATCATCGAAGGGCCACCTTAATGGATCTTCAGTATTTCTTGGTGTGTGAAGTGTAAATGAAGTTGTGAAGAAACAAACTCATAGCAGGTGAGAAGAAAGAGATGTATAAGAAATGGAATTGATGAGGAGAGAGCCCATCTATGTGAAAGCAGCAGCGTATGAAGATCCAGAAACCAATAATAAATAATAATGTTATTGTTTTCACGTTATATTAACTACTTTTGATGGTTTTTGGAGATGCCGAAGTGCCAAAATTTTGTCCTACAGGAATTCTTTTATGTGCCAATAAATCTACCGACATAAGGCTGATGTATTTGAGCACCTTCAAATACCACCGGACTGAGCCAGTATCGAACCTGCCAAGTTGGGGACAGAGGCCAGTGCCTCAACTGACTAAGCCACTCAGCCCGGTGATGCAGAGACTGATCTTGTCCTTTTGTGTTTTTGTGTTTGTCAGGTTGCTCCCTATTCCTGCACTGACCTGTCATTGTGAGTATTGGAAAGTAATGAGTTGATTGTTATTGCATTACATAGTCCGGCCCCGCGGTGTAGGGGGCAACGCGTCTTTCTGTCACCCGGCGGTCCCGGGTTTGATTCCCAGCCGGGTCAGGGTTTTTTAATTGTAATGATTAATATCCCTGGCCGGGGGACTGGGTGTTTGTGTCGTTTGGATCTTCAGTATTTCTTGGTGTGCCTCACTTTCAACATTCTACACTTCCGCAATTCCACTTACACGCAGGTTTCTATCATATGGTGAAAGTACACAAGAATCTTGTTTATCCAGATTAAGTGGGACCGGAACTGATCCGGATTATCGAAGATCCAGATAATCTGGAAGAAACTAAAAAACAAATACAGTACATGTTATATAATCTATTAACATAAGTACAGTACAGTAATACCTTTTTTCAACTGTACAAAAATATCAGAACACTTTTCATGCATGTAAGGCTGTTTTATGCACTAAAATAATGTGTGAGGTTTTTCTGTTTTACATTTGTATAGCAATTGCGCGCAGCACAATCACAAAGACGTTTTACTAATAACAGTTCTGCCAGTGTGGTTTCAGTCTGGGATTCTTTATAGGCCGTCAGTTTTTCCAGCTGCTGCATTGTTGCCTCTCCATGAGTCATTGATTCTTCTGATGGAGTGTCGGTCTCATTTTCGAATTCACCATCAGTGAATTAATAGTGCATTGCATTGAGAAGAGCGTGCGTTCGAATCCCACCTCGGCCATCCTGGGAATGGTTTTCAATGGTTTCCCATTCTCAATTACAGGCGAACGCCGGGACGGTACCTTTGATTGATCGTGGCCGAATTACTTCCAGTCCCTGTCTTTAACTATCCTTGGCGGAAAAGACATTCACGAAGAGTCGACGCCATAAAACAAATACTGTACTAGTAAAAATAAATATTTATTATTTTTGATCCAGATTAATGAGGGCCGGATAAAGGACATTCTTGTGTAATGGCAAAAGATCTACAGAGGTCGAAGCCATGAAAAAATAAAAACAACTGCATTACTTTATGCTTCTGCTTAAGGTCTGTTATTGTTATAATTGTATTGGTACTATACTCTGTCACTGGCAATCTGCAACTGCTGCATGAAGAACCATAAATAAAAATAAGTCATATATAAGAAGACAAGAGAATCAAAAGGAACACATAATAAGATAAATACAATGATAGGTCAGTGTGGAAAGTAAGAGAAATAGAAAGGAAGGAAAATTTCCATTTCTTCATATGCTTCTTAACTTCCCTTTTCCAGTCTTCTGGATGAGGTTGTGAATCAAGGACCTCCACAGTTTTCTATTTTTCACAGTTTCCCCCAGGATGAGATCACTAGGAACTGTGCATCACTTTTGGGGAACACCTTATATGTTTCAGAGGCCTTGATTCATTCTCAGTCAATAGTCTACTAGTTTGGAAGTTCTAAGTTCCCATGAAGGGAATTAGATATTTTTCCACCAATAGAGCATATAAAAAATCAGGCGTTTGCTCTATTAACTATCGCACTCTGATGAGTCTAGTGTCAGACCTAAGACGAAACGCTGGTTAATAGAACAAACACCTGAAAAGCCTTACATCTGATTTTCTTTTAGTCTACTAGTTGACGGGACAACCATATAGCATGTGCTGTGTTATCTAACTCTCTATGTACTTTCTGCCCATATCCCATCTATCAGTGATGAGTGGCAGCAGAAGAGACAAAGCATCATTACAACAATGGTTAATGTAATGTTTTTGTGGATCAATTTTTTCAGCTTTTGATATTGCAGGCCTTCACATTTCGTTTCATTCCTGCTCTGTGATATTAGGGCATCTGATGTAAAAGGAGTCCTTCCTTCTGTCATGACTCCCTGTTGCCTTATTCTTCAAGCGCTCGCTCCTTTATAATGTTTCTCACTTTTTATAATAATCTTCAAAATTTTCCTTGTTGATATGGGCGATGACCACATGGTTTTATATCTTAAGGCAATTATGACAAAAACCATCACCAGTTAACACAATTGAAAAATATTTCCACGTTAACAATACTCGGCGTTGATATGGACTAAGCAACAAAAGTTTAAATTCATGAATTCTATTAACCCGCGAGTGGTCGCTATATGAGATTTTCTCTCACATTATTTTTTATTGTGATATTACTTCACAGTGATGAAAGGGAGGTGACTCTTCCCTCTTCTAGCTGAGTTTATAACTTTCATGAGTAGAGCGATTCACATTTGAAAGGTAAGCACCCCCTCCCCTAGTCAGAACAAAGGTTCCTATATGTCCGTGCGCGCTGCGTGAGAGTTTGTCTCATCGCGTGACTAATGGCGTTGGTGTTATTTTGAAGTGGAGCGGAAAACTTACTCCTGTTGTACGCGATAGTATTTGTATTATGAGCACTTCTTGTTTTTGAAAGTGTTATTGTGTTCAGAAACCTTGCTTTTTACATAAATATTACTAGATACACTGTATGTGTGAGATATTATTTTTTTACAACTTCAGGACGGAAGTTATTTTTATGTACATTGCATATGTTATTTTAAGTAGCAATTTGTGTCTTTAATAAACAGCTAATCATTTCATTTTTATATCCGGCTTCATGGCTAAATGACTAGCATGCTGGCCTTTGGTCACGTTCGATTCCCGACAGGGTCAGGAATTTTAACCATGATTGGTTAATTTCACTGCCATGGGGGCTAGGTTTATGTGTCGTCTTCATCATCATTTCATCCTCATCACGATGCGCAGATCGCCGACGGACATCAAATCAAAAGACCTGCACCTGGCGAGCTGAACTTGTCCTCGGATACTCCCGGCACTAAAAGCCATACGCCATTTCATTTTCTTTATTTCATTTTTATCTAAAATATACGAGGTAGAACTTGCGTTTCATTTCAGTAATAAATTTCAGCCTTACGCCCCACAAAACTGTGAAAAATGTCATATTTATTTTAATGTGAGGGAAAGTCTCACGCGCGACCACTCACGTTATATTTCGGCTAGCAACCACTCGCGGGTTAATATAGTTGATGCAGTAAAACTGTGTAACACATAAATGATACAAAATTGTATTCTCAATAACTTTTGTTATGTAGTATTTCTGATAGGACTAATAACATAGGTATTTAAAAATTAAATTTTAGATGCCTTTCCGTAAACTACCATTTCAACCAGCATGAATAAAATGATTTATAGCCTAGATTATAGTGCCTCATTCTCTGACTTAAGATACCAATTTTCAGTGAATTCTCTTCAGCCATTTTCTCATGATTCATGTGTATACATACACACAAAAAAGTGCATTTCCTTATTACTGTGGATACAACTGATACAGAAATACCATTCTTTTTAAATTCTGAGCAATGTACAGACAAAACTATTCTTTTATATACAGTATATAGATTAGTATGATGAGCTCACCACACCCAAAAGCATTTTATACCTACTGCCAGGTATTTTTCAGGTTGCCCCTATCATGGAAGTGCATGCTGCTGGATGTACTTTTGCAACACTGCTGTCTCCAAATACCATAGATTGAGTCTCTCCTATTATTTTTTAAAATTTGCTTTATGTTACACTGTCACAGATAGGTCTTCAGGAGATAGTGGGTTTGAACCCCACTGCCGGCAGCCCTGAAGATGGATTTCCATGGTTTCCCATTTTCACATCAGGCAAATGCTGGGGCTGTAATTTAATTAAGGCCACGGCCACTTCCTTCCCACTCTTAACCCTTTCCTATCCCACTGCCACCATAAAAGCTGCCTGCGTCAGTGCAATGGAAAACAAATAGAAAAATAATTAAAAAATTGAATGTCTCTTGATATGTTCCTACAGAGAATCTCTAGTTGCTACATACGTCTTTCAAAATTGAAGCCCTTGGGATGTACATATTATGATATTGCTTATCCATCCGTCCATCCATAGTGTTATACCTTTCATTTTTCAGTCTGTGAGCCTCTGTGAATTTACTATGAGTGTCCACAATCCTACTAGCTCATACATACAGCTTTAATTAGAGCATTTCCAACGAATAATCCAAGTATTGTGAACTTACCGTAGTCAGCAGGATTATGATAGCCAGGACAGACAAAACCAAGTGAAGAGAGGAAAGGAACCAGCCCTTGGACGCTTCCTTGGTAGATGCACTGTCCTTCAGCCAGGATATACAAGTGGTCGAACATTTCAAACAACCTGGCACTGGGTTGATGTATCGTACAGATGATGGTCCGACCACCACGGGCCAGAGACTTGAGCAATGATAGGCACTGGAAGCAAGAAGCACTGTCCAGTCCACTGAAACAAATAACCAGATTATTATTATTATTGTTATTATTATTATTATTATTATTATTATTATTATTATTATTATTATTATTATTATTATTATTATTATTATTATTATTATTATTATTAAAGAGGCCCCTCAGCTGTTGAATTTAGAGTTAAGAGCTTTAAGTATTTGAAGGAAAACTGCAAGAGAATGGGTCGGAAAAGAATGACATTAAAGTGCGTGTGAGAAAAACAGAAATTGTGTTTCAAATGATGAAGAACACCTACAACAAAAAGGGTCTATTGTGTTGAGCTAAACTAAGGCATCTAGACACTGTTGTTAAACCTGGATGCTTGTATGCAGCAGAAACATTGCATATGATAGGTAAAGTGAGCTTGAAGATGTCCAGAGAGAAAGAAAAATGTTCAGAAAAAATTCTAGGCCCAAATGTATAAAATGGGGAGAAGAGACTCAAATCTAACAAAGAATTGTATCAAAGAACAGAAGAAGTTGTTGAATTGATAAGGAAGAGATGGGTACAGTCCTATGGACAGTTGTTGAGGATGTACAATAACATACAGATGAAGAGAATCTTTGAATTCTTCAGGAAGAGGAAGAAGAGATTTTTTGAGAAGTGAGGTTGGCTTGACTAAGATGGGGGTTACAGAAGATGATATAATGTACAGAAATCAATTTAGACAATTAGTTAAAAAGTTCCATGGTTACCAGGAGACTGGGAAGACACCAGGGAGATCCTATACAGAAGAACAGAAGAAGGAAATAGGAGAAAGAATGAAAAGATACTGGCACAGAGTGAAGGCAGAGAAGGGTAAAAATATGCAAAGATTGTCAAATGTGGTCCATAGATCACGGAAATGAAAGCAAGAAAAACAACCAACACCACCTGTTGTGCACCCCTTCGTTGACAGATTGCAGTGGGCATACCATCTAGCAGAGACAAAGCACACCTCAACAAGCAACAATAGTCAGTCAGTGGAATGTTACTGCCACGTTTGGTACGACATGCATCAAGGAGTCCGCAAGTAGTTGTCTGAAGGTAGTAGCTGACTGTCCATTAGAAACTTAGCTAAGTGCATAAACATTTCTGTAAGTTAATAAGGTGGTGGTTGAATACTAATTATGTTATTTTCTTTACATCCCACTAACTACAGTACTTTTACGGTTTTCAGAGATGTTACAAGTAACTATTCTGTGCCAGTAAATCTACCGACATGAGGCTGATGTATTTGAGCACCTTCAAATACCACCGGACTGAGCCAGGATCAAATCTGCCAAGTTGGGGTCGGTTCAACACTACTGCAATCGTTATTTGTTAATACTTGTTCATAACATCATCAACTCTCAATCACTGACAAGTTTACATAACATAAACAATATTGTATATATACACACATGATTTAAAGTGATTTGATAGAATTCAGGATGTTCTTGTAAAACAAAACATGTCATTCTTTGTTTGATAATGTGTATTTCTTTTTCTTTTTATTTATTTACACAGAAAAGCGCACAATTTGCAGGGGTATAAACTTAATCACTACAAAGTTTTGTCAGAGAACACGGTCTCTTTGGGCACTCCAGTGCGTGGTAACGACCACAGAACTTTTCACACCATCGACATACACAGTCATGGTTCGGATCATGAAATCTAGGTACAACACATGCCTTGTGATGGAAGGCATGGACAGCTGCACGGATCACTGTATGTCTGAGGTCAAAGCAACTCTGACACCAATTGACTGTTGTCACTGCATCCCTTATATAGAAATCACTCCAAATTTTTGTCTTCTTTAATTTTAAATCATGTAAAAGCTCTTGATATGCCTTTGTTGATTGTAGAGTCATTGTATGTCGCAAGTCCTCAATGAAGAAAGGTTCTTGGGTCAGTTCATACACAAGTCTAGAGGGTGTGTATTTAGATATGCATAGGGCTCTTTTAAGGAAAATTGCTTTCACCCTTTCTATCTCTTTTAGATCTTTTTCAGGAAGGTCCAAATTGTTTCAATGCCATAAGTGACATTTGGAATAACTTTGAGGCAGAAGAGTTTCAAGGCCATTTTGATTGACAGTTGACTAAGGTGATCTATGTCATTTATTGCTATAATTTCAGCCAGAGTCCTTTCCTTTATGTGAGCTGTAAACATGGTTCCAGTTGCCTGAAAAGTCATTCCGAGATACTGAAATGTATTGACAATACTTAAAGGTGAACCTTCGTAGCGTATTATGTCTGATGCTGCTCTTCTTCCTCGTCTTCTAAAAACCATGACTACTGTCTTCTGATCGTTAATTTCTAAATTGTTTTCTTTTGACCAATTTGTCAGATTGGTGACTGCTTTTTGAAGTTCATCTAGATATGGCGATACAATTACCATGTCATTAGCGTATAGATAAATTTTTGCACGAATCGTAGCAGTTACTTCTGTAACATCACATGTTATTACATTAAAAAGAAGTGGACTCAGAGGATCTCCTTGAAGGACCCCTACCGTCTGAAGGATTGGTTTTGACTGTGCTAAATCATCGCATATTCTCACATACTTTTCTGATAATATATTTTTAATAAGCTTTGTGTAACAGTTTTTCCCTGTTATCTCTTCCAGTTTCTAAAGGATCAGGCTCCTGCTTGTGGAGTCAAAGGCTTTGCGGAAATCTATAAACACTGCATAGAGCTTTCCTTTCTGCAATCTGAGTGCTTCTTGTATATCTTCAAGCAAGCAATTGATTGCCTGGATTGTTGATCTGCCTCTTCTAAATTCGAAGTGTTCTTCCAGTATTTTGTCATCTACTATATCCCTCAATCGATTTGTCAGTGTTTTTGTAAGAACCTTCAGTAATGTGCATTCAAGAGTGATTCCACGGTAGGTGTTCGGATCACTCACATCTCCTTTACCTTGTACATCACTTTTAAAGTTGATTCCCGCCATTTGTCTGGTATTTTTCCTTGTTTGAGGCATTGGTTCATAAGTTCCGTGACAGGTTCTTTTAGGGTTGCCCAAATGTCTTTGATATGTTCGTAGAGTATGTTATCTGGACCACCTGCTCTCCTAGTCTTATTCTCATGGACGACTTCTTCTAATTCGTCAACTGTGAATAATTCAATTGGTGCTGTATCCCAGTCACTATCTTCTGTCAAGTCTCGAGTTTCCTTTGCTTGTAGTAGTTTAGTGAAATGATCTTCCCAGATTTCTAGTGGGATCTGCCTTGTATATTTTGGTTGTCTCTGCTTCAGGATTGAAAATGGTTCCTCTTCTGCTTTCTTGATCATATTTTCTTCTGACGTTTTCTGGAATTTTTCCTTTGCATCTTTAATTATTGCTTTATAGTGTTTCCTTCTTTTGGAATATTCTGCAAGTGTTTATGGTGTTTGAAATTCCAGGGCTTTATGAAGGGCATCTAATGCTTCTTTCCTGGATTTGTAGCAGACATGGTTAAACCATGGTTTAGACTTCTTTTCTTTGTTATCTTGTGGAACCAATGTTTGCTTAGTTATATCTTCTATGTGTTGAAAGGACCCATTTAAGTCACCACTATGTATTTCATTCAAGATCATTGGTACTAATACAGAACGGGCCTCTAATTTATCCTCATCGATTTTCCGCAGCGGCAACTTCTTATGGTTGGTTTTGATTAACGAATCAAAGTTTCCTGTTATGACTATTTCTACTGGTAGGTGTTTCCTTATTCCTATTTCTTTTAGTACTGATGGCCTCACTTCCTTGGGACCTATCTTATTGCTGAATATAAGATCAATAGTGCTGCTTCCATTTGGGCCTATGTATGTTTTCTCATTTTTCTTGTTTAGTAACGAAAATCCCTCTGTCTCCAGGTAATTTACTACCATCTCCGCCTTTTTTTGTTTGCAACGCGTCTATATGGCAGTTTAGGTCCCCAGCAATTATAAGATGATCTGTTTTTCCCAGTTTAGAGATACCTAACATCAGTTCATTTATAATGTCGTGTTCTCTCCATTCAGGTTGAAAATAGGCGCACATCACGGATAAGGATGCTGTTTTGATCATTAAAATATTGTCTGTCTTATACAGTAAACTGAAAATTGACATTCTAGTTGATAATAGACATGCTAGCCCTCCCTTTGGTCTCCCAGAATCACCTTGAGTTGCTAACATGTGGTTGCATATTTATTATTTATGTGAACTTCTTTCAATGAGAATGTTTCTGTCTAGTGGTTAGGACATTGCGTTGTGTATTTCCTTTTACAGATATGTTATATGTGTTATAATTAGGTTTTAAACAAACTGAAAAGTTACATTAACTAAGTTGACAGTGGAAAATATGGCTTTCTTCTTAACAACTTGAAATCTACAAATTTTAGCACTGGAGAGAGAATATTACTTTGCTTTTGAACAACAGTTACAGTTACATTGACAATGTGGCAGTGATCTTAATCTTTATAATAGTTTATTGATGATGATGATGCAGCAGAAATGAATGCAGAAAGTGGAGGCGATAGCCAGATGCGTGATTTAAGCCACACGCTTGCATCCCAGGTGCCCACTAAAGTAGTTCAAAGGGAGGTATTTAATGATGTAGAGTAGAATGAATATATTACATCATACCAAAATTGTGCATACAGGCTGAAACTCAAGTTAGAGCACTACCAATATCGCATGTTTTACGCTCCTAACTCAAGGTAGGTAGTGGCGTCCTCCTGCATTAGCAAGTGGCGTGCACTGTGGGGTTAAATCATGTATTGAATTTGCTGCAGTTTCAATAGTTACATATATGCATTTTTTTTTTAACACTAGACTGAGTCAGAGGTTGGGTAGATTCAAACGCTATGTAGCTTCAAGCTTTGTGATAATCCTAACCAAAGATGAAAATACAGTATATTCTTATTTATTTCTTCCCTAGTGAATCAATCTCTGTGTATCTGTTAGATCACATAAAATCAGAGTTTTAATTGTAAACATGTACAATAATGTTAATACTTTTATTCCATAAGAATAAATAAATGGTTTACCTCCTAAAATTCATAGCGTAGTAATATTACACTTGACTTACCTTGTTGGTTCATCAAAAAACATGACAGGTGGGTTGTTAACCAATTCAAGGGCAATGGACAGTCTTTTCCTCTGACCACCAGACAGGTTAGAGGTACGAGTATTGCTGCACTCCGCTAGGCCAAGCATCTCCAGTATTTCTTCTACCTGTAAACATGATGTAAACACAGGGGACAACTGTAAGTCTCAAATATAAACTTCTTTGTAACCGTCAGATCTATAGATAGAATATTATTCATAGAGGATGAAGTGAATTTCAATTATGGAGAACCTTTATGGGTAATATTACATTATCAGTATTCATGGGACAATATATCTGTGAAGGTATTACTGGAGTACTACTGAAAACTGTTAGTGGTGGTTGTGATTGTTTTAATAAGCTGAAAAACCACATGGTCACTATCCTCTGTTGATAAGAAAGATATTGATAACTATCAAAGTGAGAAGAAAAAATATACAACAGTCATCACTCAAAAAATGAAGTATTTATTTATTGTATACAAGCATGAACCCGCGGCTTCACCCGCATTTATTAATTCAACCGTTACATGTTTTTCAATCATTCATTTACAAGCATTTATTAGCATACATCGTTTGTACATAAACTGAATGAATTATGTTATCATATTTTTAATTATATTGTTAGTTTCATTACTTAATAAACTGGATTGGTGGATGGTACAGATAATATTAAAACAATACAAAAGATCATATTTTATAGATAAAAACTATCTTTTCCTTATAGAACTTCCGGATAAACTATACTGAGCGTCCTTCCATTTGCAGCTAAGATGTATAGTGTGTTTGGCTTTCCAACTCTTGAACTACCTGCGTACAATTGACCATGGGAGAAGCACGGTTTCCAAAGACTTAGTCCTACAATTTTAAGCGATTGTCCTTGAGCCTTGTTATTGCACATAGTGAAACTCAAATGAATGGGGAACTGCAGACATCTAAATTGAAATGGAATATCCAAAGGGATGATCTTAATCCGAGGAATGAATACTACTTTGCCCGTGGCATGTCCAGTCATGGTGGTGGCTTCAACAATATTCAGCATCAGTTTCTTGACTGAGAGTCTACGTCTGTGTTAAACAGTTCTGATCTTTGCGTGTCATGGATTTGGCTGGGCATCACATATACACACAAACAAATGTTTCCAAATATTATGGACTGAATGTGGCTCCTCGTGGTGGGGACCGAAAATGGCTTCCTACGCCATAGGTTTAAAATGGCTCCTCAACTTGTATTTTCTATTTTATATACGTTGCCTAACAACAATGAATCTATACATTATTTAATCCTGGTGACAGCATGTTGGACTGTCATATTCCAACACACATTTTCCACAGGTTTTTCATTCATAACTCCCCAACAAACGCAAAAATGAAGAATCCAGGTTTGAGATGCTTTGGACCCCCTTTCATCTACCCATGTTAAAACATTTCAGATCAGGCGAGATGGCCATGCGGTTAGAGGTGCGCAGGTGTGAGCTTGCATCCGGGAGATCATGGGTTCGAGCCCCACTGTCGGCAGCCCTGAAGATTGTTTTCCGTGGTTTCCCATTTTCACACCAGGCAAATGCTGGTGCTGTACCTTAATTAAGGGCATGGCTGCTTCCTTCTCACTCCTAGGTCTTTCCTATCCTGTTGTCGCCATAAGACCTATCTGTGTCGGTGCAACGTAAAATAAATTTAAAAAAATAATCAGATCTCTGCATGTTGTAAATTTGGCTGGATATTACGTGTATGCGCACGCACACACACACACACACACACACACACACACACACACACACACACACACACACACACACACACACACACACACACACACACCGACAAAACACTTCCTTTTATTATTATAGAAATTAACTCAAATGTATTGATTTAAGTGCTCCAATGTGGACGTAAAATATGTAAATAAATAATAAGATAATAATTTGGCATATTGTGAATTTAGTGTTGTGATGATTTCTGCAATTATGGTTCTCACAACAAAGGAGGTCTTTATTGTGGAACATTACTTCCAGTTATACTGAGTGGAAAGCCAGAATGGGCCAAGTTTGCTTCATGTTAAAGAACAGTATATGCAGCTATTTAATGAGCCAGTGCCAAATAACAGAACAATGTTAGCTGTCGTGCAGGATCAGTCTTATGTCAATGAAAAGGGGAAAACAGGATACTAAAGAATAGTCACCACAAATGAGAATCATGGACGACCTGTCCAACAGGTGTTACAGTCTCCAAAGCGTTGTACACGACGAACATCATTGAAACTCGGCTTGGGTCGTAGTTCTATTCAGTAGGTGTTTAAAGAGCTGTGCATATTTTCATACTGCATTTAAGTTACTGGATCAACAAAGAGTCATCTTCAGGCAACAAAACTGAAGTTCCTCCATTCTCATCTACAAAAATTTTTTTTTTTTGTTAGTTGCTTTACGTCGCACCGACACAGATAGGTCTTATGGCGATGATGGGACAGGAAAGGGCTAGGAGTGGGAAGGAAGCGGCCGTGGCCTTAATTAAGGTACAGCCCCAGCATTTGCCTGATGTGAAAATGGGAAACCACGGAAAACCATTTTCAGGGCTGCCGACAGTGGGGTTCGAACCTACTATCTCCCGAATACTGGGTACTGGCCGCACTTAAGCGACTGCAGCTATCGAGCTCGGTCTCTACAAAAAAAAAAAAAAAAAAGAAAATAAATAAATAAATAAGGAATGTGAATATCCGACAGCAGCTTGGATTGGAATGAAGCTTGCTGGAGAGCCTTGAAGTGAAGAGATTGCAATGGTATGGTCACATGAAAAGAATTGCTCCACACAGGACTCCTTGAGCATTTAAGTTTATATCCTATGACAGTATTCCTGGAAAGAAACCACGAGGAAGACCTCGTGATGTTTGGGAGAAGGACCTTGAAATTAGAGATGTAAACTGGCGTTGCATATATGAACAATATCTGGGGATGGACAAGACTAACTGGAGGAGGCTCACACACAACTGCACCTGGCTCGCTGGAGCAAAGAAATATGGTGATGATGATGATGATTCAAGTTGCTCAGATTCTAGCAGACAGGGATGAGCGAACCAGATCACAGTATTGCAACTGAATGTTGTCCACAACCCACACCATGTAATGCCATAACCACGATGTGAGTGTGGAAGCAGTAGAGGTGGTGGTGGTGGTGATTATTGTTTTAAGAGGAAGTACAACTAGGCAACCATCCACTACATAACACTAATCAAAGAGAAAAAATGGAAGGGGTCCAACACTTCAAAAAATGAAGATATCGGCCAAAGAAAGACAAGGGCCATGAAGGGCATGAAAATTAAAGACTCCCTAGCCCTCGTAAACCTAATAGTGTCGGGGTATGAAAAGAACAAGAGTTGACCAAGGGAGGTCGGATAGGATAGATGAAGGTTAGGAGCCTGGCACAAGTAAGTGGAAGCAATGCCAGGACTCAGCTAAGGACCCTGTGGTCGCCAACCCACGCTCCCAAGTTGAGAGCCCCTGGGGCCCCTTTTAGTCGCCTCTTACAATAGGCAGGGCATACCGTGGGTGTTATTCTACCACCCGCACCCACAGGGGGGTGAAAGCAGTAGACCAAAGACAGCAGGACACATTGAAAATCCAGTAGAGGATCACGAACTGTGAACACACTACAGGATGACCACAAAATAACCCTCCTGCTACAATACTTTGGAGATGGCCTAATTTTTCATAGAACTCCACACCTGTACCCCTTTCTACTCCCTAGATCTCATAGCCCCAGATGCCTACAGATGGGGTACCGTATGTTGAGAAAAATCATTGTAAGAATTACATGAGGAGATGTCACTTCTTTGAGTCCTTACCGCAAACTTTGCTCATCAAAAAGTTTTATGTCTTCAGAAATATTATGGACAATAGGTAGCATGTGATGGTACACATTTTGAACACTGTGGCAACACAATTAAATAACATTTCAGTGTTGTTTATTTTGTCATACACAGTGTTACTGTATCCCATCATTGTGGTATAGAGGTAGTGTGGCTGCCTCTTACCTGTAGGTCCCAGGTTCAATTCCGAGCCAGGTCAGGGATTTTTACCTGATTCTGAGGGCTGGTTTGAGGCCCACTCAACCTATGTGATTACAATTGAGGAACTATCTAATGGTGAGATGGTGGCCCAGTCTAGAAAGCCAAGAATAACAGCTGAGAGAACTCGTTTTGCCGACCACATGACACCTCATAATCTGCAGGCCTTGTGATTGAGCAGAGGTTGCTTGGTAGGCTGATGCACCATGAGGTTTGGTTTTATTTTTGGTGTTTCATCATTCTGCCATCACTTGTGACGAAGCTGTTTGATCTGTTACTGTCATGCGTACTTTGTCATCCTGTAGTGTTTTCACAGTTCGTGGTCCACTATTGGATTTTCAATGTGTCCGGTTGTCTTTGGTCTACTACTTCCACACTCACATCTTGGTTATGGCATTACATCCCATACAAGAAGCATTAGCATGGTGCAAAAGTCCATTCATCCCTTTTCGCCCCCAGGGTCTCTCAACTAGGAAATGTAGGTTGGTGACCACGGGATGCTTAGCTGAGTCCTGACATTACTTCCATTGACTTGTGCCAGGCTCTTCACTTTCATATATACTATATTCAATCTCACTTGGTCAATTCTTTTCCAACCCCAATGGTATTAGAGTCTTCCATTTTCATGTCCTTCGTGGCCCTGGTCTTTCTTTGGCTGATCTCTTCAGTTTTCAAAGTGTCGGATCCCTTCCATTTTTTTTTCTTTTTGGTGTTATGTAGAGTATGGTTGCCTAGTTGTACTTCCTCTTAGAACAATAATCACCACCACCATCTTATTCCCTTTTCAAGATCAGTTGCTTTTTATACTGCATCCTTTCAGCACAATGAAGCATACTGATTCTTGAAGAAAAAATATGTACTGGATTAAACTCTGTTTACGACTTGCCTGATGGTCCTATTTCCTCATCTCTCATTCCATCAGCATCTGAAGTGTACTACACGTTGAGTCCAATACCCTAATTACTTAGCCCCTTATCAGCCCTATGTTTCTACACCTTACGTGAGAGTCCAGAGACCCCTACTGGACCCAAGAATGCAAAATGCACTGTGTAATTCAAATCACTTACTTGTCATACCCTAATTTGCACTGCTGTAAGTTTCACATGTGTTACAGTCTTTCTTTACAGTGTTTCAAGTTTCGTACACGTGAGTTTCATACAGAGAGAAAGCCTGTATGAAATACACAATTTGAAAGGAAGTCTGGAAGTCTATAAAATCAAGTGAGTATGTTCATATACAGTATTAGAAGGGCAATTTCATTAAATCAGACACAGACCGTATATTATTATTATACACTGACTGACAGAGCAAATGCAACACCAAGAAGGAGTGGTCAGAACTTTATGCCAATTGCAGGTTAGACTGACGTCACTGAGGTATGCTCATGATGTGAAATGCGCCGCTGTGCTGCGCACGTAGCGAACGATAAATGGGACACGGCGTTGGCGAATGGCCCACTTCGTACCGTGATTTCTCAGCCGACAGTCATTGTAGAACGTGTTGTCGTGTGCCACAGGACACGTGTATAGCTAAGAATGCCAGGCCGCCGTCAACGGAGGCATTTCCAGCAGACAGACGACTTTATGAGGGGTATGGTGATCGGGCTGAGAAGGGCAGGTTGGTCGCTTCGTCAAATCGCAGCCGATACCCATAGGGATGTGTCCACGGTGCAGCGCCTGTGGCGAAGATGGTTGGCGCAGGGACATGTGGCACGTGCGAGGGGTCCAGGCGCAGCCCGAGTGACGTCAGCACGCGAGGATCGGCGCATCCGCCGCCAAGCGGTGGCAGCCCCGCACGCCGCACGCCACGTCAACCGCCATTCTTCAGCATGTGCAAGGCACCCTGGCTGTTCCAATATCGACCAGAACAATTTCCCGTCGATTGGTTGAAGGAGGCCTGCACTCCTGGCGTCCGCTCAGAAGACTACCATTGACTCCACAGCATAGACGTGCGCGCCTGGCATGGTGCCGGGCTAGAGCGACTTGGATGAGGGAATGGCGGAACGTCGTGTTCTCCGATGAGTCACGCTTCTGTTCTGTCAGTGATAGTCACCGCAGACGAGTGTGGCGTCGGCGTGGAGAAAGGTCAAATCCGGTAGTAACTGTGGAGCGCCCTACCGCTAGACAACGCGGCATCATGGTTTGGGGCGCTATTGCGTATGATTCCACGTCACCTCTAGTGCGTATTCAAGGCACGTTAAATGCCCACCGCTACGTGCAGCATGTGCTGCGGCCGGTGGAACTCCCGTACCTTCAGGGGCTGCCCAATGCTCTGTTTCAGCAGGATAATGCCCGCCCACACACTGCTCGCATCTCCCAACAGGCTCTACGAGGTGTACAGATGCTTCCGTGGCCAGCGTACTCTCCGGATCTCTCACCAATCGAACACGTGTGGGATCTCATTGGACGCCGTTTGCAAACTCTGCCCCAGCCTCGTACGGACGACCAACTGTGGCAAATGGTTGACAGAGAATGGAGAACCATCCCTCAGGACACCATCCGCACTCTTATTGACTCTGTACCTCGACGTGTTTCTGCGTTCATCGCCGCTCGCGGTGGTCCTACATCCTACTGAGTCGATGCCGTGCACATTGTGTAACCTGCATATCGGTTTGAAATAAACATCAATTATTCGTCCGTGCCGTCTCTGTTTTCTCCCCAACTTTCATCCCTTTCGAACCACTCCTTCTTGGTGTTGCATTTGCTCTGTCAGTCAGTGTAATACAAAAAAGAAAAGGATCGATGAAATGAAGTACTATGTATAATAAATTACTTACCACAACCTTCTTCTCTGCTCTGGACGTGTCTTTGCCCAACTTGAGATTTGCTGAGATGTTCATAGCCTCCAAGACTGTCAGGTGTGGCAACAGTTGATCATCCTGCATGATGTAACATGACATCTTACGAAACCTCCGTAGCTGACGTTCTTTCCCGTTAATCCTCACCGATCCAGTCAGATGAGAAGTCCTAGAAGTAAATAAATTATAATTTAAGAAAATAGTATAACAGAATGTTGTCTGAAAGACACTGTACTAATTAACATTGCATAAAATCAACATTGTGAACAGTACCAAACTGAGGTGGTGGTGGTGATTATTGTTTTAAGAGGAAGTACTGCTACGCAACCATCCTCTGTATAACACCAATCGGAGAGAAAAAATGGAAGGGATCTGACACTTCAAAAAATGAAGGTATCTGCCAAAGAAATACGAGGGCCACGAAGGGCGTGAAAATGAAGGACTCCCTTGAGTCTTGAGTGCTCTAATACCATCGGGGTTGGAAAATATCAAGAGTTGACCAAGGGAGGTCGGATAGGATAGATGAAAGTGAGGAACCTGACACAAGTAAGTGGAGGCAATGTGAGGACTCAGCTAAGGGCCCCGTGGTCACCAACCACATGACTGAAGTACTCTAGAATGTGTCGTCGACAAATTACAGCAAGCCTGATAAAAATGCCAAGTACATTTAAAATGGACAGGTTCATTTTTTTTTCGGTCCATGGGATGCGGAACAACCGCCGCCAGCACCATATTTCAAAGACGGTAATTCGTTTCACATCAGATCCCTTCAGTGTCTAGGGTTCTGCACCGCACAAGAATATGGAGAACACTGGAGTTTCCATAAGCTGCTTCTTTGTGTTTTTGTTATCTGCCTGTCAGACCATATCTTTGTAAGGTTGGGCACTGCACTGCAAGCCTTCTAATTTCTGTTTTGCACTTGAGATCCGAGGTAGCTAAATTCTAAGTAACACTGAAATCACTGGAAAAGATCTATTTATGGTTTGTCATTACTATTAAATACTATTAACAAGTTCTTCAATCCATATTAAACATGTCGAACATGTTTCGAGAACCCCACCGTTCTCTTCATCAGTGACCTTACAAGTTCTGGACCTGATACCTAATTACTTCAACGTGTACATTTTAAACAAGTTGTTAGTTAAATTTTTTTAAAAAAGTCAGGAAGCTATTTTTCCATTTGCTGAATGAGCTACTGCACAGCTTGGCTTATGTAACTGTCAGGGCTGTCAGCAGCCCTGAAGATCATTTTCCATGATTTCCCATTTTTCACACCATAAGTCTTAGTGCATTACAAGTTACTAGTGTGGGTTCTTGTAATGTATGGAGTTGTACATTTCTGTTCCACAAAAGATTGATAGTCTCTTGTATATTACTAGTGAATTGTTACAAGTTTTACAAGTGACAACATACTACTTCATAGCATGAATCAGCTGTTTATCTTCGTATTCCATTCGTTGAATTAGATTATGCTTACCTCATTTATCTTAATATCGTATTTTAAGTAAACTTATGTAGCAAAGATTCAAAGAACTCTAATATTTCTGTGAAGTTCTCAATGCTACAATGTTATTTTTCAGTTTATTTCTTTGATGATAGGAAATTACTCCGTTATTATCACCCATTCTCTTCTTCCACGATTCTCGCAATGTTCCACGATAGTCTGACATACCCACCTTGCTCTGTCATTTGGAATCAGATGCCGCTAATAACGACATTCGGCCGCCGAACTTAATTGTTACAAAATTGCACACTCTGCATGAATTGTTAAAATGGTGTCAAGGAAAGGAAGTTATTCATTTTGAAGGAAAGATATTCATTTCGGTGCATTCAGCGAGAGTCTGAAAAAGCAAGGCAAAATAAAGGGTTGGATGGAAATATTTGATTTGGAAAAGCTCATGGATCTTTTGAGGGGAAAAGTTGGATTAATGATTGGAATTACTTGGAATTAATGATTCCAGGAATGTCCTTTCTTGGAACATGTTTGTTCAGTATTTTCAGGTCAACGAACAATTTGAGGAAATTTTATATAATTTATTTCAGCTACCACAGAATGTATTGACCTACAGACCGAAGATTTTGCCATACCATGCATATGTACAATACCATGGTACTGACCACCATTTCCTAGTCAAAGGAGTGTTGTTAGTAGGTCTAACTGTTGCTTAGCAGAGATAGATTTATTTCTGTTATTAGGATGTTTCAACCTATGCCCAACATCCATCAAAAGTTCTTCCACTTGTATTGTGCGTAACCTAAAACGCTCATTGTATTCAAATAGTGTTAAACTGGCAGTTTATTCTTTCCCTATACAGACGGTAGTTTTCATTTTCATTACCATCACTATCACTACTGCTAGACCAGATATTTATCAAAATGTATCTGAAATAAGTATAAGTTATTTAAATAGCACTAGTATATTTATATATTATTGTCCTTTCACTGGTAGAGAATACTTCCCAATTCACTAGTAAGTTACAAGTACTAGTACTTTTGTGGAACATACCTATAAAAATTCACTGATAATTTGTAAGTATGGAGTAGTAAAGTACAACTGTAGAAAATTCTTTTGTGGAACAGAAACTCTGGTATATGTACTAGTTACTAGAGAATTTACTTGTAATGTACAAGACCATACTTTTGTGGAATAGGCCCCAGGTAAATGCAGGGACTGTACTACTGTATAATCAAGGCCATGGTCAATTCTTTATTTCCACTCTCATCCCTTTCCTGTTCAATCATCGAGGTGAGAATTATCTGTGTCGGTGCGACGTAAAAATATTGTTTTTTTTTTCGTTGTATATTATCTCACCATTTCTTGTCCGTTCACTTTAAATAACCCTTTAGATGGTACATTTTATAAAATGCCAGGGAAATGAAATCACTCTCAACTTGATACACTTTCCCTCAGAATCCGAAAAAGAAAAGAAAGAAAAAGGTCATACTTACTTGTAACCCGCTAGGCTGTTCATGAGGGTAGACTTGCCTGCCCCTGATGGTCCCATGATAGCTGTCAGTTCTCCTGAGCGGAATTTACCATTAACTCCCTTTAGGATGGTGTTGAACCCTGGAACACACACAGCAAATATGAGATCAAGGGCGCACGAACATAAATCACCATATACATATTTATTCTGATTTAGAGAATATGCATTCTCCTACTTCTTCTTCTTATTCTTCCGCGTCTTTTCAAATTATTTGGGGGTGTTCACTACGTGTGTATTTGACCTAGCTTTAAGCCGGATGCCCTGCATGGTGCCAAACCTATGTGGAGCGATGTATTCACTACTAAAGGTTTATGCAGTGATTGGTAGCGCCACGGGTATCAATACTAACACAAACATCCAGCCGCCGAGTCAGAGGAATTAACCAGGCGCAACCAAAATCTCCGGCTCGACCGGAAATCGAATCCAGGTCCCTCTGAACTGAAGGTCAAATTGCTGAAAACTCAGCCAAAGAGCCGAATTATTATTATTATTATTATTATTATTATTATTATTATTATTATTATTATTTCGTTTATTCGGATTTTTGGCGGAATGATCAGCATAGCCACCTTCCGTTCATAAGGTCTCGGGTTCGATTCCCGGCCGGGAATTACGTCACGTCTGATTAAAACTCCTCTGGTTCAGGGACTGAGTGTTTGTCTCATTACACACAACACTACAAACCTCTACATAAAGACGCAATTGTGAATACATCCCTCCACATAGGATTGCTGTCAGGAAGGGCATTCCGTAGCAGAACTGGGCCAAATCTAAATGTGCTATACGGACTGTACCCGCGATACCATCAAGAAGTGGGAAAATTGTCCGAGAAATAATAACGATAATGATAATAAACATGTCCGCCACTGTGGTGTAGTGGTTAGTGTGATTATCTGCCACCCCCGGAGGCCAGGGTTCGATTCCCGGCTCTGCCACGAAATTTGAAAAGTGGTACGAGGGCTGGAACGGGGTCCACTCAGCCTCGGGAGGTCAACTGAGTAGAGGGGGGTTAGATTCCCACCTCAGCCACCCTGGAAGTGGTTTTCCGTGGTTTCCCACTTCTCCTCCAGGCAAATGCCGGGATGGTACCTAAGTTAAGGCCACGGCCGCTTACTTCCCTCTTCCTTGTCTATAATTTCCGAACTTCCCCCCCCCCCCATCCCTCACAAAGCCCCATGTTCAGCATAGCAGGTGAGTCTGCCTGGGCGAGGTACTGATCCTTCTCCCCAGTTGTATATCCCCGATCCAAAGTCTGACGCTCCAGGACACTGCATTTGAGGTGGTAGAGGTGGGATCCCTCGCTGGGTCCGAGGGAAAACCAACCCTGGAGGGTAAAGAAAGAAATATTCACTAGGTTACGTAGACCGAGAATATCGGTGGAATTTCATGCTCATTTCTCCCTTAAATAGAAAATCATAATGGGTTCAGTGTAAATCAAGAGCAAACATTTGGTGACCCTTAATCAATATTAATATTACATGAATATTTATATCTTGCCGATCGGCATTGTGCTTTATAAGTATTTTGTTTGTTAACTGTAGAGTGCCTATGCCGGGCCTGCGGTGTTGGGGTAGCGTGCCTGCCTCTTACCCGGAGGCCTCGGGTTCGATTCTCGACCAGGT
Organism: Anabrus simplex; assembly: GCF_040414725.1. Lineage (NCBI taxonomy): Eukaryota > Metazoa > Arthropoda > Insecta > Orthoptera > Tettigoniidae > Anabrus > Anabrus simplex. The sequence goes on along the minus strand of NC_090273.1, from coordinate 88,531,761 downwards.
CAAGGATTTTTACCTGCATCTGAGGGCTGGTTCGTGGTCCACTGAGCCTACGTAATTACAACTGAGGGGCTATTTGACGGTGAGATAGCGGCCTCGGTCTAGAAAGCCAAGAATAACGGCCGAGAGGATCCGCCGTGCTTACCACACGACACCTCGCAATCTGCAGGCCTCCGGGCTGAGCAGCGGTCGCTTGGAAGGCCATGGCCCTTCGGGGCTGTTGCGCCATGAGGTTTGGTTTGGTAGAGTGCCTATCGCGTATGAAGTTCTTTGCTTTAGCTCTATTAATCGATTCTCGAAATGACGACATGCAAGACTTAATAATTTGGCTAGTCTATATTTTATACCCTCCTTACTTCTTCCACCCGTTGTTATTGCACTATCGAGGAGCATAGCCATTGGCTTTTTACCAAAAGTCAGTCATTTTAGTTTGAAGATTTACCTAACCAATTTCAGTACAATCGCGGTACGCCTAGGCAAATTGCGATTGTGATTTGCATTGGCGGATCTAGATACGTTTGAATTTCGACGGGAAAAATGTGCCGTCTATGACTCCTGAGCGTTGCGGCTAGCTGCGTGTAACTGAGTAGTCTGTCCCAGACACCAGTGTCGTGAAGATGGCAACACATCACAAGTTAACCGACTTTGAACGTGGGATAATCATCGGCGCACGGTGCATGGGTCATAGCATTGCGGAGATTACTTGCGAATTCGGGTTTCCAAGGTCAACAGTGTCGAGGGTGGGTCTTCAATATCGCAGAGAGAAAGTTACCATCCGCGTAAACTGCCGCGGGGGAAGACAACAGGTGTTTAACGAACGGACATCACGTCACCTCCGCAGAACCATAATGGGCGCTCGACGGGCTATTGTGAGTCAGATCACCGCCCAGTTGAATCTTGGGAGTCAGGAACTCATTTCTGCCAGGACTGTAATTTGGCAACTGCACCGCATGGGCTTCACCAGCCGACGACCAACTGGTGTCCCTTTGCTGGCACCTCGACAAGAGCTCAACGACGTACATGGACCCATAAACATCAGCAGTGGACCATGGAACAGTGGCGGCGTGTAGTAAGGTCCGATAAATCACAGTTCCAGTTGTATCGAGCTGATGGGCACGTGAGAGTGTGGCGTATGCCTCATGAAGCTATAGATCCTGCGTGTCAACAAGGCTGTGTCCAGGCGGGAGGTGGCTCAGTTCTGGTCTGGGCGGCGTTCTTATGGTCGCAATTAGGCCTCATTTTCCGGCTGCAGGGAGCGCTGACAGGCGCACGTTATGTGGACATGCTTTCAGACCATCTGCATCCCTTTCTGGTCCTAGAGTACCCTGGTGGAGATGCCATGTTTCAACAGGACAATGCGCCATGTCACTGCTCTGTGGTGGCACGCAGGTGGTTGGGGGAGCACTCCAGTGAAGTTATGACCATGGACTGGCCCTCCAGATCCCCCGATCTTAATCCAATCGAGTATTTATGGAATGCTGTCAATGCTGGTGTACGCTCCATGAACTCCGCACCAACTATACAGTACTATAGCAGTGCAAGATGCATGGGCCCAGGTCCATCCAGAACGTTTCCAACACCTTGTAGAGTCGATGCCTCGCCGTACTGCTGCCGTGTTGAGGGCTCACGGAGGAGCGACTCGTTATTAACATCACATTCAGTGTCTTCCCATGACTTTTGGCCACTCAGTGTATCGTAAATAACAATGGGATTGGTGGACTAGAAGCAAGTAAGGTTGTAGTTTAACTTGATACATTCTGGGAATGGTGCGTCCAGAACAAGGTGAAAATAAACCCTACCAAAATGCAGGCTATTGTTTTCACCAAACGCCGGCCTAAATTTGGTCATCTTACTATTAACAATGTCCCACTGTCCTGGTCTAACCAAATTAAATATCTTGGCTTAATAATGGACCGTGGTTTGTCCCGGAGAAGAATATAGAACAGTCTTCAAAGCGTGCCGACATCTCTGCTTTGTACAAGGTGTCTCTCTTCAAATATTAAGAAAAACTTTTGTTTAGCATGTGTCAGCCTCATCCTGCGAGGAACGAAACGTTACGTATGATGACAAGAGCCCCGATTCTGAAATCTAACCAAAAGACACAAACTGAACTTCATATTCCATTTATGATATTTAGGTAAATAAAATAGGAAAGATGACCAAATGTAGAATCCTCCTCAGTCAATCTACCGACCTAAGTACTCTACTCGGGTTGCTAGATACTCTTTGATTCTCTGACCTTCCCCAGCTTCTGAATATACCCACCAGATGGCAGAACGTTCCTAATAACTTACATGCTGCTAATAGGAAACAATCTACGTACGTACAGACGGGAAGGTATCAAGTCGACAAGCCTTCTGTATGACCATTAATAAAGCGCAGGGACAAACTCTTGAAAAAGTGGATAGTCTACTTACCCAAACCAGTACTCATCTACGGCCAACTGTATGTTGTACTATCTCGGACAAGATCGTTTGAAAATGCTAAGATCCAAATACGGCCGAATGGTCGAAGAACAGAGAATATTGTATGGAAAGAAGTGTTATGAACTAAATTACGAATGAATCAGTTATTATGTACTGGTATTAAATTTTCATAAAACTACTGAAAAGACCAGTCATACAAATATGACTACGACAGGTATATCAAGACGAGTTATCTGACCTATTTATAACGAATTCTGCGGAGGAACACGGGTTCACTAATTATTATTATTATTATTATTATTATTATTATTATTATTATTATTATTATTATTATTATTATTATTATTATTTCTTCTTGCGTTCCGGCCTTCTAAGGACCACGTTACAATTTCAATTGTTCCTCCTTAGTTGATTCTTTCCTTTTCTTCCAGTATTCTTTCATTGTTTCACTGTGTTTCTTTTTCCTGTCTTCAGTCCACTTTGTGCCTGTTTTCTTTTCCTTTCTCCCTTGGAATCCTTCCATTTGTAAGACTTTCTTCCTAAAAATCTTTCTTTCCAATAATTCTTCTTCTCGTATGTTCTTCCTTTCCAGGTCTTTCTTGACTTCTTGAGTCCAGGTGGTAGTTGATTTCTTTTCCCAAAGGTACTTGAAGATTCGTTTAGTTAGTCTATTGTCATCCTTTCTATAAATGTGTCCAAGAAATAGCAATCTCCTTTTTCTTATTGCTTCTGATATGTTTTCTACGTTCTGGTAAATTTCATTGTTACTTCTTAATTTCCAAAACTCTGCAATTCTTAGAGGACCTAATATTTTCCTTATAATTCTTCTTTCTAATATTTCTAATTTATCAAGCTTATTATTATTATTATTATTATTATTATTATTATTATTATTATTATTATTACGAAAATACGGCGGTTTAGTTTAATTCTGAATTTGCTAAGTCAATAGCTTTTTATTCATGTTTTCTTATATTTATCGTTAGCAAAAGTATTATGGGAAGCATCTGTAATATCAATTTAATAAAAGGGACCATCAACATTATTACTTTTATCTTCGCTTGACGTTAGAATAAGTATAGTGTAGTTATCCGCCTCCGTAGCGTAACGGTTAGTGTTATTAGCTGTCGTCCTCGGGGTCCCGGGTTCGATTCCCTGGTATGTGGTTGAAATGGTAGATGCAGCTCACCTCCATTGGGAGTGTGCCTAAAAAGAGCTCCACCACCTCGGGACGAGGACACAAGTTTGCCCGACTCGTTGGCTAAATGGTCAGTGTACTGGCCTTCGGTTCAGAGGTCGCGGGTTCGATTCCCGGCCGGGTCGGGGATTTTAACCTTCATTGGTTAATTCCAGTGGCTCGGGGCTGGGTGTTTGTGCTGTCCCTACATCCTTGCAACTCACAACTCACACACCAAAAAAAAAAAAAAACTATTATCTTCCACCACAGTAACACTCAGTTATCTACACATGGCAGAGGCCGCCCACCTTCATCGGAGGGTCTGTCTTACAAGGGCTGCACTCGGCTAGAAATAGCCACACGAAATGTGTTTATTTATTTATTTTCATTTTATTTTATTGTGTCCTTTTTTGTATTGTGCATTTTATGCAGCCACCGGTTGTAAGCCACTTGTAGCAGAACCGCGCTGGTGAGAAAATTACTATGTCACTCTGGAAGAGCAATCATGCTGCTGCTGCTACTGATGATGATGATGATGAAGATGAAGATTATTGTTTAAAGGGCCTAACAGCTAGGTCATCGACCCATAATGGTACGGGGTGAACGAAATGAAAATTAAAACTTCAAAATGTATCCAATGACTAGAGTCTAAAACAATGACAATGAGAAAGTGATCGTGAAACAAAACCGACAATGAGAAAGTGATCGTGGAACAAAAACGACAATGAGAAAGTGATCGTGGAACAAAACCGACAATGAGAAAGTGATCGTGGAACAAAAACGACAATGAGAAAGTGATCGTGAAATGAAAATGACAATGAAAAAGTGATCGTGGAACAAAATCGACAATGAGAAAGTGATCGTGGAACAAAAACGACAATGAGAAAGTGATCGTGAAATGAAAATGACAATGAAAAAGTGATCGTGGAACAAAAAACGACAATGAGAAAGTGATCGTGAAATGAAAATGACAATGAAAAAGTGATCGTGGAACAAAAACGACAATGAGAAAGTGATCGTGGAACAAAACCGACAATGAGAAAGTGATCGTGGAACAAAACCGACAATGAAAAAGTGATCGTGGAACAAAAACGACAATGAGAAAGTGATCGTGGAACAAAACCGACAATGAGAAAGTGATCGTGGAACAAAACCGACAATGAGAAAGTGATCGTGGAACAAAACCGACAATGAGAAAGTGATCGCGGAACAAAAACGACAATGAGAAAGTGATCGTGGAACAAAAACGACAATGAGAAAGTGATCGTGGAACAAAAACGACAATGAGAAAGTGATCGTGAAATGAAAATGACAATGAAAAAGTGATCGTGGAACAAAAACGACAATGAGAAAGCGATCGTGGAACAAAAACGACAATGAGAAAGTGATCGTGGAACAAAAACGACAATGAGAAAGTGATCGTGGAACAAAAACAGTCAGTGGATCCTATTCACAATGCTGTAAGTACTGGGATGATACTTATCTAAAGGGGACCAGGTCACCGGCCTCTCATAATTGTACTAATCACTGATAAACCAGAACCATAGTGTTCTCGCATGGTGGTACTAATCACTAGTAAGGTACATCCATGGTATGGCACCACGCACAGGTAACAAAAACCTATGGTGTTTCGCACATAGTGGGACTAACCACGGGCGCCGTTATTCCTGTGTAGTTCGTCACTCAGTGGAACTAATCACAAGCCACGTATACTCATGGTGTTGCTCACGTAATGGTATTACTCTCAGGCAAGGCAGAGCCATGGTTTTCATCGCAGTGGTACTTATCACGGGCTCCAGTCAAACCCGTGTTTTTTTCTCACAAAGTGGTGCCAACCATAGTCAACGTAACCCACGGTGTTCCTTATAAAGTGCTACTACTCATAGGTAACGCAGACCCATTCCGAACACGATGGAAAAGACCGGTGGAATGCACAGGATGACACTTATCATAAACAACGCCCCAGACCCGTAGTGTTTCTCCCATAATGGTACTGCTTCTATGTAACGTAGACCCATGGCTTTCCTCGCACGTACTACTAAGTAACGTGGTGTTCCCCACGTAATGGTACTAATCACAAGCAATCACATGGTTCTAATATAACCATCACTTGGTCACCCCTTTTAGTCGCCTCTCACGACAGGCAGGGGATACCGCGGGTGTATTCTTCGTCTGCGTCCCCCACCTACAGGGGGTAATCATGCATTCAATAATTCGTTTAGAATGAAGAGTACTTACCTCGCTTGCGTCCTTCAGACACGGAGTAGGTGAGGTCAGTGAACTGGATGTCGACGGGCGGTCTGCTAGGTAGATGGCTCAGCACCATTGGCCGTTTGTTGTTGGTGTCGACAACTCCAGGCAGACTATTGTTGGGGACCTTCTTGACGAGAAGACCGCCATTGGCAATGCTGGGGGCACTGCTGTGGACATCAGGAGAGCAGCGACTTAGTATAGAACTTATTGAAGAGGCAGAAGAGCATCCAGAAGATGTTACATCTTCATCTAAAATAACTCTCGTGAACAGGTAGTCCAAGCTAGTACTAGGTGCAATCGTGTCCCTCATAGTTACAACCACACTTGTTATTCTCTAAAATAATTATGGCATAGCTAGCGACTTCCAATTAGAGCGACGGTAGTTTGGATTCAGCTCCCTTAAAAAAATACAATGTCTCATCTGATGGTAACGACTGAGGAAGATACACTTTACTAATCACATTTCTGTTGTTAAAGCTGTCTCCGAAAACTGTAAAAGTAGTTACTGGGATGTCAAACCAATATCATTAATTATCCTATTGTTCAAACCCTATTGACCACTGACGATCACAAATTTTCAGAAAAATGGAACAAGTAATTCAGTTCAATTTTGTTCTCCAGTCATTCCTGAACTCTCGTTACATTCCTTTTCACACAGTTCAAAACGATGTAATCCACTAATTGTACTACACGGTTTTCGTTCACAACTCAGAGTATGTTACGAAGTCTCTTTCCAGTCTTGTTACAGCCGCATACTGCAGCTAGGCTGTCATGAATGGACACATATATAGCCTACGCTCACACAGAGAGTGCATCCTACTAACATTGGCATGTGTTATTTAGGCCAGAGCAGTAAGTTAATTGCTTATCAACCTACTGTCAAATATTAGTCTGACATTGCTCCAGTTTACATACTTCTCTTGTATTTTGATACTGTAATTGCCAATCCTACGCATACAAGGTACTGCAAGAAAATTGCATGCATGTGATTCCAGACTCAACAGTTCATCTGACTATTAAAGTACAGTGTCCTATTTTGAAGACAGCGCATTAATCTCATTAAAACATAATGTTATAAAAGTGTCAGTAAATGATGATGATGATGATGTTTGTTGTTTTAAGGGGCTAACATCTTGGTCATCGGCCCGTAATGGTACGTGATGAAGCGCAATGAACATTCCAAAATCCATCCACTGACTAGAATTCAAAAAGACGACGATGAAAAATGATTATGAATTTAAAACAGTCAGTGGATCCGACCCGCAATGCCCCACCTTCCCATAAAATAACTTAAAATAATGGTATCAATGGAGCAAGGGACTGCTTCCATACATGGATTATGCTTGTTGTCCAAAGGGGTCCAAAATCCAGGTCACCGGCCCGTCATAATGGTACTAATCACTAGTAAAGTAGACACATGATGTTCCTCATATAGTGGTATTAATCAAAGGTAACGCAGACTTATGGTATTCCTCACATAATGGTACTAATCACTAGTAAAGTAGACACATGATGTTCCTCATATAGTGGTATTAATCAAAGGTAACGCAGACTCATGGTATTCCTCACATAATGGTACTAATCACTAGTAAAGTAGACACATGATGTTCCTCATATAGTGGTATTAATCAAAGGTAACGTAGACTCATGGTATTCCTCACATAATGGTACTAATCACTAGTAAAGTAGACACATGATGTTCCTCATATAGTGGTATTAATCAAAGGTAACGTAGACTCATGGTATGCCTCACATAATGGTACTAATCACAGGTAATGTAAAACCCATGGTGTTCATCATATAGTGGTATTAATTAAAGGTAACATACACTCATGGTATTCCTCACATAATGGTACTAATCATAGGTAATGTAAAACCCATGGTGTTCATCATATAGTGGTATTAATCAAAGGTAACGTAGACTCATGGTATGCCTCACATAATGGTACTAATCACTAGTAAAGTAGACACATGATGTTCCTCATATAGTGGTATTAATCAAAGGTAACGTAGACTCATGGTATGCCTCACATAATGGTACTAATCACAGGTAATGTAAAACCCATGGTGTTCATCATATAGTGGTATTAATTAAAGGTAACATACACTCATGGTATTCCTCACATAATGGTACTAATCATAGGTAATGTAAAACCCATGGTGTTCATCATATAGTGGTATTAATCAAAGGTAACGTAGACTCATGGTATGCCTCACATAATGGTACTAATCACTAGTAAAGTAGACACATGATGTTCCTCATACAGTGGTATTAATCAAACGTAACGCAGTCTCATGGTATTCCTCACATAATGGTACTAATCACTAGTAAAGTAGACACATGATGTTCCTCATATAGTGGTATTAATCAAAGGTAACGCAGACTCATGGTATTCCTCACATAATGGTACTAATCACTAGTAAAGTAGACACATGATGTTCCTCATATAGTGGTATTAATCAAAGGTAACGTAGACTCATGGTATGCCTCACATAATGGTACTAATCACAGGTAATGTAAAACCCATGGTGTTCATCATATAGTGGTATTAATTAAAGGTAACATACACTCATGGTATTCCTCACATAATGGTACTAATCACAGGTAATGTAAAACCCATGGTGTTCATCATATAGTGGTATTAATCAAAGGTACCGTTTTTTTTTTGCTAGGGGCTTTACGTCGCACCGACACAGATAGGTCTTATGGCGACGATGGGATAGGAAAGGCCTAGGAGTTGGAAGGAAGCGGCCGTGGCCTTAATTAAGGTACAGCCCCAGCATTTGCGTGGTGTGAAAATGGGAAACCACGGAAAACCATTTTCAGGGCTGCCGATAGTGGGATTCGAACCTACTATCTCCCGGATGCAAGCTCACAGCCGCGCGCCTCTACGCGCACGGCCAACTCGCCCGGTAAAAGGTACCGTAGACTCATGGTATTCCTCACATAATGGTACTAATCACAGGTAATGTAAAACCCATGGTGTTCATCATATAGTGGTATTAATTAAAGGTAACATAGACTCATGGTATTCCCCACATAAAGGTACTAATCACAGGTAATGTAAAACCCATGGTGTTCATCATATAGTGGTATTAATCAAAGGCAACGTAGACTCATGGTATGCCTCACATAATGGTACTAATCATAGGTAATGTAAAACGCATGGTGTTCATCATATAGTGGTATTAATCAAAGGTAACGTAGACTCATGGTATTCCTTCCCGAATGATACTAATCACAGACCCATAGTGTTCCTCACGTAATGATGCTAATTGTTGTAACCAAGGTTGAAGTTTACAGAACACAACTTTATTTGCTTCACTTTATGATATTTACACAAATAACTGAAATTTATTTTGAAGCAAAAAGGAATATTGAATCTTGAGAAAAGTCTGTCTTTATACAATATGTACAGGTTTGCAGTCTTTATATACACTTCTATCTTGAAAAGATAGTCTTTGTGAATTGACACGTTGATAGTCGAGAACTATCTGGCACACTAACATAAATGTTCTTGAGAGTCCTTGTTTGTGGAAGTGCCTGAATTCCTAAAAAGCAAGTTCAATTGATTGAAGAAATTCCACCTAGCGAAACTAAGGGAGCTTGCATAAGTTAGGGAATGAAAATGGCTTGTAAAAGAATTACGGAACATAGGCAGCGGAAACAGGTAAGGGAACGGTGACCAGAGGTGAGACCTCGTACTGCCAGAAATTCAGTCCACCTGGTCGAAGCACATTTTCAAGAGGAGTAGCCTCCGTGCTCGACGTAGGGTGTATTCTGGAGCTGGACACCGGGGCAAGTGGGCAAGTGAGCAGGCAGGGAGCTCCTATTTATAGTACACTCGATGGTCAGGCACGCGCACTGAGGGCTGCGCGTCGAAGCTAGCAGAATGATACACAGGCGCGCGTGCAGCTGGCTGGCGGAGCGAGAAGGGAGCGCCGGACATACAACACCCTCCCCTCCTAAATGCGCCGGTACGGCGTGAAACGGCGGCGGCGCTGGCGGCGACTGCGATGCTGGGGCGGAGCTGCTGATATCTCTGTTGTATTGTCCGGAGCTGGAACTGGGCGGAGTGGCGCTGTCTCGTCCTGAAAGGAACCCATTGTTATTAAATGATCTAAAGCGCGTTCAGCAATAGATTTATCAGGTTTAGCAATAGCATCAATAGCTGGACAGGGGCGGTAGCGCAGACGTATCTGATCTTGATGGCGGCAGATACGTTTCTCCGTAGTCTGTATCTCGTAGAGACGATGACCCAAAGATCTGCAGATGACTCCAGGTATCCAGAGTGGGTTGGATTTGAATGTCCTGGTGTAGACCTTGGCGTTGAGGGAGAACTTCGTTGGTGATGTCTTATGCTGGGCCGGAAGAGGCTGTAACAGAGAAAGTAAAGTTCTGTGAGGTCGTCCATGGAGCTTCTGTGCAGGAGTGATATTATCAGCGCCGGGTAGAGTTCTGTAGTTGTTTAAGAGTTGGAGCAAGGCTTGGTCTTTAGTTAAGCCTGAAGAGACAGCTTTCTTCATACTTCTTTTAAATGTTTGTACGAAGCGTTCAGCTTCACCATTAGATTGAGGGTGAAAAGGTGGTGCGAGGATATGACGAATGCCATTATGTGTACAAAAGTTCTGAAAAGCAGTAGCTGTAAATTGAGGTCCGTTGTCCGAAATGAGTACTTGCGGTAAACCTTCTGTAGTAAAGATTTTCTGGAGAGCACGAATGGTAGCTTCGGTTGTAGTAGTCGAATGCATATCCACGACATATGGAAAGTTTGACAGTGAATCGATGACTATTAACCACATGGAATTGAGGAAAGGACCTGCGAAATCGATGTGAACTCGTTCCCATGGAGTAGTAGCAGGAGGCCATGAAGCAAGATCAGAAGACGGGGCGTTCTGATTCGTTTGACATTGCTCACAATGACGTATTAGCTTTTCGATGGCGGCATCAATACCGGGCCAGTAGCAGTGTTGACGGGCGAGTTGCTTTGTTCTGGAGATACCCCAATGGCTTTGGTGTAATAATTCGAGAACTTGTTTCTGTAGGCTAAGTGGGATAACCACTCGGAAGATGGTGCCTGCTTCTAGTAGTACAACTCCGGCACGAGTCATGAGACGATGCTGCATACGATGATAAGGTGCCAGGTGGGCAGGAAGTGTGCTCTGAAGAGGCCAACCGTTGCGGATGTAAGTACGTACAGTAGCAAGTGTACTGTCCTTATCCGTAGCTTTAGCTATGCAGGTAGCATCAATAGGAAAACTGGATACAGTATCTTCAAGTTCTATGTCCAACTGAAGACATTCAGATTCTTGAGAATCGAAGGCAGTATCAGGACCAACGGGTAAGCGGGAGAGAGCATCAGCATTACAATGCTGGGATGTGGCTCGATATACAATCTGATAGGAATAATCAGAAAGGAACATGGACCATCTTTGAAGCTTTCTGAGGGAATTCTCTGGGATCTTATTACCAGGATGGAATAAGTGTACGAGAGGCTTATGATCGGTAATGATCAGGAAATGGTTGCCATAAAGATATTCATTGAAACGGCGAATACCAAAGATGATGGCTAAAGCTTCTTTCTCTATCTGTGAGTATCGACGTTGATGGTCATTAAGTGTTTTCGAAGCGAAGGCGATGGGGCGTTCTTGTCCATGACGATCCTTCTGGGAGAGAACGGCACCGACACCGTAGTCTGAAGCGTCAGTAGCTAGCGTGATGATCTTGTCGGGCTGAAAATGAGTGAGTTGTATAGCTTGCATTAAGGCGTTGTTGATTGTTTTCCATGCCTGTTGGCATTGCGGAGTCCACTGAAACTTAACACCTTTTTTACGTAGAGCGTTTAATGGAGCTGCCACTGTAGCGAAGCGTGGAATGAACTTATTATAATAGTTCGCTTTGCCGATGAAGGACTGAAGCTGCTTGAGGTTCTGAGGTGCTGGCATGTTTACTATCGCGGAGACATTCTGCATACTAGGACGAATTCCATTCTTATCAAGTATATGTCCGAGGTAGTGAACTTGAGGCTGAAAGAAGGTACATTTAGCGAGATTCGCTCGTAGTCCATTGTCTTTCAATGTCTGTAGAAGAAGGCGGAGATTGGTTAGATGTTCCTGATGATCTTTTCCAGTAACAATAATATCATCCAGGTAGTTAGCACAACCGGGAATTGAGGCGGTGAGTTGAGCCAAATAGCGCTGAAAAATAGCCGCTGAGGATGAAACACCGAATGGGAGCCGCTGGAGCTGGAGCAGTCCGAGAGGAGTGTTTAGTGTGAGAAATTTCTTAGATTCTTCGTCTAAAAGTAGCTGGAGATATGCTTCTTTAAGATCAACTCGAGAGAAGAATTGTCCACCAGAGAGACGACGGAATAAGTCTTCTGGACGTGGAATAGGAAAGATATCGGTTTCGAGTTGTGCGTTGACTGTAGATCGAAAATCGCCACAAATTCGAACATTACCATCAGGTTTCTTGATTACCACGAGTGGAGTAGCCCATTGACTAGAAGTAACTGGTACTACAATTCCAGTTTGTATCCATCTTTCTAATTCTTTCGTGACCTGGTCTTGAAGTGCTAGGGGTACTGGACGTGCTTTGAGGAAGCGAGGCTTAGCTCCGGATTTCAGCTGTATGTGAGCTGTATAGTCTTTTGCTGTTCCGAGCTGAGAGTCGAAGACTTCAGGAAATTGCTCTAGGAGAGCGGTAACGTCAGAAGTAGGATGCAATGTAGATACGACGTTAATGTTGTCATGTATCTGGAAACCAAATAAGTTAAATAGATCCATGCCCATAATGTTTGATGCAGTGTAGTTGTTAACTACGAGAAGAGGAATGGCCTTCTGAATTCCTTTATAACTAGCCTGAAGCTTAATTTGACCTTTGATGTCAATTTTCTTCTTGTTAAATGTCACGAGCTGGATGTCAGCTGGAGAGCATGAAGGTGAACCTAAGTCGTGGTAGGTAGTCAGGTTAATAATAGAGACAGGTGATCCAGTGTCTAATTGAAAATCGACAGATCTATCAGAGAATGAGAGAGGAATGATGATTTTGTGAGAATCCTTTGTGGGAAGAATAAGATTGATCTGATCAACTTCCATGTCTTGGCGGGGCTGTATATGCTTCCGGCGCGCTGCAGTAGTCTTAGCAGGGCGGAGCGAACTTTGACAGACAGTCTGAATGTGTCCAAGTTTATTACATCGTTGACAAGTAGCTTTGAAAAAACGACAGTCACGACGTTCATGATGCTTGAAACAACCTCGGCAGGAAGGCAGGAGTTTCGAGGTGCTTTTAGAATTGGGCTTCCGTGTAGCATTACGAGAGGGAACCTGGCGAGAATGCTTGGTGGAGAGCGCCTTATCCGTACGGTTCACTGTAGCAGAGGACTTGCGGGCCTGAGGCGAGACTTGTGCAACTTCGTGTGGAGAAGCTATGGCTGCGGCAGTCTGGGTGGTAAGCTCATAAACCGTAGCAATACGCTGGACGTCTTCTAAAGAAGGGTGACTCTGCTTGACAGCGTCAAAACGTATTTTGTCTTCAGGAGTATGTAAAATTATCATGTCCCGAATGAGAGAATCAGTGTAGGATGAACCACAACCGTCCTTGGAGCAGATGAACTGGCAGGGTTTAGCTAGACCACGCAATTCAGTTATCCATTCAGTATGTGTCTGATGGGGTTGCTTTCTGCTCTGAAAAAATTTATAGCGAGCAGCCACTATGTGAGGAGCTTTGGCATAGTGTTCCGTGAGACGGGCCAAGAGCTGCGTGAAGGGTACCTCAGATAAGTGTTCTTCTGGACTTAATTTACGTAGTAATTCACACGTAGCATTGCCAACCGAACTAAGAAATAGTGCGCGGCGGCGGTGATCATCTGTGACAGAATGGCAGATGAAATGCTGTTGCAAGCGGGCTAAATAAACTGACCATTCTTCCTTAGCTGGATCAAAAGCAGAGAACGGAGGAATAGCTGATGGCTGTGGAGAGACAGAAATAGCTTGAATAGCCTGAATTAATGCTGCCTGTTGTTGTTGCATAAACTGTTGTTGTTGCTGCTGTAAGGCTTGGAAGATCGTAGCGAGTTGTTCCGCAGTAGCCATTGCGAGATGCGTGCAAGAAAGAGTAAGGTAAGCTGTGTGTCAGAACTGGTTGGAGTGTCGTTGTTGTTAGCACGTCGCCGTAGAGTTGACAACTGGGCCCGTTGAATTGTAGTGTTGGTTTCGTGTGTACCTCGTCGCTATAGAGTTGGTAACTGGGACCGAAGAATTGTAGTTTGTTGCTTTTTACCTCGTCGCCATAGAGTTGGCGACTGGGGCCGATGAATTGTATTTTGGTGCGGTTTTACCTCGTCGCCATAGAGTTGTGTTGTAACCAAGGTTGAAGTTTACAGAACACAACTTTATTTGCTTCACTTTATGATATTTACACAAATAACTGAAATTTATTTTGAAGCAAAAAGGAATATTGAATCTTGAGAAAAGTCTGTCTTTATACAATATGTACAGGTTTGCAGTCTTTATATACACTTCTATCTTGAAAAGATAGTCTTTGTGAATTGACACGTTGATAGTCGAGAACTATCTGGCACACTAACATAAATGTTCTTGAGAGTCCTTGTTTGTGGAAGTGCCTGAATTCCTAAAAAGCAAGTTCAATTGATTGAAGAAATTCCACCTAGCGAAACTAAGGGAGCTTGCATAAGTTAGGGAATGAAAATGGCTTGTAAAAGAATTACGGAACATAGGCAGCGGAAACAGGTAAGGGAACGGTGACCAGAGGTGAGACCTCGTACTGCCAGAAATTCAGTCCACCTGGTCGAAGCACATTTTCAAGAGGAGTAGCCTCCGTGCTCGACGTAGGGTGTATTCTGGAGCTGGACACCGGGGCAAGTGGGCAAGTGAGCAGGCAGGGAGCTCCTATTTATAGTACACTCGATGGTCAGGCACGCGCACTGAGGGCTGCGCGTCGAAGCTAGCAGAATGATACACAGGCGCGCGTGCAGCTGGCTGGCGGAGCGAGAAGGGAGCGCCGGACATACAACACTAATCATAGGTAATCTCATGGTTCCAAAAATATCATCCCTTGATCGCCCCTTTTAGTCGACTCTTACGACAGGCAAGGGATACCATGCGTTAGTAAATCATTTATTACTGAATCGTTCTAAAAATTAAAACAACCACAACACGAAAATGTAACAAAACCAGGCAATAACAAACAACATGAAGATGGGCCGGGTTGAAACTTGTTTCTACGTTTTCTCATATGGCTGCGAGGCTTGGACAGTGAATGACTGCCTTTGACATGTGGTGCTGGCGTACAATTCTGCTCATATATTGGATCACCCGAAGAATCAATGCGTCCATTATTGAGGAACAGAAGATCCCTAAGAACCTTTCTTTCTGTGGCGATCAAAAAATTCTCCAGCTTTTTCGCCATGTTTTGAGGCAGGAGAGAATCTTGAGAAATCGGTCATGGAGGGGAAAGTAGAGGAGAGGAGTTCATGGGGAAGGACTGAGCAGATGGATAGGACAGCACCTCTGCAGTGTGTTTTAAGGAGAGCTGAGGATATCCGTGGAGGGCGGAGCTGTATTATTGGGGTGACGACTCCCAGTACCGAACTCAACGAATAATAATAATAATAATAATAATAATAATAATAATAATGATAGTGATAAAGTAACATGGATTGATAAAACCTGGGTTAGAAATGTATATGTCCATTATAACCAGGGATGGGAGGGGAATGACAAAAATGTAACTGGTCTGAATTGCAGTTACCTGTGAAATATTTTGCTCAGTTTCAATTACAAATTCAACAATCATAATTACTTCATAGAATTAAGTATTAAGTAAACCACTGTCCTTTTCCTCGCACGGGGCTGAAATAATACAAGAGTTGCAAGAAAAACGATATTCCTTCATTTTGTGTGGGTTTTCTACATGGCGTGGAATAACATTAATAACTAAAGCCCGGATTTTTATGCAGTGGGAGGTTAGACTGCAAACTAATATTTAGTTAGCAGGGAGTGTCGGCCACCCGCTCTTCGACAATGTAGCAAGAGTAACATAAATCATAGGGGTTCTGATGGGCCGTACCCCTAATATTTATGCAAACCTGATACCTTAATCGTTGTGAAGGCAGACTATACTTGCTACTCGCTTGAGTAAATTTGAATTCTAACCTATTAATGCATAAAAATCCGGGCTCTATTAATATCTAACTACTTTTGACAGTTTTCGGAGACGCCGAGGTGCGGGAAGTTTGTTCCGCAGGAGTTCTTTTACGTGCCTTCAAATCTACCGACACGAGACTGGCTTTTTGAGCACCTTCAAATATCACCGGACTGAGCCGGCGGACTGAACATTAGTAGACGCGAATAAGCTTGAACGGAGCCCTAAAAAGTTAAGAAAGATCATAGTATTAAGATAAAGTTGTAATCGAAGAGGGCACATTGGGGCAAATATTGTAAATATTATTTTATAGGGAGGGAAATCAGGGATTGGAATAATTTACTAAGGGGTCCGCCTCCGTAGCGTAACGATTAGCGCTATTAGCTGCCGTCCTCAGGGGCCTGGGTTTCGATTCCCCGCACAGTCGAATGACAGGAGGTCTGGTATGTGGTTGAAATGGTACATGCACCTTGCCTGTGTCTAAAAAGAGCTGCACCACCTCGGGATGAGGACACGAGTTTACAAAGGGAAATGTTTGATAAATTTCCAAGTTCTCTGTAATCATCTAAGAAAAGCTCCATGGCTAAATGGTTCGTGGGCTCGCCTTTGGTCTCAGGGGTCCCGGGTTCGATTCCCTGCAGGGTTGGGAATTTTAACCACCATTGGTTAATTTCGCTGGCACTGGGGCTGGGTGTATGTGTCGTCTTCATCATCATTTCATCCTCATCATGACACGCAGGTCTCCTACGGGAGTCAAATCAAAAGACCTGCGCCTGGCGAGCCGGACATGTCGTCGGATACTCCCGGCACTAAAAGCCATACGCCATTTCATGTAAGAAAGGACTAGATAAAAAATTGATTGGGAATTTGTCATTTGGGCGACAGCCCTAAATGAGAATCATTGATGATTGAATAAGTGGCTGTCATCATTAGGTGAGACTGAGCACGATACCTTAAAGTTTTGAAATGATCTCTTTCCATCATGGTTATTTAGCTAGTAAATGAAATGACTTATGACTTAGTGCCGGGAGTGTCCGAGGACATGTTCATTTAGCTAGTGACTTTTGATGTTTCAAATGATAACCATTTACTTTACAAAATAATGGCTTCTTAAAATGTTCATCTCTAATCCTCGACCTCTCTGAGGGAAAGTACATGTAGACCTCGGATTTTGAGGCAGTCCGGCATAATTCCCATCCTCACCGCTGGATGGGGCTTCATTCATTATCATTTCATTTCCGACCCGGTCGAATGACTGGAAACAGGCTATGGATTTTCAGTAGGTTAGAGTGCAAACTATTTTGGTTATTACGAAGTGTCGTCAAGCCCGTCCTTCCGTTATGTCGCGAGAGAAATATAAATTCTAGGGGTTCTGAGGGCCGTAACCCTAACGTTTATGTAAAACTCATAGCATAACCGTTGTGCAGGATAGACTATATTTGTTACCAAAAACCCGGGCCCTAATGATGTCCTTGGAGGTACTAGAGATGTAAGAAATTACTTCATCCAGTACTGGAGAAGCTTCTGGTTCTGCTGTAGTACAACTGAAAACAGTTATCTTTATTATCAGTTATTATTGCCCGGATCTGCTTCCGTGCGAACTAGAATGTAGCAATAACTGGCATTCAGCCCAATTACTTGTTTCTTGTACCAGTACTCTTCCTATCATTGGTTGTTACTTGAAATAAAACTAACCTACATATTCCTAACAGATTTCCTGAATTCAAGGTCGGTTGAGATATAGTCTATTATGGATCTGGTGCCCCGACCCTCCCACAAGTATCTGTGAAAAGCCTTATGTTTAAAGAATGTATTCGTAACTGCTAATCCCATACTAGCAGAGAAGACCAGCGAACGCTTCCATTCCTATTAGCTTCCATATCTTCCCCACATGTATCATATCCCTCAGTTCTATTTACAACTCTTGCATCGAAATCGTCCGTTAGCTATCCTACCTTTACTGTTGACCTTAACTATGTCATTCTTGATTGAAAAAGATTGTGAACTTCATCCTCAGCTGCACCCTCATGTGAAGTATAGACTGAAACAATTCTCGTCTTACTTGCTCTAACTGCTATGCTCGTCCCTTTTCACCGCATGTTTACATCTCCTATCTTTTCCTCGTTATCTCCCCTTATCCTAATATCATTAATTCGCAACACATTCAGACGCATCCTCTTTGCTAACTCAGTCAGTTCTACTTTTTTCTTCCAAAAGTACCATTAATATTGTTAGCTCCCCATCGAATTCAATTTCGTTTGGCAATGTGTTTCCAAGGAGCCCCCCGCCTGTCAAAGGGAAGTGGGATTCCGGTACTCCCATAGGTCCGAGGCTTGTTTAAAACGTTGCGAGTGCTCTCGGTAAAAGTTCTGTGAACTTCTTCTTACACATAGTCTCAGTGAGTATCTCTCCTTTTACGGGTTAGAGACCACCGGCTGATTGTATAGTCCTAGCCGCCTGATCACAAGGAGGGCCATGACTCAGAATATGTCCGAGATGCCCACTGTTATTCCATATAAACTGGCATTCCGACTCTTAGGACCACTTAGCCGTTGCCCATGGTTCGTGAACTAGGACATGACAATAGTAACCCAACCATGAACAAGAGGTGTATTATATTTGTACTAATACAGAGCCCATTAATATTCAGTTTTGGAGAAATCTAGACGTTTCATGACACTAGTACTAGACAACGACAAATTTTGTTTTGGAACAAAACTTAGATTTGAGATTTGGCAGGTTCAATCCTGGCTCAAGTCCGGTGTTCAAATACGTCCGCCTCGTGTCAGAAGATTTACTGGCACATAAAATAACTCTTAGGGGGAAAAACTGTGGCACCTTGGCGTCACCGAAAACCATAAAAATGTAGTTAGTGGGATCAGGAACGGGACCCGCTAACCCTTTTGAGCAGTTGGCTTGTGGAGTGAGAGATTTTTATAATATGAGAATATTATTTGAGCAAATATTATATTTTACCATCTCTATTAAATTAAAATGAAAGTGTGATATATTTTATTAATACAGTGCATTGTCCGACTCCTTAGGTGAATGGTAAGCGTTGAGACCTTTAGTTCAGAGGGTCCCGAATTCGATTCCGGGCTGGGTCAAGGATTTTAATCGCATCTGATTAATTCTTCTGGCTCAAGGACTGGGTGTTTGAGTTTATCCCAACACTCTCCTCTTCATGCAGACAATACACTACACTACCAACCATAACACAGACACGCAGTAGTGATAACATCCCTCCACATAGGTTTTGCGTCAGGAAGAGCATCTCGAAATAAAACAGGGCTAGATCCACATGCGCTACACATTTCGCACCGGCGATCCCATAGGTGTGGGAAAGGTGGAAGAAGAAGGTTAATAATACAGTACATTATAATTTTATTTTATTTCCACCGATATTAATTTTAGTGTGTGAATAATAGAAGAAAATGTTCATAACAAATCAGAAAAGGCAACAAAGGCATTAAACGTTCAAATAAGCAACGAAAGCTAAAATAGGTAAAAAGAAGGGCAAAATAATAACTGGCCCTGCTGTTCCCAAATGTACGAAACATGTTTATCTCTATCTGACATTTCCACATATCTATCCAGATAAAGAAGGCGTTTTGCCTAACTTCAGGGCTCTAGTTATTGCAAACTGTTTACAGAATGGGAAAGTGATGTCAAAGGTGTGAGCATCGGAAATTCGGGAAGCAAAGTCAAGGCGAAATGTTTAGCCTTTGCTAATGATCTAGCAATAATTACTAAGACCAGAGATGAAACCAGACACGGCGTACAGAGATTACACAATATAGCATCAAAGGCAGGCCTCCAGATATCGCACGAAAAAACACAGTCCATGGAAAATCTACATAGCAAAGAAAGAAAAAACTCCGCTAAAGATGAATAGCGGCACAATTTCACAGGTGTCCTCGTTCAAATACCTTGGAGAAATCATACTACCATCGGGACTAGACTGTAGGGAAAACATAGAAGAGCCACTAAACTCCATAAGGCGTACAGGGTAACGTGGAATTACGACAACAAGAGAGTCATATCGCGTAATGCAAAATTACTACATTACAATGCAGTCGTTTTGCCGGAAGATTTATACGCCTCAGAAACCATATCCCTTCGACGTCACTCTAAAAGTATAGAAATTGAAAAACAAGAAAGGAAAATTCTCCGGAAAATGTATGGTCCCACGAGAGAAAATTGAATGTGAAATAAGAGGAGAACAGCGCACCTCTACTCATTAACTGACAGGTTCACTGATGCCGTACACAAGAGACGCCTGAAATTCTATGGCCATATCTATAGAATGGACAGCGACAGACTGACCAAAAGATTATTAAACATAATCAGCTCAAAGATGGTCAAAATAAACTTGCTATAAGAAACGAAGGCAGACCTCCAAGATATGAATATCGCGGACGACATCAAGACCGTGAAGCCTTTAGTTCAATAGTAGCCCAGCACAAATTCGTGGAGAAACTAAAAATAAAATTGGTAGGAAGTGGTCCACGGAACGCAAGATGCAACACAGTGCATTCATGAAGAGATTTTGGGACGATGAGAAGGTGAAAACCATCAGGCCAACAAACAAGTATAAACACGCTCTTTGAGTGGGCATAAAGAAGAAATAATAATAATAATAATAATAATAATAATAATAATAATAATAATAATAATAATAATACCGGGCGAGTTGGCCGTGCGCGTAGAGGCGCGCGGCTGTGAGCTTGCATCCGGGAGATAGTAGGTTCGAATCCCACTATCGGCAGCCCTGAAAATGGTTTTCCGTGGTTTCCCATTTTCACACCAGGCAAATGCTGGGGCTGTACCTTAATTAAGGCCACGGCCGCTTCCTTCCAACTCCTAAGCCTTTCCTATCCCATCGTCGCCATAAGACCTATCTGTGTCGGTGCGACGTAAAGCCCCTAGCAAAAATAATAATAATAATAATAATAATAATAATAATAATAATAATAATAATAATAATAATAATAATAATCACGCAAAGCTACGGAAAGACTGTCCAACCTGGCCACAGACATAAGGAAACGACGACTGAAATTCTATGGACACGTTCACAGACTTTCGTCTTCATGCCTAACGCACAAGATTTTGACAAATACTGAAAAACTGAAGAACGTACCATGGATAAAATATGTTAAAAATGATCTAGAAAAGGCACAGATAAAAACATCAGAAATACTAAACAGAAATATTTGCCGTCAGACGATAAATAGATGGGTAGTAAAGCCAGAGAATGAAGTCCCTAAAAAATCGGGGACTAAGTGGTCAGAAGAAAGAAAACAGTCACACAGTGAAAGAATGAAAGCAATATAGTCTGTTAGAAAGGCGAATCATAAATGCAATGCGTAATTAACAGGGTCCATATGCAAATAATAATAATAATAATAATAATAATAATAATAATAATAATAATAATAATAATGTTATTGGTTTTTACGTCCGACTAACTACTTTTGACGGTTTTCGGAGTCACCGAGGTGCCGGAATTTTGTTCTTTTATTTACCAGTAAATCTACCAACAAAAGGCTGACGTATTTGAGTGAGGATCGAACCTACAAAGTTGGACTCAGAAGGCCAGCTCCTCGACCGTCGTCGCCACCACTCAGCCCGTCCTAGCCGGAAGTAAAACAGATAACTAGGTAGAAGGGAACAAGCTTAAGTTTCTATATATAAACCGAGACATGCTGTTGAATATTTGAGGCTCATTGTTATGTTGCGTGTCAGCGAGGTTACCGGGGTTACAGTGGGACGAGGAGAGGAGTGAACCTGCTGGCTGTAGTACGTGCTGTCGTCTGTCTACACTGCGCATGCTGTATGCATGGAGACGGGTCACGGAACGGTCGTAGTAATTGTAAGAGGCATAGGACATTGAGGTCAAAACCCTCGTGCGTTTAGTACATGTGTCTGAAGTCTGTCTGATAACCCGCAAGGTTATGTCACCGTAATGGAGTGTCTTTTTCTAATAAGCTGGAGGCTAGGATTAGAAAGGAAGAGATACATACATACATACATACATACATACATACATACATACATACATACATACATACATACATACATACATACATACATACATACATACATACATACATACATACATACATACATACATACATACTGTACCGGAAAAAGATTGTGAGGCTAGAGCATGGGAAGGATCTCAGGTAGTGTTCGGTTGATTTTGGAGCAGGTACAGAGACGGATAGTATCGCAGGGCGAATAATAGGTGGTAAATCGTTTTGATAGAGTTTATTAACAATATCCACAGAAATATCACCCTGCAACTGGAATTGCAAACTCAAATTTCTAACTAATATTTGCCAAAAAATGCAAAATAAAAGATTTATGTTACGATCTTCTGTGACGTCTTTTTGCTTGAGGATGTCCAAAATAATTATTACTCTTTCATAGATCATGTACAACCTACAGTTCATCTAATTTAGATGCAAACACAAAATATCACTTAGCACCTTGAATATTATCCAGTACATCACTTATGGTGCTGACCTACAGTCTTTTTAATTTTTAGAGCATAAAATGAACACACCGTCATGAAAAATTTGATAAATTAAATAAAATATTTGATCACTTGCTGTATGTCTCTACAGTTCGTTTGAATTGAAAAATGAAATTAATAGAGCACTTGTAAATCCTAAAGTTCATCTGGGTAAAGTGAATTCAATTAATTAATGACTTTGAAAAGAACTTTATAGTTTAAAAGCAAAATATGAATTTATTTTAAATGATGATAGGTTACGAGTTGATATTCACACGAAGCACTTGTTAGAGCACTGTAATGGACTAAGTGCTTTGTAAAACGTCAGTCAGTTGGATTACTCACTCAGAATACGAGAAGATCTGCTTACGAGTGTTGGAGTTGTGCTGTACGGCGACTTGGTGTCTGAAACATTCCGCAGAATGCGGCCAAGGCTCGAACTTAGCACCGGCGGCGTTCAGTGAAGATACCGTGTCAATCTCCCTCGTAGACGTCCCTCGATGGGTACCATAACTGAAGAAACCACGTAAATCCCTCGTTAGACGTTCGATGTAGCAGAATCTCTCAGCACTTTGCCAAGATTTCCGTTGTTCTTGGAGGAAATGTCGGAACAAGGAAAGTTCAATTGGCACTATTGAGCTCACAAATATCACGGATATTAATACTACACACCGACATAAGTTGTAATGCACAGTTCTATTAATTTTACGGTGTTGAATTAGCATTCACGGTCCGTGCTACGGAAAACACAGTTTTTATATACACAGTTCATGGAATTGAGATTTAACACAGTTCATAATTGTCAATAATTATGTCAGAGATTCGACTGTAAAGTAATGAACACAGTCTATAAGCACTTGAAAAATGTGATTTATAACAGTCTCTACCACAGTCTATGAAATGATATTATTCACAGATTAAGGCGATTTTATGGCTGGATTTACACCACACTAGTGTGTACTACTTAATATTATCATAAAAAGTCCTTAATGTTCATTGGGTTTCTCACAGTGGTGATCGAAAGATCGAGAAAGTGCACAAGGAAAATAGTCAATTCTTGCCCTGTTATGGGACGAATGTCGAGTGAAATAATGTCTTATACAGTTCACTGTTATATTATCGTAGGATAAATACGTCTTAGATTGATTGAAATGGTCTCGAATTAGGGTTATAGTTCACCACACGCAATGACTTAGAATATTATCACAGTTCAGAATTAAGTGAAATTGGTAAAGTTCATGATGTCGTATACTGTCAGTAAAATATTGGACACTTCAATTCTCACTTCCACTTATAGCTTCACTCGGTTAATAAAATTACAAGTATCATGTTACGACAATTCAGTCGGAGAAATATCTAGAATATTTCCGTCGTCGCGGCGCGGCAGAAACTTTACGTACGACGTTGTTGTATTATTTTAACAGCGTTCGAGTATGGCCACGACTATGTCCTCGCGAATCGCGACGGAGCATACTGTCCTGTACTCTCTGCACACTGGTTATGGCCTTGGCCCAGTGACCTATTTATATAAGTCTTGCGAGCAGCGCTCGGAATCGGGTGATGAAGGGGGGAGAATTCCTTCCCAACTTTAAATTATCATATTTCGAAAACCACTGGATGGATTGACTTCAAATTTTCAGGGTTTTACTTCCAGAATATTAGCTACAATTCAGCGTTGGTCTCCTATTGATCGGTCCAGGCGTTAAAAAGTTCATAAAAATAACGAGAAAATTCCGAAGGGGAGGTAAGCTACAGGCAGCGGTGATGTCACTTGACCTCGCTCGACTTGCGTTTTCCTTCGTGCTACGCAGTAAAACGAGAACATTCTTTCACACAGCTGTTCATGCATCGGAACTTAATTGTATGCTCAAAAATAAAATTTATAACTCGTATGTGCCAGGGCCTATGCCTTCCTGGTACAATACATACATACATACATACATACATACATACATACATACATACATACATACATACATACATACAGTACATCTTGATTATAGACTGTTATGCATTCCAGCGTTCAGTGTGCAAGCCTCTGTGAATTTACTAACCGCCGCCACTATCCTCTATTTGTAACTAGTTCTGTGGCCTCGTTTAGTTCAATACCTCTTAAATTGTTAGAAACTGAGTCTAACCATCGTCGTCTTGGTCTCCTTCTACTTCTCTTACCATCCCTAACAAAGCCCATTATTCTCTTTGGTAACCTATCCTCCTCCATTCACCACACCTGACTCCACCTCCGAAGCCGGTTTATGCGTACAGCTGCATCAATCAAGTTCGTTCCTAACTTTTCCTTCATCTCCTCATTTCGAGTACCCTCCTGTCATTGTTCCCACCTGTTTGTTCCGGCTACATTATCGCTACTTTCATGCCTGTTACTTCTAGCTTGAGAATAATATTCTGAATCCACCCAGCTTTCACTCCCGTGAAGCAAAGTTGGTCTTAAAACAGACCGATGTAAACATAGTTTCGCCCAGGAGCTGACTCTCTTCTTACAGAATACTCTTGATCGCAACTGCGAGCTCACTGCATTAGCTTTACTACACCTTGATTCAATCTCACTTACTACATTACCATCTTACCATCCTGGGAGAACACACATCCTAAATACTAGAAATTATCTACCTGTTCCAGGAAGAGGTGATTTTTAATTTTTATTTTCTTAACTGACTTTGGGCTTGATGATCATACAACCAGCTTTATTACAGACGAAATAGACGCGTTGCACACTATTATCACTACGTAGCTTGTTATACAGAGTCATTTAAACAAGAAGTTCGTCTCCTTGGCTTAATGGTCAGCATTCGGTTCAGACAGCCCCAGGTTTGATTCCCGGGTGGGGATTTTTAACCGCATCTAGGTAATTCCTCTAGCTCGTGGAGTGGGTGTTTGTGTTTGTCTCAATCAATCAATCAATCAATCAATCAATCAATCAATCAATCAATCAATCAATCAATCAATCAATCAATCAATCAATCAATCAATCAATCAATCAATCAATCAATCAATCAATCAATCAATCAATCAATCAATCAATCAATCAATCAATCTTAATTTAGGACTGGCGGCCAGGTGTCAGATTCCCTATCAGTTGCTTACCTAGTCTCCTCTTAAATGTTTACAAAGAACTTGGAAATTTATCAACATTTCCCTTGATAAATTATTCAAGTCCCTTACTCATCGTCCTATGCCTTTGTTGGCGGGACCTAGTGTTTACAGTGCACTATGTCTTCTGGTATAGGCTCGAGCAATTTTTTTACTTTCATAGATCTGTCTCTGTCTTATCCTTGGCTTTGACAATATGAAAGTGACTGAGGTATGAGCGATGCTAGTAATGCCATTCTTTCTGCAGCCAGTCCCTGATATGAATGGTGTGAAAATGTTGCTCATAGGGTCGGTTGTTGCATCATTTTAGTGGGCCTGGTAGACTGATATGTAATAGCAACTTCTGGCTCAGTGAGGAAAGCAACGGGAAACTCCTCATTTCTCTAGTACGCCTCTTCAATGATGCCTAAGCCATCTATGACAGCTGATGGCGGAGCTGTTGAGGATCCAACCAGCTTTAGGGCTGAGGGCTAAACATACATACACACATACTCATCGTCCTATAAATGATTTGCCCCAATTTGTCCTCTTGAATTCCAACTTTGTCTTCATATTTTGATCTTTCCTACTTTTAAACGTTCCGCCCCGTGGTTTTCCCCCTGTGACCTTCTCCACAGCTCAAATCACCACAAATCTCCTGGCCTGAAAGAGGACGTTACCCTATAGGAGCCCCACCCTACCCCTTCAGGGTACGGAATTAAAACATTTTAGTAGCAGTAGTTCCTGCCTCTCTTGGCACAGGCCAGAGTAAAGTGTAGCTTCCACTGAAGTCCCAGTCAATATCCATGACTGTGACAATATGGAAGCTGCTGGGGTATGGGTAGTGCTGAGTAATGACATTCAGAGCACGACTAGTGCATCTGAGTGTTATGAAAGGTGCTGCTCATAGGGTCAGTCGTGCTACAATAGTACTTTCTGACCCAGTGAGGAAAGCAATGGCAAACTACCTCACTCCTCATCTTGCCTAGTACACCTCATTTTGGTGCTGCCGTTGGTTTTTGGGGTCTCCTTATAACCGCATAACCTTTGGTGGTGCTATTTGAGGATCCAACCAGCCTCTGGGCTGCTGACCTGACAGACAGACAGTTCCTGCCTACGAGGAGCTGAGTACACGCTGACTTGTCATTTCGTCCCCAGGATGGTAACATCGAGCTCTGGACTCTGCTTCCCTTTTCCCTTTGTGTTATATGAACTTGTAATTTGGCATGGCGCCACGTATGTGGTCGTGAGCGATAATCACTATCATTGTGTTTGAGGACCAAGATCACAAGGCTATTCGTTAACGGTTTCCTTACGGAACTATTATTTATGTTCTGTTTGAATTAATGGTGCTACAAGTAACAAGTTTGATATATTTCTGCTATTCATAGCAGCATTAACCTACATTCAGCCGGATTTTAGAGGTCATGTTGTTCTCTGCGACCATCCTTTTAGCTTTTCTGAAATACTACAGATCCAGAATAAAAACAAAAATACAAGGTTAAGTTCACAGTTTTCTGTATTGGAAGCAAACAATAATTCTTTTCCATCTTCCCTGAAAGATAAATAAATAAATAAATAAATAAATAAATAAATAAATAAATAAATAAATAAATAAATAAATAAATAAATAAATAAATAAATAAATAAATAAATAATACACAGTTGGCTTTTACGTCGCATCCACGCAGATAGCTTTTATGGCGGCCATGAGAGAGGAAAGAGCTAGGCGTGGAAAGGAAGATGCCGTGGCCTTAATAAAGGCACAGTTCCAGCATTAGCCTGGTGTGAAAATGGCAAACCACGGAAAACCATCTTCAGAGCTGCCTACAATGGGATTTGAACCCACTAACTCTCGGATGCAAGCTCACAGTTGCGCGCCCCTAACCGCACGACCAACTCGCCCAGTGATTATTGTTTTAAGAGGAAGCACAATTAGACAACCATCCCTTACATAACAGTATTCAAAGAGGAAAAATGGAACAGATCCGACGCTTCCAAAAATGAAGGTATCTGTCAAAGAAAGGCAAGGGCCACGAAGGGCGTGAAAAAGAAAGACCCCCTAGGCCTCGCGACCTAATACCGCCGGGGTTGGAAAAGAACAATAATCGACCAAGAGAGGTCAGATATGATATATATATATATATATATATATATATATATATATATATATATAAGTGAGGAGTCTGGCATAGGTAAGTGAAAGCAATGCCAGAACTCAGCTAAGTGCCCCGTGGTCGCCAACACACGCTCCCCCAAGGTAAGAGCCCCGGAGGCCCGGTTTCGATTCTCGGCTCTGCCATGAATTTTGAAAAGTGGTACGAGGCTGGAACGGGATCTACTAACGTCAGCCTCGGGATGTCAGTTGAGTAGAGGGCGTTCGATTCCCCGTCAGCCATCCTCGAAGTGGTTTCCCGTGGTTCCCCACTGGTTCTCCAGGCAAATGCCGGGATGGTACCTGGCTTAACGCCACGACCGCTTCCTTTCCTCTTCCTTGTCTATCTCCTCCCCCCCACAAGGCCCCTGTTCAACCTAGCTGGCGAGGCCGCATGGGTGAGGTACTGGTCCTCCTGCCTATTAACACTATTAACATCACGACCCAAAGTCTCACGCTCCAGGACACTGCCCTTGAGGCGGTAGAGGTGGGATCCCTCGCTGAGTCGGAGGGAAAAACCAACCCTGGGCGGTAAACAGATTAAGAAAGAAAGAAAGAAAGAAAGAAAGAAAGAAAGAAAGAAAGAAAGAATAGGAGTTGATCAAGAAAGTTGAGATAGGAAATAAAAAGCCGAGGAACGCGACACAAGTAAGTAGAAGCAATCCCAGGCTTTGGTAGTTGTTTTGCTGTCGCAAACCAATACTCCGTAGTTGATAGAGGCCGGGCTTCCTCTTAATTGTCTCTTAGTTCAGCATTCACCTTCTTTGCTCAAGGTTATTGAATCGAATCCCATCACGGCCTGTTGACGCTTACAAAATCATGGAAATACTATCAATACATTTATTGAAAGTGAAAATGAAAACCTACAACCTGTTTTTCAGTCTTTGACCGGGTCAGGGATGTAATGAACTAATGAATGAACCATATATAGGCTATTATTACAATGGGGTCCCCACTCCCAAGGTGATTATTAATGACTTTTAAATGCCATGAAATAATAATGGAGAGTGTTGCTGGAATGAAAGATGAAAGAAAACCGAAGTACCCGGAGAAAAACCTGTCCCGCCTCCGCTCCTCCAGCAAAAATCTCACATGGAGCGACCGGGATTTGAACCACGGTATCCAGTGGTGAGAGGCCGACGCGCTGCCGTCTGAGCCATGGAGGCTCCCAATACATTTATTAGCACGTCAAATATATAATTTTCACGGCAAAATCCTTCCACTCCGGTGTCTAATTAGTTAAAGGAAGAATTAACCAAGGATGGTCCGATAGGAAATACAGAACAGAATGAAAGTTGCTTTCCCCGGAAGTTTGAAAACTTAGACTGCTAATTTCTTTACAAAATGGAGACCCTATTTCGTGATACAGAATTAAGATAGTTTAGGCACCGATTTAGATAGCAGAACGTAACTGACGATATTTACCGAACCCTATTCTAAGTACTTCGAAGAGAATTATCACATAGCCGCTAGTTGGGAGGTGACTGCCTACTTGTTTAACGGTGGAATTCGAATCCACTATCTCTCGAATGCAATCTCACAGCTGCGCGATCCTAACCGCGAGGCCAAATCGCTCGGATCTGTCACAAACTTTTCAGTTCAGAAAGAAAAAGATAAAGTTCATTTTATCCTATAAATATACAATTTACAAAGCCAGTTACACCCCTATATAGCAAGGACCTCCTACCATCTGGTAGGGGTAGCTCAGCTGAACTCACTGGGGGAGTTTGTTTCTCCTATTATGGTAGATTCCAAGTCCTTTCCTATATTAATAATAACTATCTTTTGTCTTTATTCCAATAGTCGTCCCGATTCAAATTACTCTAACCCCCTGTGGGTGGGGGCGGTAGAATAACACACACGGTATCCCCTGCCTGTCGTAAGAGGCAACTAAAAGGGGTCTCAGGGGCTCTGAACTTTGGAGCGTGGGTTAGCGACCACGGGGCCCTCAGCTGAATCCTGGCATTGCTTCCACTTACTTGTGCCAGGTTCCTCGCTTTCTTCTATCCTATCCGAACTCCCTTGGTCAACTCTAGTTCTTTTCAGAGCCCGACGGTATTACGTATGGAGGGCTAGGGAGCCTTTCATTTTCATGCCCTTCGTGGCCCTTGTCTTCCTTTGGCCGATACCTTCGTTTTTCGAAGGGTCGGACCTATTCCATTTTTTCTCTCTGATTAGTGTTATATAGAAGATGGTTGCCCAGTTGTACCTCCTCTTAAAACAAATAATCACCACCACAACCACCACCACTTCAAATTACTTTAAAACTAAGAATTATTCTTTCCAACCGGGCGAGTTGGCCGTGCGGTTAGGGGCGCGCAGCTATGAGCTTGCATCCGGTAGATAGTGGATTCGAACCCCACTGTCAGTAGCCCTGAAGATGGTTTTCCGTGGTTTCCCATTTTCACACCAGGCAAATGCTGGGACTGTACCTTGATTGTTTTGCTAGTTGCTTTACGTCGCACCGATACCGATAGGTCTTATGGCGACGATGGGACAGGAAAGGTATAGGAGTGGGAAGGAAACGGCTGTGGCCTTAATTAACGTACAGTCCCAGCATTTGCCTGGTGTGAAAATGGGAAACCACGGAGAACCATTTTCAGGGCTGCCGATAGTGGGGTTCGAACCTACTATCTCCCGAATACTGGATACTGGCCGCACTTAAGCGACTGCAGCTATCGAGCTCGGTGTGTACCTTGATTAAGGCCAAGGCCGCTCCTTCCCATTCCAAGGCCTTTCCTATCCCATCGTCGCCATAAGATCTATCTATGTCGGTGCGACGTAAAGCAAATAGTACAAAAATAAATATATTCTTTCCACTTCACTCTGTATATTGCTGTCCTTAACCACTGAACACCATGTACATCCCTGAATACCTGAGAACATCTCTGGAGAGGACGTCCTCTTTTTTTTCCTACCCTGGGATTCCATATCGTTGCGGTGTAACCCCACCTCTCTTGATGCATCCTGGCCACATGTGAACCCCAAGTCTGTTTAAGAGACCTCGCTTCGATGCACGCTCTATGCATCCTCCATACCACTTTTCTCCGTAGTTCTTCTCTGCACTTTGTCAGTGAGGTAAATTCCCAAAATTCTTCTCTACATTTTCCTATAAATACTGTATGGAAATTTTAATGACATGTTAGTACTTTGAGGGCAGTCATCCTTAGTGGAAAAATGAGAACGAATATTTAGGGAAAGCTACTTTTATCCTACCCTGTATATAGGTGAGAAACCTGGTACAAGGATCTGGAACAAAATACTGTCACAGCAATAATAAAATTTCTACCTCTGAAGTTTATATGAACTGCAGCACAAGCTGAACAGCTCTGAGAGGACTACAATCTAACCTATTAGAGCCATGAAGTCCGCTTCCTAATTATCACTGGTTCGCAGCCAACCAGGAAGGGTACTGTTGCTCCAGGAGACATCATACCACTGAGTAATTGTCGTGCAACGCGCGAGGGACGAGAGGATACGAGACATTGTTTCGCGGTTTACCACGAGCAAAGTTGGAAAGTGTTCATTCTTCACTTCGTGTTAAAATGACAAGAGTAGTAGAAAATGAAATGACTGGAGGAAAGATGTATCCTTTACATGAGACCAGATATTAATTACTTTCCCGTACGCTACCACGACGTAAAAGCACGTTCAAGCTTAATAATAATAATAACAACAACATTAACATCCGACTCTGTGGTGTAGTGGTTAGCATGATAAGCTGCCACCCCCGGAGGCCCGGGTTCGATTCCCGGCTCTGCCACGAAATTTGAAAAGTGGTACGAGGGCTGGAACGGGAGTAGAGGGGGATTCGATTCCCTCCTCAGCCATTCTAGAAGTGGTTTTCCGTGGCTTCCCACTTCTCCTCCAGGCAAATACCGCGATGGTACCTAACTTAAGGCCTCGGCCACTTCCTTGTCTATCCCTTCCCATCTTCCCATCAACCCCCCCCCCACAAGGCCCCTGTTCAGCATAGCAGGTGAGACCGCTTGGGTGAGGTTCTGGTCGTCCTCCCAAGTTGTATCCCCCCGACCCAAAGTCTCACTCTCCAGGAAACTGCCCTTGAGGCGGTAGAGGTGGGATCCCTCGTTGAGTCTCATGGAAAAACCAACCCTGGAGGATAAACAGATTAAGAAATAATAATAATAATAATAATAATAATAATAATAATAATAATAATAATAATAATAATAATCATCATCATAATAATAATAATGAAAAATGAAATGGTGGATGGCTTTTAGTGCTGGGAATGTCCGAGGACAAGCTCAGCTCGCCAGATGCAGGTCTTTTGATTTGTCTCCCGTAGGCGACCTGCGCGTTGTGATGAGGATGGAATGATGATGAAGACGGCGCATAAACCCAGTCCCCGTGCCAGCGGAATTAACCAATTATGGTTAAAATTCCCGAACCTGCCGGGAATTGAACCGGGGGCCCATGTGACCAAAGGCCATCACGCTAACCATTTAGCCACGGAGCCATTTAGCCACGGAGCCGGAAATAATAATAATAAAGGTCACCAGGTAATGGACATCGAGAATTACTGTAAATGAAACCCAGAATAGGGTAAAGATAGGTTGTAGGAAGAATGCCCTCATGTTGGATTGCCTAGCCTTCGCAGATGACGTCATTTTGGTAATAGACAACCTTCACACAGCCAAGAAGCAAATGGAAGAACTACAAAATATTACGGCAAAAACACGATTAAGAATTTCCTCTGAAAAACCAGCGTTCATAGACTCAGACAAAGCAGATGACACGGACAGAAT
Source organism: Anabrus simplex (assembly GCF_040414725.1). Classification (NCBI taxonomy): domain Eukaryota; kingdom Metazoa; phylum Arthropoda; class Insecta; order Orthoptera; family Tettigoniidae; genus Anabrus; species Anabrus simplex. Next base: position 88,499,212 of record NC_090273.1, on the reverse strand, counting down.
TGTAACTCAGTTTGGGGACATCCATCGCGTTCATTAATACCTGGGAGAAATTCTCACCGCCAATGGAAATGAAAAGAAGGCATTAAAAGAGAGGGCGAGGAGAATGCAGTAATCTTCTTCGTTGTTTACAATATTAGTTGACTTTGTTGTAGTAATCTCAACTGGGAGATTCTTGAAGTAGTGATTATGAATTGGAGGTATGTAGGGCAAGAGGTCTATCATGTCTTTCTTCTTCTTAGCTGCAGAGATCGTTCGTTGAATTCCGTACAGGGGATCTTGAATGAAAGGTGACAATGATAATAATAATCGTCCTGAACTCTTGTTCTGTGCAGTTTACCTCCAAGGAAGACATATCTTCACTCAGAGTTTCCTTGAAAAAGTATTTTGAAGGGGGAACCTTTCACCACTCTTAAACATCTTATTTGCAGCCAATTGAAGGCTTGACCACCAGAAGTCTTTTTTTCTTTCTATTCTATCGACGATTGCTTCCTCCGACGCCTTTGTTGATAAGAATTAATCTTTCATCTCGATCACTTTAAAATGAGAATTCTTCCGCTTTGATGATTTAATTACTTGCACCCAGTCTTCTGGGGTGTAGATGTGTGTCAGATGATGAATTAAGAAGATGATCTACACCGTTAGACATGTTATTGACTAAATCAGACAGATAAACTCACAAACAAGTAATGATGATCCATAGTTTAATGGTTCAATATGGTGGTGTCTAATGCATAGTAATCTACACCTTGCACAGGATATACCGCCCTCTGAGAAGCAGCAAACGAGGTATGGATTTAGTTTGCTATGGCAGAGAATAAATAGAAGTCTTGTTAGTCCCAGATTGCATCAGTTCCAAACTGACCGCAGATGGATTTGGCCCACTTTGGTTGGTTGTGAAACCCTTAAATAAGTAACAGGTGCTAAAGATGATATTTATAGCTCATGACCTTGAAGATAACTTCAGTTATTTGTACAATACCACCCACCAAAGTCTGCCGCAGTGGCGTACATGTTAGCAGAGTATATTCTCAATGAGCAGCAATCGGATATTGGGTAAGTTAAACCTTCGCCCGTTGTCTACTCGCAGGAAAGTAACCGATCTTAGATTCCTATATAACGCTGTTAACGGGTTATTTCGTTCTCCCGAACCCGTTTCCTCCTTTTCCCTCAACCAGGATACATCCACTCCCTCATATTCCGCATTCCAACCCTCCTTGACGCTTTATCTTCTGACGGGAACTTGGACATTTTTTCCTTCATATGCCTCCTTCAATCGAATCTTTCTTAACTTAGCTCTTCCCCTCCATATTCTTTTCCTTCTTCTCATTGCTGTCCTCTCTTCTTCTTCTTCTTCTTCTTGGTTCGAATGGACCTAGCTCGATAGCTGCAGTCGCTTAAGTGCGGCCAGTATTCGGGAGACAGTAGGTTCGAACCCCACTATCGGCATCCCTGAAGATGGTTTTCCGTGGTTTCTCATTTTCCCACCAGGCAAATTCAGGGGCTGTAGCTTAATTAAGGCCACGGCCACTTCCTTCCCACTCCTAGCCCTTTCCTATCCCATCGTCGCCATAAGACCTATCTGTGTCAGTGCGACGTAAAGCAACTAGCAAAAAAATAAATGGTTCGAATGGGCCTACTTTGTACCACGCTTGTTCAACTCTTGGGCATTGATCTTTGCCCAGTATTGGCGCATTTTCTGCTGGTGTAACTCCTTTGTTTCATCTGTACAGGTGGTACCTTTCTTCCGGTTTTTTCCCCTGAAATCCATGGGCTTCCTTCACGGCACGTCGTACAGACCGTCTGTCTAGAAGATCTGATACTCTAAGCTATTTAACGCCTTTCTCAGTTTCTGTCAGCCAAAAGGTACGAATCTTCTTGTTCTGCCAGAAGATGAAGAGGCGATTGGTCAGTCTTTTGGAAGGCAGTTCTACTATATGGCCATAGAAGGCTACTTTCCTTTTCCTAGCACAATCAGAGAGCCTCTCTATGTGTTCGTAGAACTCGGAATTGTGCCGTCTGCGGAATTCTTCATCTTCCTTCTCCGGACCTAAGAACTTCCTGAGATTTCTCCTCTCAGATAAAGATCAAACTACTAAGTAAGAAGGAGCTGGATATGGTAGGGGAAAGCTATAATATAACATCTTGGTTATGAAGAGAGTGGGAGAAAGGAACGAATATAGCGAAATTCTTAAATGTGGCCAGAGCTAGATTTATAAAGAAATTGAGGGAATAACAGGGGTTGCGCAGATAACGTGGTTCTTGCCGAGCGAGGAAGGGAGAAGGCATTATGCTCAGAGGAATGGATATCCGCCCTGAACAGATGCGGGAAGGTTATCATGGTGACCATGATATCAGAAGAGGAGGCTGTAGTGTTAGGGGAAAGGGGGAGAGCACCTTGCCCTGTGGAAAGGTGATCCGCCTGGGGCAAGTTGTTGGGAAGTAGATAGAGAAGTAGTAGGATGGGAGGAGGTGATAGATTAATGACTTGAGGAATATGAGAGTAGATGTGCTTATGAGGAGAGTTGGTGACAAGGGAAAGCCTGAGAAAATTAGGTAAGAGTTGAGGAAAGGGGAGGTTGAGTAGGCTTGAGGGTAGTGTAAATTTAAGAAGCTGGTATATAGTTTAAGTTTATCGTGGATTGTTGAAATGAAGCTTAGGTGGAAGCTAAAAAAGTAATAATAAAAAAGTAGTGAAATGACTGAGTGAACTAATGGACTTGGAATGGAGTACTGTCTGTGTGTAAATGAGCTGTGGTATAAAATTGGATTGTTTAAGTGTATTTGTGTGAGGAGGAAGGATAAAGAAGGTGTATGTAAGAGTAATTTAGACCAATTAAGTGGGACTGTAGTTAAGGAGAAAATGTTGACAGTATGGAAATTATGAAAGTAGATCATATGAAAAAAAAGTTAAATGGTGTAGATGCCTTGATGAGGGTTGTAAAATGATGGATTCTTGTGTATGTACTAAGTTTAATACGATGGAAGAACTGGGATAAGTCTAACAGTTTGATGTAAGTGTGGTGCTGTAGACTGAGAAGACTGAGTGAACTAATGGACTTGGAATGGAAACTGTTTGTTTGTGTTTAAGTGAGGTATGGGAAAAAAGTTAAATTGTTTTATGTGCGCTGATGAGGGATGTAAAATGGTTGTTAGTCAATGATTAAGTCTTAAGTTTAATAAGGTGAGATGTAGTGGGCGAGAATAGTGCGAGAGAGGATAAGATGACTATCAAGGGAAGAGGGAGGGGTTGGGACTTGACCCACCCCAAAGAAGTTAGGCTTGAGCATGTCTATACGGGAAAAAAGGAGAGGGAATGTAGAGAGCTGACAATGAACAGAGTAGGTGTGACGTACATAGCGGAAGTGTGTGGCAAGCCATGTGTTGGGTCTGGTTTCCGCCAAACTTGCCTGTCACACATGGTAGGGAAGGAATACAGTGTCAGCAAGTGTTGGTGAGATATGAGATCAGTTCTCACGAGGTGAGCCTGGTGGCTGCGGTCAACGGGTTGGTGGGCGTGTATTCCATACCAGCGACCAGTCTACTAAATTTTTTAGGTGGTGGGTAGGAGTAGGGAGGACACTGAGTAGATGTAGAGGTAGATAATTTAGTTAAGTAATTTTAGGAGAGATGTAGTGCCCATTGTTTGTTTGTTCTTTGTTTCGCTTTGTCTTTATTACCTGTAAGGCGATGGTGTACACTAGGGTGGGTAATAAAGATATGTATGTATGAATAAAGGATTTCTCCTCTCTCTGACTTCCAGTTTCTCCATCAGACTCTTCGGTTCAATGAAAGACACTCCATGGCTACAGAGCTTCTGGTCGTATGACTGACGTGTAGTGCTTCAGTTTCAGATTGCGTGACAGGCATTTCTTCTTATAAGTGTTCCCTGTCAGTCGATAGG